>NW_025335780.1:1826749-1891697 GCF_004798865.1 Varanus komodoensis
GTTCCACAGGGGTCCATTTTGTCCCCTTTGCTGTTTAACATCTACATGAAACCGCTGGGAGAGGTCATCAGGAGGTGTGGGCTGCGGAATCATCAGTACGCTGATGATACCCAGCTCTACCTCTCGTTCTCTACCAATCCAGGTGAGGCAGTGGCTGTACTGAACCAGTGCCTGGCCGAGGTAATGGGCTGGATGAGGGCCAATAAACTGAAACTCAATCCCGACAAGACGGAAGTTCTGCTGGTGAGTGGATCGAGCTCCTGTGTAGGTGACTTGGGCCTTGCCCTGGACGGGGTTGCACTCCCTCTAAAGGACAGGGTCCGCAGCTTGGGAGTGCTCCTCGACCCAGAGCTGTCCTTGGAAGCTCAAGTGACTGTGGTGGCGAGGAATGCTTTCCTTCAGCTTTGGCTCATCCATCAGCTGCATCCCTACCTGGAGGAAGATTGCCTAGTGACAGTGACACATGCATCGGTTACTTCCCTGTTGGATTTCTGCAACGTGCTCTATGTGGGGCTGCCCTTGAAGAAAGTTTGGATACTTCAGATGGTGCAAGACAGAGTGTCCAGGTTGCTGACGGGGACTGGGCATTGTTCTCATATAACCCCAGTCCTCTACCAGCTTCACTGGCTTCCCATTGAAGTCCTGGCACAATTCAAGGTGCTGGTCATTACCTATAAAGCCCTCAACAGCTTGGGACCTGGATACCTAAAGGAACGCCTTCTTCCATATTTGCCCTCCCTCCCCCTGTGATCGGCGGCAGAGGCCCTCCTCCGGGAACCCTTCATGAAAGACATTAGGAGGCAAAGTACCCGGAGGAGGGCTTTCTCTGCGGTGGCGCCCCGCCTATGGAATGCGCTCCCCAGAGAGGTCTGCCTGGTGCCGTCATTATATGTTTTTCAGTGCCAGGTTAAGACCTTTTTATTCCAGCAATATTTTAATAAGTTTTAATATCATTACTTATATGTTTTTATTGCAGCCAATGTGGGTCAATAATTTTATCTATGTTATATTTTATTGTATTTTATCTATGTGAGCCATCCTGAGGCTTTTGCGACAGGACGGCATATAAATACTTTAAATAAATAAAGCTAGAAACAGAGAAACAGTGAGTCAGAAGGGGCCTCCCAGATCATGTAGTCTCCAGCTGGTTCCACTCATGAGATGCTACCATGTGCTTGAACCCTTGTAAAATTTTCCAGCAAGTTCAGTAGAAATCTTGGTAACTCAGATGAAAGAGAACATCAGTTCTATTTTTTATTGGCATCATTCAGTTGAATACCTCCACAGATTTTATCTGTGAAGGACACTCCTGGTTGTCCTTGAATTTTACTTCAGCCGCTCCTTTGTGCCAACTAATACAAGGGTAAACACACACACTCGAAACACTCTGTTGACTTTTGCCAATTCTAAAATATTCTGTCTTAGCTCTCCTTGAAAGTCTTGCAGATACAATGCTTGAGCAGAACCCTTCAGATTTACTTGAAATTTTCCATTATATGAAATTTGGAGCATGTCTTTTTTTTCTGCCCTGTAGAATCGTAGAAAATGTGTCCTTGTCCAATACCTATAGTGGTACCTGGATTAACTCTACTTATGAAAACATCCTTCTCATACATATCCCCACCTGCTGGGAGTTTATACTGTCCATTTTGAAGATGGGAAAAAGCTTCTAATTATTTTATCATTGACACTGAAGATACTGTCCAACCTACTCCACCATCCAGCATCGATTCTAGATGGAACTTAAACTAACCCAATGAATAGAGCATCTCAGATCACCTGCTAATTCCCTTCACCCTGTCCTGAGTAACAAGCATGGATTCACTGATGCAGCTATTTCTTTCAAAGTTTTCAAGATACTTTTATGATCACAATAGGATTGACATTTAAAGGTTTTTTGACGTGGGAAGCTATTATAACAATTGCAATGATAGTACTGTATGCAATGTGGGATAAAGGAATGGGGCTACCATTTCAGAGGGAGGTGGGAGGCAAGGATTTCTAGGACAGCAAGATTTATAGCAAATATTAAGCCTGCTTTTGAATAGATTCGAGCTAAAGTGGCAAAAAAGTCTTTTTGTTTCTTAAAGGGGTGAGATTCTTTTCTTTGTACTTCAGAATAACTATAACCATGTTCACAACTAAAGACATCGTTCTCTCTTGGAATCTGGAATCCTTACTTAAAACAATAGATGCATTGAAGTACAGGAGCATGACCTGGGCAAAGCTGCTGGTGGACCTGGGAGATATTGACAGATCTCCGATACTGGAGAGGCAGCAGAGACTTGCGCCTGCTGCCCTCTTGATTTAGTTTCCCCAGGAATGAGATGAACAAGACCCTGCATCGCCCAATGGGAATAGAATCACCATTTCCTTGCAAGCAACATTGGAGGGGGGCAGAATCTACATGACGTGGATTTATGCAGCTGTGGGATGCATGATGGAGAAAGACACACATGAATACATGATTTAAATCAAGTCTTTCAACAATGGAGTCTAGTAGGTGTATTGTCCATAAATGCAGAGCCATCTCTTAGGGCCTGTAATGAGCTATACAGCTTGTACCAATTAGCAGTTAGTGGCCAGTTGTAGATGACTAAGGCCAAGCAAAGGAACTTGTGAGCAGCAGACTATGTCTTCAAAGTGCTTGAAGCAGCTTGCATATGCATGTATGCGGGGCTGATTCAGACCAGAGCCATGACACTGCCGGAGCTGGTGTTAAGTTTTTCCTTCATTGTTGTCCTGAGATTCCAAGCTCTATCCCATCTCCAGATGCATCAGGGCCAAATCAGGGCCTATGTCCTAAGGAAGTTGTACTTGGACTCAGTCATTGGCAGTTCATTGTGGAACATATGCTGACTAGTGAAGGGAAGGGCAGCAGATGTTTTTCTCAGTCCCCTTAGGATGTATCATCTCTGTGTCCCCCTCTTTGCAGTTCTTCACAATCCTAATTTCCTTTTTCCCCTCTCAGTCTCCCCAGAACTTGTCTCTCCTCCATTTTTGTCACAATCTTCTTGGAAGCCCTCTGTATAGTATCAGGGCTGGATTGCATTCCTGACATTCCACCAGAAAATGGCACTGTTTAAACTTAACAACACTTTATACTCAAAATACTCTACTATCCATCCAATTTTCAGATGAATCCAAGTTATATTCACACAGTTACTTTCATTATAAATTGTTTCACACCCAAGCTTTGCCCAGGAAATTTACCAAATCCAAGTTGTCCATCTCTGTTGTCCTGCTCTTTACTCCAGCAGTCTCACTGGTCAATAGACATTACTTCCCAGAATCAACTTAGAACAGCAAATCAAAGATTCAGGTACTGACTTGGGGAAAACACCATCCCACAATACTTAATCTGCAAAGAACCATTCTATGTAACTCTATAAAGTAACAGTTGCAACCAACAAAACTTGGACTTCTTTTCAATTTTGCTACCTTGCCTTTCAAAAAATACTAAATAGTATCAGTTTTCAAAGCATTTATTCATTGAAAATATGTCACCAATATTATTTTTAATGGAAATTAAATGCTATGGAGCACAGCCAGACTATTAATGCTTTGGCAGCTGTTTTTTTTTGCTACCCTGCAAAACATACATTTTGATTAAAATGGAAACTCTTAGCAATATGAGAAGCAATCTCGATGTATTTGAGCTATTTATGAAGAATTGAAAACAAAGGCATAGGCTAGGTACGGTCTTAACCTCTTTGCTATTATATGCTTTATTTCAATAGGAATCTGTTTGAAGGAAACCATTCTTCATCCCTTGCTCGTTTTGGTATCACATACATACATTGTTCCTTCAGAAATTCAGTGGGGGATGAATAAATATCCTGGTAGCCCAAAGGATATATGGGGTCAAAAATGAAATGGATTTCAGTGGCCTTGATATGATCTTTTCCAACATTTCTCAGATGACACAAGAAAATAATGAGCAGACATATTTTGCTAGTACGAGCAGTTTGGCTATTGATGTGAATTAATGGATTCTTCAACAGATTTAGTTCAAGGCAAAATAATAGTCTGGCTAATTTAAGTTCATGTTAGCTTGGGAGATATAATGCTTTTCCTGAAAGTTAGACCCAAGTCCCTTTGCTAGCTCTTAGTAGTCACGAGGAACAGAACAGGTGGCATTGTGAAATTCCACCAATTCTACTTCATTCCGGTTTGTCCCTCTGTCCTTAAATACTGAAAACTTTCTGCTACAGGAACATCCCAAATGATGAATGGATATTTGAACTGATAGTATCCAAAACTATCAACATAACATCATTCAAATTTATGCTCCAACAACAGATGCTTGAAAAGAAGGTATTTCCTTTTATGCTCTTCTTCACATGAGAAAACTGATAACACACCAAAACAAGACATGTTAATAATCCTTGGTGACTGGAATGCAAAAGTAGGAAACAAAAAGTGGGAAACAAAGCACAATCCAATACAGTGGGAGAATTTGGCCTAGGGGTCTGAAAAAAAGCAGGTGAGTGACTCATAGAATTCTGACAAACTGAACATTTGTTTGTAGCAAATGGCTACTTTAGGCACTCAATCAGAGGACTGAACAGATAGACATCATCAGATGACTAATACAGCGATCAAATACAACATGTAATTGGAAGTAAGAGATGGAGAATCAATATTCTTGCTACTAAAAGAAGACAGGAGCAGACTGTGGTAGTGACCATGAACTAGAAATGAGCTGAAAAATGTCACTAATGCAAGCATAGCAACAATATTCAAAAGCCAATGTACAACACCGTGAGGAATTTAAAGTCCACATAAAGAACAAATTTGCATTGCTCCATTTAATTCACCATGAGCCAGAAGAACTGTGGACTGAAGCCAAAGACATGATTAGGGAAGAATGCCAAAGGGCAAACCCTCTAGCAAGGATGAACAAGTGAGTCCTACATCGAATCAACCTGGAGCATTCCCAGGAAGCAAAAAGACAAAACTGAAACTGTCTTGCTTTGGGGCACATCATGAGAAGACAGAATTCCCTGAAGAAGCTAATGATGCTAGGGAAAGTCAAAGGCAGAATTCAAAAGGTAAGACTGAATATGAGATGCATGGAAAACATCAAAGAAACCCTGCGTTTACAAGAGCTGAGCAGGACTGTCAAGGACACAAGAGTTTAGATGGCTACCATTCATAGCTTTGCCCCAAGTCAGAGCTGACTTGACATAACAGCAAAGCACAAGTGACAAAGTCTGAACTTTCAATCCATCAAGCAAAACAATAATCCGTATAAGAGAAGTCCATGTTACCTTGGGAGGAGATACAACACGGTTCCCAACAATCGGGCTCTAGTCTTTGTGTTACCAGTGAGTAGTCATACAGAAAAGCACTCCTATTCAAAACCAGCCTAATTTACTTTGCCACACACACCAATACGTATTTATTTATTCCCACCATGTTCAGCCTCCCTAGTAAATGCATTCATGATTGCAGCCTAAGTTCTATGCTGAGTACTCCCTAATATAAATCTTTCCCATTTAGAGCTATTGAAGAGGTAAATTGCTTAGAAATTTATGGGTCTTAGAACTGAATTGCATAACCATTTTCCCCTAACTATTCTGGCTTTGACACATGCTGACTATAAGCCCTTTCTAGTGTTTAACAACATGGACTCCTTGCCTTGTAGCTTTATCCCAATAATGATGCATGTCCAAGTCTCCTTCCAATGACTCCTTCCAATTCTACATAGAACGGTAGAATTGGAAGGGGTCATGAAGGCCATCAATCCAACCCCCTGCTGTTGCAGGACACCATATTACACCATCCCACTCAGAGGGCTGTCTCTAGTGTGGGAGAGCCCACCACCTCTCCAGGCAGCTGGTTCCATTGTCATATTGGTAGGAGTCTAAACAGGGACTCAGAACCGCAGGGTGAAAGCCCGTGTATGACATATATCAATGGTATGTTAGTTTAGCATTGTTATTTCCATTCCTCCTTATGTTTAACAATTTGCTGCTTGTGCACCCGTTTAAAAGAATGGGGAGAGAAATATATGCAAGCACAACAACTCACCAAAGGACAATCTAAAGTCCAGAGATGTGGGAGGAGGGTGTGTTCTCCTATTAATAAGTTCAGTGTAAGCAACAATAAAAGCAACCAAACCCAGTTGCTTTTGCAGCAACAACAATGGAAGCAATTAAAAGCAATTGATTTTGAGTTGTGCATAGAATCTGGTCCCTGGACTACTGGGACTGCCACTATCTTTTGTCCAATCCAATAAATTTGAATTTAGTGACTTGCATTCTGATGCACCATTTATAATATTTCCTCTTAGGCCAATATTGATTTATCTCTCATTCTTTCCCATCCAAACCACCCCTTTTAAAAGCATGCTGTTAGCAATATGCATATTGCCTACTTCTGTGTTTCTAAAGTAGTTTAAATATCAACACAGCTTAAACTATCTTTCATACGCATTATTGTGCTATTGCCTCCCACCCTGTTAACCTTATTTGGAACTCTGTAATGATGTTAGTTGGTGAAAGTTAACAGATGGAGAGTTTCCGTTTGCCACAAGCCTGCTAGTAGGACTGAAGAAAAGGGAAGGACAAATTATAGACAAGAATTGCTCAAATTAATTTTCCTTCCCCAAAGGTGTTATATTATCCTTTGCTATCACTCATAGGATTACCTCTTATCAGATAGAATGATATAAAAAATGTTGACTGTGCAGCCGAACACAATTTTGCACTGGGGAGCTAGGGATAAATGCTCTTAACCAAATTGTGGCTGGCTGATGAGATTGTGTTTTCCATCTGGTAATTAGGATTTCCCCCCCCCCCTGCAAGCTTTTCACAATCAATTCCAGAATTATTGCATATATAAATAAAAACAAGGTTCGATATTTTCTGTATTAACCCATCAATAACTTTCCTCCATAATTTAGCTCAGGGAAAATGCAGATCGGTTTGGAAAAAAGAGACAAGATTGTTTTCATGCTTTAATTTGGCACTGATGGCTTACTTTCTTGCAGTGAGATTTCACAACTTCTCTGGGACAATGTGTTCTGGACAAGTGAGTTAATTGTTAATCGTCAATGTAGCTTCAGATGAAAGGGGAGTATATATGGTGGGCACATATTTCAGCCCGAGGTTTGCAGCTTTCCCCTGAAAGCTGAATGAAATATTCAGAGTGAACTGGAATCTAAGAACTTACATCTTTATGCAAGCTGGTGTGCAGTCCCGTCAGACTGATGCTTGATAGATATTGGGATAGATATCTCAAGCTCTGCAGGTAAGGGCCAGGTAGTGCTTGAAGAATGACAGAGCTGACTTCTCCATCTGTTATCCCTCAAGAAGCTGTTTTAGCAAGATGGGCCTCAGAGTAGAAAGGCAGTGGGCAGGGACAATGAAAGAGATGCTCCTGGATCTGTGTCTCCCCATTCCACTTGTCTACCTGCTCACAATCATGTGTTCCCCCCCCTCCTCGCCACTTCTTCCCAGGAAAAATTGCTGAGCTTTCTGTGGAAAGTGGGAGTTAGTGAGGTGGGATTATTCCAATTTAGTTTCCCTGCAAATTTGTAATGATTCCTGCAGCTTCCTGGTGGGCTTCCATCTTATCTTATGGTCCATGGGATCCTAGATTTGCTTTTTAGAGTGTCTTTGTATCCATGTTTAAACAGAAGAGCAAGCCCTACAGTTCCTAGCATATCCCCGCCAGCTTTTCTGACTGAAGGATTGTCTGGAGCTGTAGAAATGTCTGTGAACACAACCATGGACTTATATCCTTAGAGACTTAAAGTCCTCAGGCATCATGATCCACCAAGCTGAATCCAGTCCATCAGCTGGGGAGCATGGCCTGCAACGTGCTAACCAAGCAAGTTCTGCTTTTGAACTCAAGGGCAGAGAACAGAAACATTAGCTTGATGCAGTTCTGGTGAGCCACAAGCCATGGCTAATGGATTGTGCTTGAGTTCATGAAAAAAAATACCCTTCCCAGGCCAGTCTGCAGATGATCCCCTGTGACTCACTATACATTTTTCCATGTTATTTTTTACCCTCTGCATTCAAGCATACAATGAACTACAGGTGCTGATCAAAGAGACTCAGTTGCATTAGCATTGTGCTGATGAAATCATTGTAAGGTATCCATTAATATACAAAGTACCCTGGCAATTATTTAATAAGTGTGGCCTTTTATACTACTTTTCCTTTTTCAAATCTCTACCCTCAAGATGCTCTCAAGCTCAATAGAGCAACAATCACAGCAGACGGATTGCATCCACCTCTGGCATTAAAAGAATGGGAGAAGAAAAACTGGGCACAATTCCTGCTGATGATAGATGGAACCATAAGACAGAGAGAGAGAGAGAGAGAGAGAGAGAGAGAGAGTTGAAGAAAAATAAAGGCATTTAAAACATACAGGAAATAAAAGCAGAGGTATTAAAAGAAGAGTTTTGCACATCCTGCATGTGGCCAGTTGCTGCAGGCTTATGGAGAAGACATGCCGATAGCTTAAACTTTCATATGCACACATCACCCTTGACCAGTGCTCAGGTGACACTGAAACTATATATTTTTTAAAAAATCTGCATAAATTATGAACTGAATGATAGACTAGATTAAATCCACACATGTAGGTGAAAAATCCTACACTAATGACTGGTGGTAAGAGTACACCTTCATGGAACACAACTGCAATCTTTTAAACAATGTTTGATAGGGGAGACATTGACTGACACCTCCATTTTTGAAATAGTCTCTAAATCTGTTTAAGACACTCAATAACTTTCCAACAAGGAAGCAGGGTTCCATTTCCCAATGAATTCTGATATATGCTTTTCACCAAGACAACTCCAGTGAGATGATACTTCAGTGGTAAAACACAACCGGTATAACTTACCTTTCCAGGGGACAAATGAATTGAGCAGAGAATGGTCCAAACCAGACCATCATCCAAACCTCTCTCAGAATACTAGAATCTAAAGTCATCCAATGAAATGGAATCGTGGGAAGTTCAGAAGTACTTCTTCATGGAACACATGATTAAAAGGTGGATCCTGCTACCAAATAACAGCATGATGGCTACCAACTTAGATCACTTTAAAAGGGGGGTTGGAAAAATCCATGGAAGGGAAAGCTACTGAGGGCTAAGTGTTGTGACACCCATATGTTTCCACCAATATTGGAGGCACTATGACTCTGAGCACCAGTTTATGGGAAACAAGAGTGGAGAGGCAGGACAAAGAGGATGACACTTGTCTTACATATTCATGAGCATTCAAACAGGAAACACCCATATTTGGATGCTCACAACAATTGCTGTGCATCAGAAAATTAAATGCCTCCATCCCAGTTGTGTTGCATCACTTCCAGCCCTTTCGCAAGAATTTCAACGCTTAGGACCCACAACAACAACTCACATACAAATGCCAGCATGTATGCTTTTGAAGCTCTTACTGTCAGTGGCAAAACCTTAGGAGAGGCATCTAAACCTTCTCAAATGAGGAAAGAAAACAACAGAAAAGCCAAGAGCATCCACACCCTCAACAACCTGTGATCACAGGAAAAGAGGTTGGGCCATGGCAGGGCTAGAGTGGGACCGCAGGAGAACTGGAATGGGTCCCTGAGGTTGAGGTTCCTCACCCCTGTCTCATTCAAATGCTTTCTCATTTCAATCTACATGTAGAAGAAAGACCCAGAGGCTACATGGACCAATGAGCTGCCTGCCCCAACACAGCTATAGCAGCAAGACTTCTATCCAGGTGTTTGGTCTCCTGTTAGTGGTTGCCATCCTTAGCTTACTTAGAAGGTTTTAGTCTGTGTGCAGTGTGTGTAGGTTCACATCAGCAGAGATATTAATGACATGTAATCCAGCTTCCGTGGTTCCTGCCCTAGGGTGGTGCTCATTTTCCTTTGTTACTTTTAAATAGTTAGCAAGATCACACCCCAGCCATCCAGGGCAACTGCTCCTGAATGCAGCGTTTTGATGGAAGGAATAATCATCTGTGCACTGGCAGTCATTTTGCTCATGGCCTACTGTGATGGTACAAGAAGATTTTATGATTTGTGAGCAGAGCTGTAATAGCAGAAGCAGCAGAGTTCCTTAGAAAACAAATTTTACTTTTATTCAAATATTCAGAGTAATAAAAAGAACACCAGGAGTGACAAATTGCCCCATTTGGTTCTAAATACAATGTTTATCCAAGTCTATTTTATCAAATGTCAGAGGGTTTCAAGAAAACTGGATGCATTATTAGGCTGAGTAGGTCTTAAACTCTTTATGGGAATAGAAACCATGGCTGCAAAAATGTAAACATGCAGGGTTTATTGGCAAAAAGCAATGCTGAATTTATACCAGCAATCTCTTTTAGCATGAGATAAACATAAAGAGTAGTAATTCATGTACACCAAAATGATGAGTTGATGGTATCCATATACATACCACTGATGAGCGACATTTCTATTACAATTCAAATGAAATTATAGGTTTTTAGTTCAACCTGAGTCATCTTTGACAGCATTAGATGGGAACAAATCACCTATTACAGCATCCTGCAATGTTTACAGAAGTTCCTTGATTTTCCTGCATGGCTCATTCTTTTTGCTTCTCTGAGAAGTAAAAATTAAAGGATCAAGGTTCCGAACACGCTGTAAAATAGTTTGTGCATTCAAAGCCAGAGGCTAGTTGACTGGGATGGGTTCTATGGGGAAAATGAAATGTAAGGGAGAAAGTATTTTAAAATTTACACGAGTGAAATCAAGTTCACTTTGCCCAATATTCCTGAGTTCCAAAGCATGCATTATTTAAATCCACATCAATGAGCTATTTCTTTTATTACTTTTATTCTAGAGTAGGCAGGGGGTCTTCAATACAGATCTTAAAAGCCATGTCCTACTTTACTCACTAGGGTCTCAATCTGGATAAGGTCCCTGGCATTACTTGACATTAAAAATGGAGAATGAGAGAGACACAGAGAGAGATGTTACTAGATAAAGATTTAAAGTCTGGTCCTTGATTCTTCAGGTATAGCCTCATTATTAAAATCCTAAGAGAAATCATAATGTGCTAGAAATGTGAAGGTTGTGAATTCTGAAATAAATGTTTTGTCTGTATGTGAATCTGACACTATATGACATTATAGATACATGCAGCAAGTTTTGAGCTACCCCCTGATGTCTAAATTCTACTGCACATCGATACAACCATGAACTGTGAAAATTTCTGTGGAATTTAGGGAGTCAAGATGTAAGAGAGAAACAAGCTTTGGCTTCCCTAGTTTCTACATTTTGGCAGAAGCCTAGGCTAGAACACTGCAGATATTTTCACTTTTCATATTCAACACAGTCCAGGTTTAGGGGAACAGAACTATCTACATTTAAAAATGGAAAGATATGCAATATGAAAATGAACACAGTATATATGTTGATATATGGGGGTGGGATATTGAAACAGGCTCATGTGTGGAGAAGTTGCATCTGAGAGTGATTTCCATTTGTCTAATTATTTTGTTGCAACTTCAAAGCGGGTTGTGCGGGAACCCTCTTTGAAGGAAATCAGGAGGGCCGTTGCTCAGAGAAGGGCCTTTTCAGTGGTGATGCCTCAACTATGGAATACGCTCCCCAGGGAGGTTTGCCTGGCACTGTTGCTTTATTCCTTTCGGCACCAGGCAAAGACCTTTTTATTTTCCCAGTATTTTAATAATTTGGTTTTATTCTTGTTTTTTATTACTATTTTAGATGCACTGTTTGCGTATGTCTCTGTGTTGTCATTGTTACGGGTTCTGTTCTTTGGTTCACTCTCTGTAAGCCTCCCAGAGACCTTTTTAGTAATTGGGACAGCATACAAAAACCTTTAACAGATAGATAAACTTGTAAATGCTCCTGTTGCTTTTCTTACAGATCCAATAGCTTTTTGGTTCCATCTATTTACATGACAGATGATAATGGATAAGGTAATTAAAATGTGCTTGGGGAGGAGAGAAAAGCAAGCCAGATTGGTGAAGTACAAACTTCTCAAGCCAAAGGGGAGGAATCAGCAGAGTGGCATAGCAGAACAGAGTCACCCTGCTCAGCTGGGTCCCATGGTCCCCACACCCGCACCTTGGAGAAACCCCTCGTGCTGCCACAAAAGGAGCAGGCATCAGCCAGCCAGTGCTGTCAGATGGAGGCAAGATCATCCGGCCTATCCTCTTCCTCATCCTCCCTTCTTACTCCCACCTGCCAGAAAGCCATCCACAGCCCAGAGCCTTCCTGCCAAGCGGCAGTGGTGATGGGGATGAACCTGCCAGAGAAGCATCCATCAAGCATGCATGCAGGGACAGCAGACCATCAGCTGAGTGGTCCTCCCCATTGCTCAGCAACGCCCCTCTGATGGCCTGTCCTTGTCCCAGTGAAGATCTCTAGGGCAGGAGCCAGGCAGAACAGCATCACCTCCACCAGTGGCACAGTCCAGTGGCCTTCTGGCTCTGGCCTTAGCGCCATGATGGCTTGGGCTTTCCAGGTTCAGATGAGACAACGTCTGGAAAAATCACAGACCAGACTGTTTTTCTGTCCATGGCTTCTAAAGGCCATACACAGCACTCTGAAATACTGTGATAAGAGTTCAGACAAGAGACCAAGAAGAGCAAACACATACACATGCACACGCACCACAGCTTGTGGTGTAATGCAAACTGACCCTTGGTCTTTGTATACTGCAGAAAACTTGAAAAGTTCCTTTATTCCGAAGACATGACACCACTTACCACTATAAATCATGACCATACATTTTTTCTGCCACTAGGAACCCCATAACCTTTATCAGATCAGCAAATTGGATATGATCAAAGGCAAATGTAATTGCATAGAATCTGGTCATGAAACACTGTTAAGCCAGTGTGGAGGTTCTAGTTTGAGAGGAGTCTTGGAAGGCATATGCAATCACATTGATCCCACTTATTCTGAACATGGCTTAATGACTTCAAGAGTGTTTCCCCCAAACCAGAAAAGCGCCAGTCCTAAAAACTTGGAGAAGAACAGCTGAACAAAGATACTACTATTATTCAGAGTATAAAGGAGATAACTTTGAGATTTTGCCAGAGGCTTTATCTACAAGTCTTACATGTTCAGCATCAACTGAATTCACCTTGCAGACTAATGAAAAAAGCATTGGCACCCAGTTCAATAAGCAAGGCCAAATGGAATTCTAGACATCAACATGGGAATTAACACCTGAGATATAAGTGCCCTCATATATACTGAAAGCAATGACCAGTTTTCCATGGCGTGAACAGATTCCCAAATATACCAAAATTACGTATCACCAGATGCAATCAATATCTGTTTACATAGCCAAAACCCAAAGCTTACTGGAAGGACACATGCTTTGCACAGGAATTGGTGATCAGACAATATTCAAGTTTGCCGGACTGTTGTGAACATGAGCTCAGCTTCCCCCCACCCCCTCTCTTTCCTTGATTTATGCTGCATATGTCATGACCGGTTGCATAAATAGGAAAACTGAATGTTAAATGAGGAAACGATTGAGTGTTGTTGCACAAAAATTTCCAGTATTTACCCAAATTTGTGAAGTTGTGCAGCCTGAATGTTTTTACCATGCATCCTTTTTTGACATTCACAGAGATTCGAATGCAAGCAAAGGATGGAGAATGTGCACTTATTTCCAGAAGGACACATTTCCCTCTGTCTGGGGTTGCAAACAGGAGAAGCTCACATTTTGCATACAAGAGATTTCATCTCTAGGATGCCACCATTTCAACCACTGACATTTCATAGATTCACAGTAGGGTTAGAAGGGGTCAAGGAGGCCATTGGGCCATTGGCACAGGATGTCAAGTCACACCATCCCACTCAAATAACTGCCCATTTCTCCTTGAATGTTTCTAGTGTGGGAGACCACGGAACCTCTCTTGGCGACTGGTTCCACTGTCATATTGCTCTGACAGTTAGGAAGTTTCCCCTGGTGTCTAGTCAGAATCTGCTGTGCTGCAATTCAAGTTCACTGTTCTGTGCCCTACACTCAAGGATGAGTGAGAAGGGGTCTTTCCTTCTTCCTTGTGACAGTCTTTCAGGTACGATCTGAGTGCTACCATATCCGCTCTTGAGACTGAACATGACCTCTCAGCCTCTCATCACAGGCCTTAGTTTCCAGACCCCAGATCATCCTTGTTGCCTTCTTCTGAACCCTTTCTAGTCTTTCTGCATCTTTTAAAAACTTGGGTCTCCAGGACTGAACACAATATTCCAGGTGCCAATGCAGAGTAAAGGAGAACCAGTGCCACACTTGCTCTGGAAGTGATGCTTCTATTTATGCATCCCAAAATAGGATTTGCCCTTTTTATGCAACTGCACCTCATTGCTGGGTCATAGCTTGTTGTCCACAACTCCAAGGTCTTTTCCCCCCTTTCAATACTGTTGAGCCAGGCATTTCTCATCTAGTATCAATGCATTTTGATGCGGGTGAAGGAGGAGAGAGCAAAAGTTGGCTTGGAACTCAACATTAAGAAAACTAAGATCATGGCATCCAGTCCTCTCAATTTCTGGCAAATAGATGGGGAAGAAATGGAGGTTGTGACAGATTTTATTTTCCTGGGCTCCAAGATCACCACAGATGGGGACTGCAGCCAAGAAATTAAAAGGTGCTTGTTCCTGGGGAGGAAAGCTATGGCAAATCTAGACAGCACACTAAAAAGCAGAGACATCACCCTGCCGACAAAAGTGTGTACAGTCAAGACTATGGTTTTCCCAGTTGCAATGTATGGCTGTGAAAGCTGGACCATAAGGAAGGCTGAACACTGAAGAATTGAGGCCTTTGAATTGCGGTGCTGGAGAAGACTCCTGCAAGTCCCTTGGACTGCAAGGAGATCAAACCTAGAGGAGATCAACCCTGACTGCTCCTTAGAAGGCCAGATGCTGAAGGAGAAATTCAACTACTTTGGCCACCTAATGAGAAGGAAGGACCCCCTGGAGAAGAGCCTAATGCTGGGAACAATAGATGGCAAAAGAAGGGGACAGCAGAGGATGAGGTGGCTGGATGCAGTCAGCATGAGCTTAAGTGGACTCCAGGGAATGGTGGAGGACAGGAAGGCCTGGAGGAATGTTGTCCATGGGGTCGTGATGAATCAGACACAATTTCATGACTAACAGCAACAACATCAATGCATTTGTTCCTCTCCCCTCAGGGGGAGAAGTAGGCATTTGTCCCTGTTGAATTTCATTTTGCCGTTTTCCACCCAGCATTCCAACTTGCTTAGGTCACCATGGATCTTCTTTTTGTCTTCAGAGATGTTAACTATTCCACCCAGTTTTGTCTTCTCTGCAAATTTAATCACTGTTCCCTGGACTTCCTCATCTAGATAATTAAGGTTGAAAGTATCCATCCAAAGCCTTGGAAAGCTATTGCCCATCAGCTTATGTAATTCTAATACTACTCATAAGATGCATGGATGGATTAGCATAATACACCTTCCTCTGCCTCTGTACCATTTATGGCATTGTAGCAATCATCTGCTTTAAACCAAATGATTTTGTGCTATCTTTTCAAGTAAAAGAACAAGTTTATTTCACAGAATCATGCTAGATGTCAGTCTTAGAGGAAACCAACAACGTAATTTTCCAAACAGACATTTACAATTAAATTCTCATTTGCAAAAGCTGACCTTGCTGTGAAATATCTGCATGCAGATGCCAGTTCCTCCCCACAAGAATTCATACATTGTCATTCTACTGAAATAATGCATTGTACCAATTTTATGCCTTAAGTATATTTTTAAATGTATTCTTGTCATTAGAATTGAATGACGTTGGTGTGATAAAGGATGCTGGGAAGACTTTATCTCAAATTGAACCAATAGTTGTTACAATATCTGCTTCTATGAAATTTATGTTCACCTTGAGGAACAATAGGATGGAGCTTTATAGAGTCATATATTCTTTTAAGGGATGCATTGACGACAGCAGCTTTGATTTGGTGTCAGCACTTGGAGATATAATGAAGACTAATGTTGACTAAATGCCAACAAGAAAACATTTTAGAAAAATGAAGAGAAATCCAAAGAAGTCTTTGACAGTGGTGTGAAGGGCTTAAGCATTGGACAGGTTCTCTTGTGGGTGGTTTGTGTTGCTGGGGTGGCTAGATGTGTTTGTTTAGGTTGTGAAGACCAACTTCTGTGCTGGATCTGCAGAGCCAATTAGCACATGGTAGGAGTTTTCCAGCCATTCTTACCACCACTCCTGGGTGGGCTCAGATTCCTGACTGGCTGCTGAGGCCAGGGAGCTGAGGCACAATTGCTTTCCCAATAGCAGGGGAGCAGTCCAGTCAAGGAGGATCTGTTTTCACACTAAGCAGGATGGGGGGAAGCATCAGCACCTTCTGGATAGCAATGGGGCACCTTGATGCTGGCCCTGCTGCAGCAGCTTGATGGGACCCTTACCCAAACAGATTATCCAGTTCTATCCAGAAATGCCTTCCTGAACCATTCTGCACATCTTCTTCAACCAGCTAGATATCTCAGTAGCGTAAAGGTAAAGGTTTCCCCATGACATTAAAGTCGAGTCATGTTTGACTCTCGGGGGCGGTGCTCATCTCCATTTCCTAGCCGAGGGAGCCAGCATTTATCTGCAGTCAGTCTCCATGGTCATGTGGCCAGCATGACTAAACACCAAAGTGCACGGAACGCTGTTACCTGCCCACCGAAGTGGCACCTTTTTATCTACTTGCATTTGCATGCTTTTGAACTGCAAGGTTGGCAGGAGCTGGGACGGAGCATGGGAGCTCACCTTGTGTGCAAATTCGAACTGTTGACCTTTTGATCAACCAGCCCAGTGGCTCAGCAGTTTAACCCACTGTGGTACCGCATCCCCTTCTCAGCAGCATGACAATCCCCAAATTTAGAAGGGCTTTATCTCCAAGTAGATTCAATGCCCTCCCGACAGCCATTACTGAAGGGAGATATCAAAAATACCCCTTGAACAGAGACTGTGTCCATGTGGGGGAGAAACAATTGAATGGCTGGGGCATGTTATTCTTTACTGCCCTCTCTATACAGGTGCTCAGCAGGAACTGTTATTCCCACTCCTTTCTAAATATCCTGGTTATTCTAATTTTTAAAATCTAAAGTTACTTTTATCTGATCAATCCAATTTTATCTCCTTGACTACAGCCAAATACTGTTTGGTAGTTTGTACAGTGTGCAGTAGAATTAGCCCTAAATGTTGTTAGGTTCTACTAGAATTCTTTTATTTTCTTATCTTAATTATTGTAATTTTTTTGGCACTGTATTTTTCTTATTTTTAACTAATTAATTTTGTGCTTTATTTATTGGCTGGTCAATGACTGAATAAAGGATTGATTGATTGATTGAGACCCTGACCCAAACCCCATCTTGGATCAGGATTTTTGCTTATGCACATAACTCAGGGCTGCAGACCAGATGGGCTTTGCTGCTCTAGTTTGGGGTTATTCACATTCCACTTCTCTATGAGAAAATCAAACTCAAGTTGGCTTAGAAAAAGAAAAAACATATTATGCATTGCAATAAAACTGAAAGCTTGCTGGACAGTAAAACAAACTTACAAATTGACAGAAATAACTAAGCAAATAGTACTAACAGTACTAACAAATAATCAGCTAAACTAATCAAAATCAAGAATTACACTTGCATTTGCCAATACCTGCTATCCTGAGGTATTAGGAGTGATGTAGAAGGGACTGAAACTGAGAAAAAGCAAGTGTATTCAAGAGGAAATGTGTCCCCTACATATGTACTTACATCCTTCTGCAGCCAAGGCAGTCTCCAAGTGGGGGGTCTCAAGGAGAACGGGTGGCAGTGTCCATGTAGTTTCCTTGATGTCCATAGATGGCCGGTGACAGGGTTGCTTTCTTCCAAGGTGGCCTCCACCAGTTCTGAAACAGGTCCTGGAGACCTAGCAGCACTCTCAGGGCTAAACATGAGTCAGCAGTGTGATGCAGTTGTCAAGAGGGCGAACGCCACCCTTGGTTGCATAGCCAGAAGTGTGGCTTCTAGATCAAGAGAGGTATTACTACCACTCTACACTACTCTGGTGCGCCCGCAACTAGAGTACTGTGCTCAGTTTTGGACCCCTCATTACAGAAAGGATATAGCCAGGTTAGAGTCAGCGCAGCGTAGGGCCACAAGGCTGGTGGCTGGAGTGCAGGGGATGGGGTATGAGGCGAGACTGAGGAAACTGGGTCTCTTCAGTCTGGAGAAGAGGAGACTCAGAGGGGATCTATTGGCGACCTACAGGTATGTGAGGGGATGTCACACGGACATGGGTAGAGACCTGTTCTCCCCTGCAGAGGAAGGCAGGATGTGCTCCAACAGAGCAAAGCTCAGGGAACCCAGGTTCCATTTAGATGCCAGGAAGCACTTCTTGACAGTTAGGACCCCAAGGGTGTGGAATGGGCTTCCACAAGAGGTGGTTGAGGCCCCATCAGTGTGGGTGTTCAAGGATAGGCTGGACGTGCACATGGTGGGCATGTCGTGAGCGGAGCCGGCTGGTGCCGGAGGTCAGACTAGATGGCCCGGGAGACCCCTTCTGACTCTGTTTCTATGGTTTTCCATTTTTTGAAGGGATGGCAGATAAATCCACAATGGGTTCAAATGTATTTGGATTTCTATGAATCTG
Organism: Varanus komodoensis; assembly: GCF_004798865.1. Classification (NCBI taxonomy): domain Eukaryota; kingdom Metazoa; phylum Chordata; class Lepidosauria; order Squamata; family Varanidae; genus Varanus; species Varanus komodoensis. Next base: position 1,845,361 of record NW_025335780.1, read on the forward strand.
ACCCAGAAATTATGGCAGAGGATTTTTCTTTGTTCTGCAGAATCTACGGCCTTGCAGACCAGTTCTTTCTATTGGGAGAAGGAGGTTAACATTACAGCTAATTCATATCAGTGTTTGTGGACTTGTTGTATGGAATTTTGTAATCTTGTATTCACGGGATGGACAAGGAAACAGAATGGAAGTATCTTAACCTTTTTTAATCCTGATGATGTAGGGAGTAGTTATAAAAGCAAAGATAAACTACTTTATAAAGTAGTTATAAAAGCAAAGCAAAGAATTGCGAGACATTCAGAGGAGAAACTGGGAGGCCGACAGTTACTTTCAAGTCCTGCAGTGTGTAGCAACTAACAGTTTTTAAAGAAATAATCCAATTTTGTGGAAAACTCTCAGATTCCATTCCCTCCGTTTTCTTATTCAGATGCTTTCCTAAAACCACATTTGGATATTTGCTTTACTTCTTTATCACATGTTCTCCTTCCCTGTGAGATAATTCCTAATGCTTGTTTTAAAAATAAGCTGCTTCCTGTTTTTCCAGAAGTGCTTTTGAGGAATGGAGCTTCTGGTGGGCTGGAGGCACACGGTGCTAATTTGGGATCAGCACTTCTCTTTCTCATCTGCTGCTGTATGCATGGGCACAGGTCCCATGGCTTCCACCACTCTTCAGGTCTATCAGTGGGATGAGTGGAATGGCTCCCCCAGCAGTGCCAGGGGGAACTGCACCTTTTGCTGTCACCTCCATTTATTCAATATGCAAGGTGAAAGACAAGCAACTCAAAAGAAACATTTAAAGAAAATTGGAATGCTTTAAAAAATATCATTTTGGAACTGAAAAAAATCATCCTCCAAACATTACTGTCTTTTTGAAGATTTCTATCACTGTATAAAAATAAATGATCCAAGCATCCAGTATTCTATGTGTTGTCCTTTCAAAATGCAATGCAATTCAGTGATCTTTCAGCTGAATGATCTTTCAGTTGGACATGTTTTGCTAATTGTGCACCGTGCTGACTCAAGCTCCAAAATTCCAGGAAATTATAACTATCATACATCATGGCTTTAACAAATATGTTGTTTAGGCAATATGCAAATAGCATCATATCCCATATCGGTTAGTTCCAGCATTACCACTACCTTAATGCAAGATGGCTATCACAGTAATGGACCTAAGTCCCAGATTTGTCTGATCCCTGGAATAGGCACATGGAATATTTATTTATTTATTTATTTAATTTATTGATTTATATCCTGCCTTTTTCCTACAAAGGGCTCAAGGCAGCATACATCATTCTCCTCCTCCATCTTATCCCCACAACAACAACCCGGTGAGGTGGGTTGGGCTGAGAGTCTGTGACTGGCCCAAAGTCACCCAGTTGGCTCCATGGCTGAGTGGGGACTCGAACCTGGATTGTCTGAGTCCCAGTCCCATGCTCTTAACCACTACGCCACACTGGCTCTCAGTGTCCGTGGATTGGATTGTCTGTGTATTGCTCCTCTTTCCATTCTGTGCTGCATGAAGAACTTGCTTCATCCAGAAAAAGATGGAGCTGAGTGTCATCTGCATGTCAGTGGGTCCTCAGTCTGTATTTCTAGATCAGCTTCTCCACCAAGTCCAAGTAGATGTTGAAGAGCATGGAGGATGAAGTATTGTGCTGTGGTTCCCTAAGAAATAACTGCCAAGGGGCAGTGCAATATTCTTATTCATTATCATTTACTCAAAGGGTGTTTCATACTTGAATCTTCTCACATACATCTATTCATCAAAAGCATCACTTGAAAAAATGGTAACAGATGAAACTATTCATTCTTTCTCTGTATAATTATACCATAGGCAAGAGCCTCTCCTCCTCAGTCAGTTCTTTCTCTCACACTTGGTGTTGTCTTTTACCCTGTGACTCACTTCTTTTTGCCACTGTAGTTAAGGTTCTAAATAGGTCAGGCTCATGCCCTTTGGAAAGCATGTTTATCAGTAGTTAGCAAATGTCCTTTGTGTAACAACAGTTTTCACAGTGAGGTGTTCTACAGCTTCTCTTTTTCAGGAATTCTCTCTATTTCTCTTTTGTTTAACAGAAATGTCATTCTCTCTGCCCCTCCGATCACCATACAGATATGCAAAACAAAGGCTAGTACAGGTATAAAAGATATTCAGGTTTAAACATGAAGGTCTTAGGACACGGCTGTAGCAGGGCTTTTGAAGAGACTTCTGCCTGAGAGAGGGACACTCTTCATGTTGTTTGCTCACCAGGATTTCCAGGACTAGCAATCTCAGACCCACACTTGACAGGAAACTATGCTCTACCAGGAACCTGCAAAAATGTACCATCTCCATCACTTCCTTCTCTGGTCAGTAAGGATGCATCTTGGCCTCTGAGATGACGGATGGTGGAGGCAGTAGTGGAAGTGACTGATCTGGGACCTTGATGTGAGCATCGAGAATTTTGCAAGTAGGACTACCTTTCAACTGTAATTGCAAACTGCACCCGCTTCACAATTCTGCAGTGAGAGTGCCAATTATGAGCCAAAATGTTAATCCCATCATTAAAAAATGCATTGACTTCTAGCTCATGGCAGGGAAAATTTAAAACAACTGGCTTTTATTTACAAATCCTTGGGAACTCAAATGGCCCATTGTAGAAACCTGCCTGAACTCTCAGATCATCTAAAGAAACCAGTAAGTAAAGCATGTTTGAGTAGGAGAAGAACCAAGGGCAGGTTGCAAAGATGCTGCACAATGTCATAATGCCATCCGTAATGCTGGGTGCACCTCCATTAAATCAGCGCCGACTCCAGCGACCTGGTTTTGTAGAGCTTGAGCTAACATGAAAAGGCCTTAACTTGGGTCTCAGTTCTATAATTTGTTTAAAATTGGATTGGTATACGTGGCTTGTCCAAGCAACAGCTTGGCCACTTTATTTGGACCAGGGAGCGTCCAAAAAATTGAGGGGCTGCACTACACAGATTACCTTGAAATAGTTTGCAAGACTTCAGCCATCTTGCCCTTGTTCTCATGGAAGTGGTGACTCTACCTTCCTTGGGCTATATTCAGACAATGGATAAGATCTCACATAACTGAATGGTCTTCAAGAAGAAGGACAGTTATGAAAAAAAGAATAAGAATGAGAAAGAACAGAAACAAGAACAGGAATCAAATCAAATTGAATTGAACTGAATCAAATCGAATCAAGATAACGCAAAGCAATGTTTCTACCATAGCCTTTCAGTTGCTGATCTTAACAGCAGCAACAGCCTTCCATGAGGCCAATGCTGGTTCTTTTCAGATGTCCTTCATGTGGCAGCCATGATACATATAATAACCCTAAAGCTTAATGCACACGTGTAAGTGTGCAGCTTGATTTTCCACCGCTTGGTTGCTCAACACTTGAGAGCTCAGAAGTAGATATAGGCATCAATACTGCACACCGCTATCCTTTGGTGGGAAACATGAGCTGGTTAACAAGCTGTCAGACTTATTTGCTTGGAGGGGAAATGAAAGTCTGCTCAACCTGACCGGCCGCAGCTCAGGATTAAATGGGACTGCATATCAGTGTCCTTGATTTTTGCTCTTAATGCTCACAGTCCCATTTAACACTTCATCATCACCCACAGGGCCTCTGAATTTTATTTTTCTACCATAGACAAAAAAAGAAGAAGAGAAGAATAGAAAAAAGAAAACCTAAATGTTTCAGCTTCTGAAAGCCTAAAAAAATAAAAATAAAAAAGGAGACAGACCGAACTCCCTCCCCCAATCCTGGCATCTTGGGTAGGGAAAAAAGAGTCCGTTGGCCAATGTCACCCCTATTATACAGTCATGATTGTTTTTACAGTAGAACAAGAAAGCCAGTGATAGGTTTGCTTTCCCTCGGGTCCATTTTTCAAGGATAGAGTTGACATGGAACTCAGCTACACAGCTCAGAAGCATTTGACTTGACACATCTAAGGTGACTGGGTTGAAATGGCTCTTCCCAGTGGGAAGAGAAATCAAAAGATTGCTTCGAGTGGATGTCACCTCAAGTCCAATCCCATAAGTAAAAAAGGGGGAAAAATGAATCCATTTATGAATCATGCCTCCAGGAACAAGACTTAATAAAAATAATATTCTTTCTTTGCAAAATGCCTCCAGTCAAATAACGTATTTCCAGCCAAAGATTCTGTTTTTACCATGGGATCTATATATAGTGAAACTGTATGAATGAAAAAGTTTTTGAAATCCATTTGTGATGTGATATTCTCAATGCCAATTATTTATTTTGGCTATAATTCCTTTCCTGCTAATTTTGAGAGGGGAATTCATGCATTCCTAGTAGAGACATGTGAAGTTTAATTAATGTATGAGTGTGGAAACGAGATGCATTGAAGAAGTAATCCTCCCCCCACCCCACCACAGAACAAAACAAACAAAGCACATGCAAACACACTCACTTATATTGTTAACATTTATTTATTTATTTCTACTTGTATAAACTGCTCCCATAGCCCTTCAGGGCTTTCTTTGGGTGGTGTACAATGTATAATAATAAAAACCAAACATAAAATTCATGCAATTTAATCCACAAGATAAAATACAATAAGAATGCAATATACCCAACAGATAGCTACATCAGTCAATCAAATTACCTAGAGTACAGTAGTGATAGAACACTAATTAATATTTCTTTAAACATGTTACATATTAACATATCCATATTATTTTCTATTATGCATGGTATCATTATTTTCTGTTTGCTTATTTAGTCCATATGACTCCGTAGGAGAGGTCTTCCACGCTCTCAGGTTGGACACATGGTATATTCCACCATGGTAGGGATTACATAGGGAATAGTTTGAATTGCAACGTTATGTAGCCAATCAGATTTGGCTGTGATTATGTCACTCAGGAAATGCCAGTTTTTCTACAAGATGCTGAAGTGACACCGAACAGGTGTCAGGCAGCTGGGGATGAAGAGAGGTGTTTTCAAAATGTTCATGTAAAAATTGTGTATACTTTCATCTTGGCTCATTTCTCGCATCTCCCTGTACAATTAAGAGTCTAATTCTCTGTGCAAGCAATGAAAATGTCATGTTCTCTTTGTTTCTTTACACAGAACCCCTTTGGATATTGGATTATAGAATCTTATAATATCTGATTTTGAGATAAATCCACAGTGGACAGAGATTTCAATAAACCAGTAAAGTGTGCATTCATTCTAGGACAAGCACATTTTGATTTCGGCTCTATCAAAGAAGTCAAGCATAATGAAGCATGGAGAATATGCAAGGTACCTTCCTTAGACACATGCCCAGCTGCGAGGGCTGAAATGAGGTCAGCATGAAATCCTCACAGGCCTACTAGCCAGTTTGGATGAGACAGACAGAGGGCTGACACAGAACTCAGTAGCTCATTCTTCACCTTCTGCTCCTTGTTACCAGTGTAGGGGAGGAGAAAGGCGATGCCTGGACTGCTCCAAATCACGAGTACTGTTTTTTCTATAGCTGCAGGTAAAATGGGTCGTACATATGTAGGACTTGTTTGCCTGCATCAGGGTGATTGTGTCTCTGTGCCAGAGTCTGCAACACCCTCTTCTTCCTTGTGCTTTGTACTCCCATCAGCTGACAAAGGTCACGGAGAGACTGAGAGAGAGGGGGAAGGGAGGGGAGGGGAGGGGAAAGCAACTGAGTTGCTGCCCTTTTGCCAAAGAGGGTGGTCCTCTTTTCTCCTCTTGCAGCCCACTACCTACTGAAGTCAGTCCTCCTATTCCCAGAACAGTACTCCAGCCTTAACACACAATGATATGTATACTGGAAAAACATCGCAACACATGAGAACAGCAGTGATATCATAGGTCTGGAGACATTAGGGAAGTATTGGGAAAACTGGTGCAAGATGGACAGGTAGCAGGGAGTGACTGTACCATAAAAATGCCTATTCTGGGTTCCTTGGTTATGTACAATAACAGTAGTTTTCATGTAGCCTGAATACCTGATCCTGTCTAATCTTGGAAGCTAAGTTGGGTCAGGCGTGGAGGAATTATCGATGGGTGACTTAATGGTGGGAGCTGTCCAGAGAGTTTCAGCTATGGAAGGTATAGAAAGGTTATGTAAATAATAATAATAATAATAATAATAATAATAATAATAATAATATACATGGGGAAGGAAAACCAACAAAAACAAGTGAGATGCGGAATTTCAAAGAATGAGCTTTATATTTTACTGAAGAAAAATGCCAATAAGAGAAATGCTTTTAAACCTGAATGGACAGACATGGACATGATGCCTTACATGCATTGTTGTTAAAAATGAACAAATGCCAAAGAAGCCTGTAGCATCCAACTAATCCAACTAAACTGCATCCCTACTTCATCCATGTCCTTTCAAGCAATATCTGTTTGTCATTGATACAGACCCTTTAGTTATTTCTTCAGTTCCAACATCTCTGGCCTTCTGGACTTTCATTTCCCCCTTTTCTCAGGTTTTGCTACCCCTATACTCCTCCTCTTCTCCTTCTCCTTTTTTTTTTTTTTGCATTAGCCTGTTCTCTTCCTTCTTTTTTCTTACCCAACTGAGTCAGTTTCTTGTTCATTTTGACACACTAAATATCTGTTTCTTGAGTTAAAACCTCTTTTCTTCTTCCTTTGACCTTCTATTGAAATGTATAGTCCCCTGCTTCTCTGAGTACCATTTCCTGACCTCTTTATTCTGCCTAAACATTTGACCCCTAATCTAGTAACTTTTCAGGGGAAACTGACTAGCATGCACTCAGACACAAACCCTAAACCCAAACTCAGTACAACACTGGAGGACCAGTCTTCCTTTAAACTCAACTGATATCCATTGCACTTCACCACAAGGATGCACTAAAAGAGAAAGGGAAATGTCTTCCTGTGGTATAAGATGCGAGTGTTTATTTAGAAATGAATTAATTAATTAATTTAGAAAGCTTCTATGCCTCCCCATTTGCCGAAGCCTCGGGGCGGCTTACAACAATAAATAAATAATAACGATATAAAACAATATAATATAATTGGAGATGTCCTGGCCATAAAAATAAAATAAATGAATAATATTAACAATTAAAATGGCGGTTAAAGAAAAAGGTCTTTGCCTGGCGCCGAAAAACAAATAACGACAGCGCCAGGCGGACCTCTCTGGGGAGCGCATTCCATAGATTGGGCACCACCGCAGAGAAAGCCCTCCTCCGAGTACATACCCTCCTAATATCCTTCACAGAGGGTTCCCGGAGAAGGGCCTCTCCCGCTCAAGGAGTGGGTGGGCACATATGGACGTAAGCGCTCCTTCAGGTAACCAGGACCCAAGCTGTTAAGGACTTTATAGGTCATAACCAACACCTTGAATTGGGCCCGGACTTCAATGGGGAGCTAGTGAAGCTGACAGAGAACTGGAGTCATGTGAACATAACGCCCAGTCCCTGTCAGCAGCCTGGCAGCTCTATTTTGAACGAACTGGAGTATCCGGACCGTCTTCAAGGGCAGCCCCACGTAGAGCGCATTACAGAAGTCAAGTCGGGAAGTCACCAACGCGTGTGTCATTGTCACCAGGCAGTCATTCTCCAAGTAGGGACGCAGCTGATGGATCAGCCGAAGCTGAAAGAAAGTGCTCCTCGCCACCGCTGTCACCTGAGCTTCCAGTGAAAGCTCTGGATCGAGGAGCACTCCCAACCTGTGGACCTTGTCCCTAAGAGGGAGTGCAACCCCATTCAGGACTAGGTCAAGGTCCCCTTCCCCGAAGCCCGATCTGCCAACCAACAGGACCTCCATCTTGTCTGGATTGAGCTTCAGGATTCATTCTGGATTGAATGAAGGGTCTATGAAAATACAGGACCTTGTTCCACCCGCTTGATGATCCAGTGTAGCAGCCATTCTTCGGAACTGCCACACAATCATTTTGAATCTAAAAAAGGCCTGGGGAAGCCAGCGATCTTCACACTCCTCTCAATTCTGTGCAAATCACTTCAAAGCTCATTTTAACATGCTTGTATTTTTTGAGTCCAACCTGTTTGTTCGCCTGTTCAAAAGAGGCGAGGGGCAGAGAGGCCTTCTGAACAGAAGAAGCGTGCATTTCTGTGGACATTTTGCAAAGTGCCACCTCTCCCTCTCCCCAGCCATGAGGTGATGTGTGAAAATTGGCATCCTTTTCTGATAAGGTGCATTTCAAAGCATATGTATTTTTTGGAGGGGGTGGAGTGATCACACATTTGAAAATTCACAAAAAATTCTGAAAAACAAAACACCTTGCTGAAATTCAAGACTGTGAACAGGGCATGTTGCCATGATTTGCCAATGGAACCAAAATCCGTAGTCCGGAAGGGAGAGCCTTACTGTTCACATTCACAGGCTTGCAACACAGGGACACGATTCTTTGCTATTAGTTCTAGGATTTGATCTTTCCAGGTTCTAAGACTAGGACAGAGCAACAATTTCTCCAATAATCACATCGGAATGATTCTTCTTCATACAGGAATAACTGCACCATTTGCATGTTTTAATTATGGGGAAAATGTCTTCTTTAAAAGATCTTCAGTGAGTTCCCAATCTCTCGCTCATAAACTTCACCTGTTAATCTGCACAGAAAGCAATTTTACACTGGAGACGAATGCATTTTGTCCCTCTGTCAATCAACTAACTGATTGATATTTACCAACTGTGGCTTGCTAAATGAGGGAAATATTTCTGAAGGAACAGTATTATTCCCTCCAATTTTCACTGCTGTAAAAAGCATGGAAGCATACTCATGGATTTCCTAAGAAACGTGTAACTTGTGATGAGGCCATATCCTATTGTGCATTATTAATCTGAAGGGGAAAATATTGTATTGCACATAATAGGTCCTGTAGTAATTAGCATAACTTGGAAGCTGCTTAATGAAAGTTGCCAGGTTACTCAAGGAATAACTCAAACCAGCAAAACTCATTACTGTCAGAATGAAGTAATGAGCAAATGAGTAGTGAGAATTTCAATGTAATTATCGCCCCCCCATCTGCTACTAGAAAACTATAATGTATAGATCAAAACTATAACTTAAGGATTCTTCATTGTCACTTGATTTCAGTACTGCAAATGAATATTCCATAACCCAGCAACTTGTTGATTATATTTTAATTTTTCTTCTTGTTTTACAGTTATAACAGTAGTTGACTTCATTCATTAGAAGTGCTGTCCACTTGTAATTGGAACCAGAGATTCACTACCAACACTTTGTTTATGGAAATATTTTGCCATCCTGATATGGTGAACACTAATATTTAGTGAGCTTGACCCACAGATTAAGCTTCTATTTACTAATTTTATTAAAAATGTATTTTGCTTTCTACAAGATGTTTTGAATACTTTGCCTGACCATTGATGGCAATTCCATTCCAAATGTGTTTATTTTACATTAGGCATAATTCACTTATTACAGTGTGGAAATGGTATTAAACTCTAAAGAAGTTTTGACTAAGCAGCTCCTTTCAGCATGATGTTGAATATTCTTTTGGCAAAATATGGTGACAACTTTTAACTAAGATGTTTCTCTTTGGAGTGTGGAAAAAGTTTGCAAATGTTAATATATCCCTATGTACTGACCCATCCATAACAGATAATCTATGGAATGCTTCCTATGGGTAATTCAGACAGTGCCCACACTCTGAAACATTATCCCCAAAAATATTCATCTGACACCCACCAACCTTTCATCTGTTGTTTCAGTGTCAAGAAAAAAGACCTATTAATTACCCAAGTTATTTTGGATTGAACTTTAATTTGCTGACTGTTTTATTCTGCTTATGTGATTTTGCAGCGTGTAACACTCTTTGGTAATACAGCTTTCATTTATCTATCTTGGCTTTACTTGACGGATAGCTCAAAATGATGATTCAATTTCTTCAATTCAATTTCTTCAATAAACACAGTTGCTTGAACTACCATCAGTTTTCTCCATTCACCAAAGTTCAAACTGATCTGAAGGTCAGAAGTGTGTGATGCCATGAAAGAGAAATAGAGAGGAATGCTGCTAGGTACTAAAAAGATGTAGGGCTCAGGTCGGCAGGACAAAAAAGAGCAGGGTTGTGTGTGTGATTGAAAGTCTCTTTGTGCGCAAATAACCGTGCCTCCTATGAATAGCCCTACTTGCAAAAAGGGATGTATGAGCAGGAGAAAGGATGGCTGCCAATTCAGGAAAGACAGACAGGCCAGAATGCTACAAAGTGGAGCAGCAGAGGTGATGCACATGTTCAGAGAAAGCCAGATTATCCTGGAAAGGTTTTCAACAGACAGCTTCAGTGCCCCTTATTTTTAGCAAGTGCCTATGAGCAGCAAAATAGTGGAGCAGATGGCTTCCCAAAGATGTACAGCTCCAAAGAAAGATTTCGGGATCCAGCCCTAAAGGGCAATTCTTGATCATCATCTCCAATGTTTCATTTCTGGGCAGAAGCAAGCTATTTCACCACTAGAGACATTCAAGAAGAAGATGGACAATTCTCTGAGCAGGATGGTATAACTGGTGTCCTGGATGAACAGGGGCTTGGAACCGATGGCCTTCTTGGTCCCTTCCAATCCTACTATTCTATGATTCTAAGCAAGAGCAGTTGGCCTGAATAGCTTTTGGAGGGGCTGGAACAACTCTGAGCTGGTGACAGCAGCATTCCCAAAGTTTGGTTGCTTCTGCTGCCATGCAAGTGAAAGACAGTTGTTCTCTGTCACTGTGTGATATGATAAATAACAGGTGAGCATGAAGACATCCAGAATTGACCCTGTTTCCCTTATACAAAGCTTGTATACAAAAGATTCAGTTGCATTCAGTCCACCTAGTGCAGAAGGTGCCACTGAATTCTCTCTACAAAGAAATCTAGCTGTCAGCAATTTTCATGCATATGCATAAGTACAATGAAGTGTATCCTCTTTGTGCATTTGGCACTATTGCAGTTGTGGCAGCAGAGAGACAGATTGACATATGGTTGTAGTTAGAAGGGGACAACATGGATGATAAGGTGGGAAGAGCATTTTGTGTACTTGGAAATGAACGTTACAAGTTTGTAGCTATTCTGCTCTTTTTAATTTGGAGGTCATGGTCTACATGTAATTGGATAAGATTTTGCAGGGTAAGAGTCATTATTTTTATTTATTTTTTTAATGCGTGCTTCACAGCAACAGGAATATATAGATGTGAGTTTATCAATGACAGTACAAGGAACCCAATTAAAAACCGCATACATTTATCACCCACACTCAGCAGGCTGCCATGTGACAGACTTCCTACAGTCTCTGGTGAACAAATTAGCTATGACATTTCAAACCATTTATTTTAAGGACTCTTTGTTGCAGGTTTTGACACATGATATCACTACACAAATGTGATGGTACACCCACTGCATTTTGGTATGTGGGAATCCAGAGTTCAGCATCTCTCATTCCCATTTGGGTCAGCCTGGTTGTGCCTTTTTGAGAGGTTAGAGAATTACTAAATGTCACCCAGATGAGAGAGAGAGAGGGAGAGAAAGTTTTACTCCTACCCACATGCACTTCAGGACTTTTCAAGACTTGTAGCTGATGCAAGGAAAGTCCAGTTTTATGCATTTAAACGGCCTAATAGATTCAGTGAAAAATGCAAGTGTATTCTTGCAGCATACCAAGTCTACTTTCTTGCCCTGTAGATTTGCACATCCTGATTGCTCCTTGGTCTGAAGCAGGAATAAATTTAACGTGAGATGGACTGAACCCATACTGCTTCTGAGGAGCTCCTTGCCTTGAAGAGTTATATGAGAGGCAGTACAACGTGGTCTTTCCAATCCTGGGAGAAGTTGTATCTATCGAATCTGACTGGTGCTCTAGGGTGAGAGTTTGGTTTCAATTTGCTTTTGATCAGAATTTACTGATATTGCAGGTGATTTGGGGAATGAAAGATTTTAAAGGAGAATGCAGGAGAATGCAAAACTGGCAGATTCATCCATCCCAAAATATGCACACAGAACATGCCAAGGCTGAAAGTGCGCTCCAGAACATCTTTTCTTTATCATAAACATCATCACAATCAATAATAACAACAACAACAACAATCAGGGAGTTGCAAGCTGGGCATGCACATTGTCACAAAGGCCCAATTCATAATTTTTACTTAAACAAAAATGTATTTTCTTCTCCAGCATGGTGTTTATTCCTATGTAGAAGTGTTTCACATCAAGACAGCAGAAAGAAACATTTTGTTCTTGTAGGAGATGGAAGGTCTTGGAATCTGGACTGGTATGTGTTGGGAATGCCACAGTTGTCCTGAATGCAATTTCCAAGAGAAAAACAGGAAAGCACACACCCAGTTGCACTTCTGCCATCAACAAAATGGCAAAATCTTTGCTGTAGCACAATTGAAGTTGTGCTCTTAATGCTACAGAAGAAGCCTTTGGGGACAGTGCTTCTCTCTTCAGCAAACCTAGCTGGGGACCATGCAGTCCCTCCCTTCCTTGTCATGAGGGCAGTGCACAGTCAGACTACCAGACCTCCAACAGGTATTTTTCCTTCTTGTGCAGTAGCAGCAGACTTAGAATATGAAGTATCTTCTCCTTTCCCAAGGTGGAGAACCAGGAGGAGCCAGCCATCAACAATTCAGGAGAATGAATGAGAAGGTACATTTTCTGATGTCAGAAGGAAGAGAAATCCAGTATCGTCTTCTAAAATAAGTATTTTGCTTTTTATCCCTTCACTCCTTTTTTTTTAAAGCAGGGTTTCCAGAAATGGCTTGCAAAAAGACAAATTGATTTTCCTTTTGTTGCCTTACTTTAAGTAATCACCCACTTTAAGTGCGGGTGGAGAATGGGCTACTTAGAGCAGGCTTAGGAAAACAACAAACACACCTCTGCAAAGCCCACTGAGATCAATTTGCCTGGTGCTTTGCAGGTTCTGCCATCTGCGTGTGAACTCTGTTTTAACATGGATGCAGCTGGATGAGGTCAGACTACCAATAGTGTTGGCCTGACTTATGAAACAGGCAGAACTTGTGTAATAACTTGACCCTGGAGGGGAATAATGCCTCTTTGAGAGAAAAGGGCTGCCCTTGCTAGGCAAAAGATACCAATGGTAAGAAGAAAACTAATATTGATGGAACCTGGTTTAAGTTATTTATGTACTTATCAATTTATGTACTTATCAATTTATTTATGTACTATATAACCCAACAGCCAAAGTTCTCTGGGCAGTCCACATAGTATGATACTAAAAAAGAAGTGTTGTATGAAAAGCATATTAAAACGTCATTAAAAGTTTTAATATGAAATTTAAATCCGCACATTAAACAGCTTTTTATATGTAAGCATGTGTATAACAACGTGAAGAAGAGGAGAAGAAGAGGAAGAATTCAGACCTGTTAGCAGCTAGCAGGCCCCGAAAACTACTTGAATGCCCTGCAGTAGACGGTTTGGTACTTGATGCTGAAAAGATAGTAAGGTTGGCACCAGGCAACCCTCACCAGGGAGCTTGTTTCAAAACAGGAGTGGAGCAGTTTAGATTTTGAATCCTAGTTGATTGGTTTCTGATCATTACCACTCAGTACCACATCCATGATATCCTGGTGGAGAAACTGAAAAGTTTTGGGATAGACCAAGGCACTGTCCAGTGGATTAGGGCATTGTTGACTGACTGAAAGCAGAGGGTAACCATTAGTGGGGAATTGTTGGGATCGCAGCCAGTGACAATCGGGGTCCCCCAGGGCTCTGTCCTGGGGCCGATCCTGTTTAATCTTTTCATCAGTGACATGGAAGAAGGGATGAACAATCTGCTGATCAAATTTGCAGATGATACTAAAACTGGGGCAGTGGCCACAACTGAGGAGCAGGTACTCCGGATCCAAAAGGACCTGGACAGACTATGGAAGTGGGCAGGAGACAACAGGATGGCGTTCAATGTGGATAAGTCTTGCACTTGGGGCATAGGAATAGGTGTCATAAGTACAGGTGACAGGTGATGAGTGACAGGAGAGCAGCACTTGCGAAAGGGACCTCGGGGTACTGGTTGACTGCAGGCTAAACATGAGTCAGCGATGTGATGCGGTGGTCAAGAGGGCAAACGCCCACCCTTGGTTGCATAGCCAGAAGTGCGGCTTCTAGATCAAGAGAAGTATTACTACCACTCTACACGACTCTGGTGCGCCCACAAGTGGAGTATTGTGTTCAGTTCTGGGCTCCTCATTACAGGAAGAATATAGTCAGTGCAACGTAGGGCCACAAGGTTGGTGGCCGGTTTGCAGGGGATGGGGTATGAGGCGAGACTGAGAGTCCTGTGTCTTTTCAGTCTGGAGAAGAGGAGACTCCAAGATGATCTGTTGGCAACATACACGCATGTGAGGGGGTGTCACACAGAGGTGGGTAGAGACCTGTTCTCCCCTGCAGAGGAAGGCAGGATGTGCTTCAATGGAGCAAAGTTCAGGGAGCCAAGGTTCCATTTAGATGCCAGGAAGCACTTCCTGACAGTCAGGACCCCGAGGGTATGGAATGGGTTTCCACGGGAGATGGTTGAGGCCCCATCGGGTGTTCAAAGATAGCCTGGACATGCACATGGTGGGCATGTCATGAGCGGAGCTGGCTGGAGCTGGGGGTCAGACTGGATGGCCCGGGAGGCCCCTTCAGACTTGCTCTGTTTCTATGTTTCTACCTTATTTAGCCTAAGGGCTGCACAGGCTTTCATTATGCCCCATATATTTTGCAACAACTACATGCCAGCACTGTGGGAATCATTCAGAGATCAAGCTGCAGTGGCCTCTTATCAGTGGACTAAACAGCATAAAATGTGCTGTTTTATGCAGTGGCCACTTAACTGCCTCTTTTCTCTTTCTAAATGCATTAGGAAGGTTGTTGCATGCCTGAAGTTTTGTTGAGATTTTCAGGATGGTTGAGGGCACAGAAGCTGTGACTTAATCCAGGAAAGAGGATGGTACCCCATGAAGTAAAAGTGTCCAAGCTGGACTAAGAAATACACATGGTGTTGCTGGATTCACTCAGCCCCAAATGGACCAAGCATGCAGTTTGAATGTGATTCTGGGCTCATTGCAAACTGGAGAGGTAGAGATGGTGGTCCAGTTTTACCAGTATGACCCTATCAAGAGAGGGAGTTTCTTGCTTTGGTCAGTCATACTCTGGTGTTAACCTTTAAGGTTATCTGAAGGACTTCCTTCTCCTGTAGCTCCTGCCCTTTGAGGTCATGAACAGAGGTCTTTTTCATGTGCCCACTGTCCAGGGTGATCAAGGTGGTGAGTACATGTTAGAGAGACCATCTTTTCAGTGGTGCCCTTCATTTTTGTGACCAACTTCTACTAGAGGTTTGTCAGACCCCTTCTTTGTTGGACTTAAGTAAGGCTTTAATACCCACCTACTTCTGCTGCCTTTACCATCATATATGGCAACTGACACAATTTGGGTCGATGTTTTCAGAGAGCCTGAATGGCTTATTTGTATATTTGTTCATGGTTTTATGCCATATGCAGTCCTGAGAGGGTTTATCCTTGTAAGCTTCCTCTGAAGGCCTTAGCAGTTACAGGCAGCCTATAAATACAGGTGTAAATAAATAAGATCTAAAATAAGATCTAAAAAGGCCTAAATGTAAAACAAAATCAAAAAACAAAATGAACTTGTCATCTGGTTTCAAGAAGAGAATGACACCTTCCCTGGCCTTCTTCTTTCCCCTGATTACCAGTTCTTTGGTGATCTCCCCCTTTGGTACATGTTCCTTTCCTACAAATACATAAATATTGTTTAAATAGACTGTTTCTTTTAAGGGATTAAAATTGCTGCAGATTTTGGCTCTGCTTTCTTTGTTTTTGTTCCTACCATATTTACCTTTTGCCTGACTCACAACTGCAGTTTGGCCCCTGAGAACTCTTGAAATTAAATTTGACCCGAGGCTTACGGAAGGTGGAATTAGAAGACCTTGAGGTTCAACATGTTGGTGGAGGAGGGAGCGGCATCTCATCACATGAATATTTCCTTGCTCCTGTAGTTGATAAACTAAACTGGTATAGACTTTAGTCCTACAGTCATATTCGGTGAACCCCTGTGAAATTAACAGATCATGAACGGGATATGGGCTTCAAAGAAGACTTAAGCTTAAGTCTTCTTGTCCAGTCACCTGAGACTGGATATATTCCTGGGAACAGATTATCACTGGGAAATGCCTGAGCTGTCTTCTCTTGAATACCTTCTCTTGTTTGCCAGATCACTTGTCTTCACTGAAATGTTAGTTAGAGGTTGGTTGAATGGCAATGAGTTTGGACCCAGTACCTTGGTATCTGGTCCTGTATCTGTATTTATTGGTCTCTGGCTTGCATTTTATCACATTCATTTTAAGCCTGGCCCCCTTAATGCATCTTGTAGTAAAATGTCTGTATATGTTTATATATAATATTAAAATGTTATTACATTTTTATCTATAATGCATCTTTTCTGCACTGCCACTAGAGTGGATTTTTTTAACATGTGTTCCTTTTTCTCATTATTTTTTCTTCCTTAGCATGTGTTGGCATTTGGAAAACCTAAATGAGGGATAGCAAACTTAGTAGACAGATGCCCGTCAATTTAAATAAAGGAACTGGGCTTTCAAACTGTTGAGATACGGGGATATAATCACAACAGTGTGTGAGTTTTTAGTGGCTTCCATAATTCCCTTTTGTCCTCTGGATACAAGTGTAATGGGTTTGTGTCTGACATGAAGGACGATATTTCTAACGTTTATGACAGATTAACTCACTGGAGGAAGGTGAGTGACAACGTGCTGCTGGCGGTCATGACTTTATATGCAGGGTTGCCATTTACCATGTTTTATTTCTTAATAAAGAAAGAAAACTTTTAATCAGTTTATGGTTTCACCGTTCTCCAGGGAAACTCAGTCATCTGATTCAGGCAAGAGAACAAGCCAAAAGAGGGAAACAGAAAGGATCACTTAGCAAAGCATAATTTCAGTCAGGAAAATAACTTTTAAAAAGTCAGCTGAGTGATTCTGCTTGTGCTCCCCTGCTTGAACAAGGAGAACAACCTTAATGTGTCAGCCAGTTTGGCAATTAGAATGCATATTTCACAATAGCAAGCAGGACCCATGCACTTTAGTGGAAATACACACAAGCATAAAACGGAGCATCACATTCAATTTTTCTTCTTTCCGTTCATCATATATCCAGCTCAAACACAGACAGACTTAACCAGCTGAAGAAGACTGTTCTCTGTGCTGGGGAACTATTGGTACATTCAAGACTGGGAGGTAAACAAAGCCTATGAGAGGTGGACTACATTCTTCTCCTAGGCCAAATGCTCTGGACATGTGGGAAAGACAGGTGGTGAGCGCCAGACCTGAAAGGATTCTCCCCTCCACCCCCAGGTTCAAAGTTGCCATCATTTGCATGTTTTTCTACAGGACAAAGAAATGGAGATTTTTATCTTGTAATTAACAACTACTTAGAATTTATTTTCCAGTATAATAACAATAGTAAACCCTATCCCATCCTGCTTCTGCATTTCTTTATTCCCTTTTGGGTTTTATCGCATGTTCATGAGGGGGTACAGGAGGGGGGACACAATATCCCTCTATAAGTACCTCAAAGGCTGTCACGAAGTGGAAGGTCTCTTTTTGCTAATGTAGGACATGGAATAATCAATTCAATTTGCAGCAGCCCAGATTCGGGCTGGACATCAGGAAAAGCTTCCTCACTGCCAGAGCAACATGGGACCAGCTGCCTGGAGAGGTGGGGGGCTCTCCCATACTAGAGACATTCAGACAGAAACTGGACAGCCCTCTGAGTGGGATGGTGTAAACTGGTGTCCTGCAACAGCAGGGGGTTGGACTCAATGGCCTTCAGGGCCCCTTCCAACTCCACCATTCTATGATTCTACTCGTATGATTCATATATTAGCCTGGGTAGAAGGTGTGATGGCTGCATATCTAAGTAAAATCATTATGCATAAACTGAATAAATTGATACTTACATAGAAGCAGTAAATTAGCAAACCTATAAAATAAATAAATATGATCAAATAAAGGGCTTGTCCGAAGTATGTCTGCTTCCCCTCCCCTTTTTTCTTTCTTTTTTTCTTTTTTGTGGGTCACATTGCTTTGCCTCTAATTCAATAAGTTGTCCCCATATTAACTGGATTTTATTCTATTTTTTTTCTTTCATCAATATGTTTCCCTTGGATATTTTACAGTGTTGATGTCGGAGGAAGGAGATCCAGTGACTGATATGAGGGAACAGGCACAGATGCTAAATGACTATTTTGCCTCTGTGTTCTCCCCAAAGCAGGATGGGGGAGATCCGCATAGGAGATTAGATGAGGCTGGGGACTTAGGGGCACAGATTAGAGTCACCCCCCCTTGAAGTCGAGGGGCTCTTCAGGGCATTGGATGTTACAAAGGCACCAGGCCCTGACGGGTTACACCCGAGAGTACTTAGAGAGTTGGCAGGGATTCTCTCACGCCCACTGGCCTCCATTTTTGAGGCCTCATGGAGAACGGGTGAAGTTCCAGAGGACTGGAGGGTGGCATCAGTGGTCCCAATTTTCAAAAAGGGTAGTAGAAAGGACACGGGGAATTATAGACCGATTAGCCTTACGTCCATTGTAGGAAAAACAATGGAAAGGCTCATAATAGAGAGAGATCTAGTGATGCTAGATAGGGAAGGGAGGCTGACAGCCACACAACACGGCTTCCGCAAAAACAGGTCCTGCCAGACAAACCTTGTGGAACTATATGACAAGGTTTCGAGATGGCTAGATGGAGGGGATGCAGTGGATGCGGTATACCTGGATTTCAGCAAGGCCTTTGACAAAGTGCCCCATGATATCCTGGTGGAGAAACTGAGGAGTTTTGGGATACACCAAACACTGTCCGGTGGATTAGGGCATGGTTGACTGACTGAAAGCAGAGGGTAACCATTAGCGGGGAATCATCGGGATGGCAGCCAGTGACAAGCAGGGTCCCCCAGGGCTCTGTCCTGAGGCCGATCCTGTTTAATCTTTTCATTAGCGACATGGAAGAAGGGGTGAACAATCTGCTGATCAAATTCGCAGACGACACTAAAACTGGAGCAGTGGCCACAACTGAGGAGCAGGTACTCCAGATCCAAAAGGACCTGGACAGACTATGGAAGTGGGCAGGAGACAACAGGATGGCATTCAATGTGGATAAGTGCAAGGTCTTGCACTTGGGGCAAAGGAATAGGTGTCATAAGTACAGGTTAGGTGATGAGTGACAGGAGAGCAGCACTTGCGAAAGGGACCTCAGGGTACTAGGCTAAACCGCAGGCTAAACATGAGTCAGCAGTGTGATGCAGTGGTCAAGAGGGCAAACACCACCCTTGGTTGCATAGCCAGAAGTGTGGCTTCTAGATCACTATTACTACCACTCTACATGACTCTGGTGCACCCACAACTGGAGTATTGTGTTCAGTTTTGGGCCCCTCATTACAGAAAGGATATAGCCAGGTTAGAGTCAGTGCAGCGTAAGGCCACAAGGTTGGTGGCCGGTTTGCAGGGGATGCCGTATGAGGCAAGACTGAGGGAACTGGGTCTCTTCAGCCTGGAGAAGAGGAGACTCAGAGGGGATCTGTTGGCGACATACAGGTATGTGAGGGGGTGTCACATGGAGATGGGTAGAGACCTGTTCTCCCCTGCAGAGGAAGGCAGGACACGCTCCAATGGAACAAAGCTCAGGGAGCCAAGGTTCCATTTGGATGCCAGGAAGCACTTCCTGACAGTCAGGACCCTGAGGGTGTGGAATGGACTTCCATGAGAGGTCATTGAGGCCCCATCAGTGTGGGTGTTCAAGGATAGGTTGGACGTCCACATGGTGGGCATGTCGTGAGTGGAGCCGGCTGGTGCCAGAGGTCAGAGTAGATAGCCCGGGAGACCCCTTCTGACTCGCTCTGTTTCTCTGTTTCTATGTTTTAGCTTATCTGAATTTGTAGTAGTTGTAAATGAAATGGCTGCTGATTAGAATGAAAGAAGAAACTGATAGCTCAGAACTGCAGCTGAATTTTAGGAAAACAGAAGTCCTGACTGCAGAAGAATAACAGAACTTTACTGTTAATGAGGAAGACATTGAAATTGTGAAAGATTTTACATAGGTCTGCTCAGTCACACATTCAAAGGGAGACTAAAGTCCAAAAATTTGAAGACAACTAAGACTTGAAAGCACAGCAATGAAGGAACTAGAAAAGATCAAGAATAAGGATGTTTCAAAGCCAAGATCAACCAACTTACTTATTCTTAATTACTACATATAGGTGTGAAGAAAGTTGGACAGTGAGGAAGAAAGTTAACCTAACAGTCAGAACATTATACTGGAGGAGAACTTTGTGAAAACCAGGCCTGGCAGAAAGAGGAATGTTCTGGACCAAATCAATGCAAAGCTTTCCCTGAAAGCCAACATGACAAGGCTGAGGCAGTCATACTTTAGGCATATCACGAGAAAGCCGAACTCCCTGAAGAAGACAATAATCAAAAGGAGAAGAAGAAAGGGAAGACCAGGTATGAGATTGAGTCCATCAAGGAAGTCACAGCCTGGAATTCATAAGGGCTGAGCAGGGCTGTCCTGAATAGGACCTTTTGGAGGGCTCCATAAATTGGAGATGACTTGACGGTACATAACAACAACAGCAACTAAATCATGTAACTAAGGAACAACCCCATGGCTTCTATATAGCACTTGGGCATAAAATATTTGGATCCCAAGACCCATGACCAGAAAGAGCTCTGACCTGGAACTGGCAGTTCTGCTGTCACCGTACTCCTGCCCTAACATCAAGAACCAGGATCAGAGTGAGTCAAGGAGGTTAACCCCAGTGGGTCAAAAGAAGAGCAGACTGCAGAGGCCAGGAGGCAACACAGTGTACAGTGTGCCTTCTTCCACTTCTTTGGAACTGACCCAGTAAATTGGCCAAAAATGCCCATCTCGCAAAAAGATGGAAGAGAAGGAACAGGGAGACTTCAGAGAGCTGCATCTACACCCCTTCCTGAAGCCTCCCAGTTCAGAAGCTTATAGACACCCTGATTTGATTGCACTCTTAACAGGAATTTTAAATATTTTATTGGAATATACTGATTGTCAATGACATGCTTTTCATTTTGAGCTGTACTGCAGGGAGGAATAAGGAAAGAAAGACAGGTTGATCTCAGTAATAGCTCTGCACCGGCTGGATTGTTTAATTCCAGCTTAACTGATTTGGATAAGCATGGCAGTGCAAGAATTTCACACATTTTATCTTGCCCTAATCCTGCAAAGAGGATCAACCACACCTACCTGTCAGCCCTTACCAAAAAGTATTGGAAAGCATCTGCAGTCATGAAGAAGTCACTCTTAAGGACAGTAAAAACAATCAAAGCAATGTTGCAACAGTTGAGCTGTTGACGTAGCAAATAATGCCATTGATTAACCATGGGAGAAGTTCACCAGAGCCCCTTCTGCTCATCACCGTGCTTTTGCAAGCCACATTCACTAGGCACACACTAATGGATTCAGCACAGCTGGGTCACAGACAAAGGGGATTGTTGCAGAAATAGGAAAAGTTGCACAGCTGAAACATGTGAGGAAATAATCTTCTAAGGTTTTGTTTCCCTTTTTATTTCCATTTATTTATTTAAAGCTTTTATAGACCATCATTACTAGCATCTTGGGACAGTTTATAACAAGCACATAATGACCCATTAAGTTGCAAGACTGTGGGTGTGAACGAACTTACTTCTTCTTTCAGAACATTCCTGAAATCCAAAGCAATTCCTATTCCCCATGTTGACTTTCATAAGGGGAAGCACTATTGAAGACTATGTTGGTTTTAGCTTGGGTTTCATTATATTGAGGAGCTTGTGTTGTGTTGTGTTGTGTTTGTTCTTCTGCTGTAAGCCGTTCTGAGACATCAGTGGTAGACGGGTTAGAAAAGCTTTAAATAAATAAATAAGTGTGTATTTGTGTATTTATTTATTTATTGTAAGTGTTTGTATACCATCATTCATTAAAAAGCTCATGATAGTTTACATTAAAAAAAACAATCAAACAATTAGAATCTCCTTAGTGCTGATACTTGATGCTAAAATAATAAAAATATCATTTAACAATTAACAAACTGGATAAATAAAAATGTTTTGGTCTAGTGATGGAACTAATAAAATGAATAAATGAGATTTGTTTCTAAGCAGACAGGTATATACAGTGCTCTTAGCTAGCAGTTCCACAGCCAGCACTTGACACAATGTGAGAAATGTGTGTTTTTCTTACATTACATTACCCATAGCCATAGTTCTCTGGGTGGTTCACAACATTGAGTCGCCCATCTAAATATTAACTGGGCCTGACCCTGCTGAGCTTCCAAGTGTGTGTGTGTCTGTGTGTGTGTGGAGAGAGAGGGAGTTGATAAGTATCACCCTGAGTGAGGAGAACATTTCAGACAGTTCAACCAAATGGTTCAGACAAGTACCTCAAAATGAAAGCTTATCAGAGCTTTCTAGACCACTTGAATGCTGTCAATTAGGCGCAAAGTATCACAAAATAGGAGAATAGGAGGTTTTTCCCTCTCCTCCTCATGCAGCAAAAGTGACACACTGTGATGCACTCCAGGTGTCTACTCACTGCCACCAGCCTTGTTTACACTTGAGGCTAAGGACCACTTCAGATGGAAGGTCGTATGATGCTGATGAGGCTGATTATTACCTCCTCTTCATAAACTTACCTAGTTGTGAGGATGGAGAAAGAAATGTCACCAGGGGCCATTTAAATTCCTGGCCAGTGCTGATTTAATGCCTAATCTGTTGCTGAGTCAAACCTTCCTTTAAAAACAAGTATTTTGTTGGGATTCGCAGGATCACCATGCATGGAGCAGGGGAGGTTAAGCCTTCCCACGGATTGGCTTCCTTCCTCAATTTGCCCTCACAGGCTGGGCCAATTGAGTTTTCCCTTTGTTTGGTCCAAGTTTGGGGCAGGAGATTTGGGAAGGAGGCACCAGATGGGAGGGTCAGTCTCCCCACAGGCATGATCCAAATCCAGCTCCATGGCTTGGTTACAGCTGCATGCATTGTAGAGTAGTTTACTCTAGAGGAGCTGATCACACCCAGAGTGTCTGTGGCTGATGGAAACACTGGAAACTGTGCAGGGATTGGGCAGTCAGTGGCTGGACCCAGAGAAATGCAGAATGCCACAGAGAGCCAGAGAAAGCAATTCACTGCTCAGGTGGACCCCTGAATATCCAGGCTTCCAGTCCTTCCTCACAGCAGAATGTGAAGTGGAACCTTGAGAACCGGCTTTCACAGAGTTAGCTAGTGCCATGGGTTCCTTGGAAGCAACAAGAAGCTTGGAAGAGGGACCTGAGAGGATCCACTTTGGGAGTGGGGAACTATTGGACCCTCTACTTTGTCCCACCTTTGAATCCAAGTTCCTGGTGACTAGAAGTGCCACAAGTCAGCTCCATGGTATGAAGAGATAGTAGCGCTCTACTTACTGTCACACTGTTATTTACTTGGTTGGTGTAAACCACCCAGAGGGATGTGTAGAATGAAAATAAAAACAGAGATGGGGACAGTACGGTACTGAACAACCAAGCTATTCATTAAGCAACCCCTGGCACAAAACTTTCCTTTGCTCTGGAGGAATGAATCAGGTGGTCTCCCTAAGCCATTCTCTCCACTGGTACAATATTGAACTGCCTCCTAGATTTTCTGCAAAGGTTATGGAGACCATAAACATGATGTGGCTCCACTTCTCCAATGTTCTTTACAAATCAATGCCTGAATGTTTTTCCACTGGGGGCGGGCGGCTGCAAGGGGAAGGCATAATTCATACTTTTGCTACTGGAAAACTGATCTGGGGGAAAGGAAGCTATGGATTGTGGAAAGCAAGAAGGCAGCTCTGTCCATGTTCTACAGCCTGCAGGAGACATCCTTCTAGTGTGGTTTATTATACTATTTAAAACTCTTTTAGACCGTCCCCTACTGTGGTCTCAGGATGATTTAACACTAAGACAAAACAAAATAAAACACAGCATCCTAGTCAAATTCTTAATCAATCAACAATAAAACCCATATTAAAACCAGTCTTAACCAGCTAACAATAAAACCCATATTAAATTGGGAAAATAAAAAGGTTTTAGCCTGGCAAAGAAAATAATAAAGTAATGGTGCCAGGCGAACCTCTTTGGGTAGTGTATTCCACAAACGGGTTGCCACTGCAGAGAAGGCCCTTCTGTGGGTAGTCACCCTCCTAATCTCCTTCAAGGAGACCTCCCAGAGAAGGGCCTCTGCCTCTGATCTTAATGGGTGGGCAGGGTTATGGAAGGTGACGTTGAGTTGTGAGCAATGCTCTGGTAGAGATTCTGGGTCACCCTTACTGCAGGCTAAGCAACCCCAACAATTAACCAGATAGGGCTCAGTTTGTCATCTGGTTAAAGCACTTTTGAGCAGCATACAGTAACTGGTTATTAGTTTTAATCTAAAGAATATTTTGGTATTTCGGAAGGTGTCACAGGAACCATCAAAGCCTTTTGGATCCTTTTTCTAACTTGAAATACACTCAGTGACTTGTGATCCTCTGTTTTTTTAATGTATATAATGTATATATAGCTCAGTATATAGTTATTTCATTGCAATGCAATGTGTCTTCAAGTAACTCTCAAAAGGTTAGGGCTGAGTTAATTTGAGTCTGATGATAAATGAGCCTGCTAGGTAGGGGCATGAGAAAATCAGCACTAATAGACATTATTTTAACAAATTGCCATTTTAAATCATCTTCCTTGGGGTCTTTAGGCAGATTTCATCAATTACTTGCTTACAGTTCACATTAGGGATAACACTTTTTAAAATCTCCCATGTGAATAATTTAGATTTTAAGAGAGAGAGGGGAAAAAAAACTTGGGGGATGAATTTCTGTATACAGAGAATGGATATTTTTTGGTGAAGAATAGTATGTACATATAGACATGCAAATATATAATACACCCTTTAATTACTGAAGAAGGAAACCCATCTACAGTTTTCATAATGAAATTCTATACTTCTTTCTCTGTCTATGGCACTTTGAGACATTGCAGATATCTATTGTTGCTTCCTTTACTGCTGCTTGAGCTACTCCAAAAAATGTGGTGACCAACCAGCTATTCAACCACACTTCTATTTGTAGAAACCCCATGTTTACTATGCAGCACTAGAAAAATTCCCATAAGACAAACAAGGTATCTGTAAAGACCACCATTGTAAACACTCCAAGGCTGGAATTGCATAAATCTCAACAGTAGCCACTGGTAACAGGAGAGCTGAGCCAACTTCTATGCCATGGCCAAAGCATAATGGTTTCAATCCTCCATAAATCCACAAAAGAATGTTTTATCAGCTCACCCTTTTGTTTAAAAAAACAGTCCAGGGCTAGCTTCCATTCAGTATCAAGGTAGTTACCATTTTATACTTGATATTATCAAGTGATCTGAACTATCAAGGCTTGCAAGATAGTTCAGAGCATAGACTGCATGATACTAGATTCAAGGAAGACCAAGGTCCCAAGTTTGAGAAAAGTCCAACAAGAAGTGTCCGGGGAAAGGAAAGACCAGGCCCACAACAAAGGGTAATTGATGTTTACACTGCTTCCTGGTTCAAGATTCAAACAGAATAGAGTCCAAAGTGCAAAGGTCTATATAGTCTAGCAAGATAGTATAGATCAGGGATTACATGATACAAAACTCAGAGAGAAAAGGATCCAAGATGTATGGTCCAGGTAAGGAACTCTTCCAGGCAATCTAGACTTCGCTCAAGGGGAAATTTCAAAGCTAGGCCAAGATCATGTCCAACCATAGATTTAACATTCGGATCTTGATATTATCAAAGAAATGTAAGCCTAAGAGTCAAAATAATGCAAGAAATCATTCTAGGTAATCCAAGACAAGGGCACATGATTCATGACAGCCACTTGTTCATAGAAGATTTCCCAGTTTGTGAATCAGAGGTTTGACTCCAAGCCTTATCCTGCAGCTGTGTCTGAAAAAAGACTCTCCTGTTGATTGATCAACCCAATCAACCTGATGTAGCATCTGGCTCTTAATCCATAGCTTCAAAGCATCACTGAAGCTGCCGGCAATGGAGCTAGGCCTGAGAATATCATGCCCTCCATTTCCCGACTCTGTAGGATGAGTGTTGATGCATATATAGACAAAGCAGTGACATAAGCGGCTGCTACCAACAAACTTAGAGGAATCATGAGATTTGCAACAAGGAAAAGAAATCTGATACAGGTATGCGTCATGTTCTGGATGGAGTTGCATTCCTCTGGAAGGAGCAGGTTCCTTGCTTGGGGCTCTTCCTGGAATCATCTCTTCCCTTGAGGCTCAGGTGGCCTTGGTGGCATGGAGTGTCTTCTACAACATGGATCATTGGCCCAGCTATACCCCTTTCTGGAAAAGGATAGCCTGGCTTAAACTATGCTTTGGTAAACTCCAGGTTAGATTACTGCAATGCAGTTTATGTGGGGCTGCCTTTGAACGCTTTTCAGAAGCTGAAGCTTGTGCAAAATGTAGCCATCAGATTAATAACTCAGACTGGAAGGTGGAAGCATATATGATCAATCTTGGCACACTTACATTGGATGATTGTGCACTCCCAAACCTCTTCAAACTGCCAGTTCTAACCAATGGGGCCTTAGGTCATCTGGGATGGCAATACCTGACCAAGTGCCCCTAGCCCTAGACTGCTCTTCCAGTCAGTCCATCAGCATAGGAAGCCTCTGTCTGAATGCCACCCCTAAGAAGGAGGGGACCAACAAGGGAAAGAACCTTGTCAGTTATGAAGGGAGTGTTGTACTTGTACCCTGCCTGTGGGGTCCTGCAGGCAGCTCGTTTGCCACTGTGTAAAGAAAAGGCTGAAGTTGACAGAAGACCCAGCCATGCTCCTGACTTCAGCTTCCAGCTGTGCCATCTCCTGAACCACCTCAGGCAGAATAGTGGGGTTTGTCTGCTTCTCCAAACATCCCCCTTGGGACACCACAGGGGTGTGGGCTAAGCCTGGCCTCTTCCTCTGGTCATGATACTCTTTGGGGACAAGTATCAGGGTTCATTCTCTCTCAACTGTGCCCTAAAAATGTGGATGAGCAACGGTGCAGTCCTATATATTACTATTCAGAAGTAAGTCCCACTAAATTTATTGCTCTCTGGTGAATCGTTATAAAACTGCACAATTAGCCTATTTCAGGAGTACACAACTGGTGGTCCTCCAAGGCTTTTTTGTGCCCCCCTAGCTGCAAAATGCCCCCTCCTGGCCACCAATTTCCCCATTGCCTGCTCCTCTGGGTAGGAGTGCATGATACCAGTACATGTGTAGTTCTCAACTATAAGCCAGCATCCCATGGGACCACACAGATGGGGCCCATGACTCCGCGGGAGCCACTGAGAGCCAAGCGAGCCCCTACCCACGTAGCCTTGCCCCACTTCTCTTTCATTGGTTCTGCTGCAGTGGGCCAGGCAGTTGCAAACCGGATTGTCCAAGTACGCCGTCATTCTCCTTCCTTGAATTTACAGCTCTTAACAAGTGTGATGGTTATATAATCCTCACAGATAAAAATAACATTTGTAGGAATGAACATGCTGAACTTGTTGATAGCCTGCACTTGTTTTGTCTGAGAACCGCCTTGCATCAGATAAGCTTAAGAATAATGAAAAATTATATATATATATATATTAGATTTGGAGCAGACACCAGAAGTGGTAAGCAAAGTGGACGTCCTCACATCTTCACTTCCAAGTGATCTATGTGAAGGCCAATGCTTGCGGTACACCCTTTATTAAAGTTGCATCTTCAGATAATGAACCTTACAACTAATTAATGATTCAAGTATATTCGGTCTCAGGGCTTAAAAAGAAGATAAATACGAAAATGAAAAGGCAGGCAGTTGTGATCATGTTGATTAAAGTATTCCCTTTCAGAGCTCGAGGTGCAGAATAGCACTGGCAACCCAGCTGTGCTTTCTTAGGGTGCTGTATCTTAATACAAGTTCAATCTATTTTTACAGTAATGATGGTGCCACTGGCCACCCCATGAGCAGTTGCTGAGACTCAGGTTTTAACACAACTTCATAATTAATGCATCTATGTGTGTGTGTTTTTCTCAAGCACTCTAAGTGAATTGCAGGATGTGCTAAAGATATTTTAACTGTCTACTGTGATTGGATTTTAATAGCCACTACTTTCCTGGGAAAAGGGAGACTGAGAGCAAGACAGGGGGAGATCTAAGACCAATCCACTTTTAAGTGCATACTTGGAGGTTAATTGATTTTTACTTTGAATCTTTATATGTTGACTTAGGTGCACTGGCTTTATTTATTTAATTTGATCTGAAGACTGCACCCGAGGAACTCTTATGCACATACCATATTTTTGCTTCTATTGATTACAGTCAGTATGGGACTGGACATTTTTTGTTGGGCACTTTAGTGGCTGCCAACCTCAGTTGGCTTGAATGAAGCATGCCAGAAAAATAGGACTGAGCAGGATCATCAAGGGCAGGGAGCGTGGAAGGTCTTCAGCCATAGGCTGAGATGACTTGCTGGCACCAAACAACAACAACAGGATCATGGAACTGATTCGCTTGTTTGTTGGTTGTGAAATGAGCCTGATGCTTATGGAACAAGCTCTAAAAGCCAGTCCTCTTTGGTCAGAGGTGGGAGGGTGACAGAAAATCCCAGTCTCCTCCTCACCTCCATGCAAGAAATGTGTTTGGGTAGCCACCTGTCTGGGGTTTCTCCCTAACTAGCAGCGGAGACAAAAGGATGAGCAGGAGAATTGGCTAAGCAGTGTAGCCTCCAACCAGGAACTGTCTCCCACCCGATTCTTGCCCTCTGCTCACATGTGGTGTGTGTAAGGAGGAATCAGAGGGGTGACACTGCTCCTTTCGGCAGTGGCAGCCAAAGCCATTGCCTGAGCGCCTGAGTTTTGCGGTCCCCTCTGAAGCAGGAGGCAAGGGTGGATGTTCAGTTCTGTCACCAGCACTTGCAGCATGAGCCCACCTGGAATGTGCGGATTCTGCCACTACAGCGAGTGGCAACAGGGGCAATGATGTAGGCAGCCAAGCCTCCTTCCTGATCCACCAGACCTAGCATCTCTCCTGGGAATTATTACAGAAGGAGAGGAAAGGCAGACCCCAACCCCCTCCCCAAAATGCTTGACTTAAATGTGTAGAGAATTTTGCTATGCAGCGTTTTCTCCCTCAGAACTTTACTGGGGGAGCTGAGATAGTTCTGGCCAACCCATCCTCTTGAGTTCTTAGAAGCTTTCTTGCTCACAAAAGAGGCTTCTACTTTGCCTCATTATCGGGGCATCTCATGATTTATTTTGGATTTCATTCATTGTTGGCTTTGAGCCCACCAAATCTCTGTGAGGTGGGTGATGTAAAGCCATGCATATTCATTCCGATAGGCATCTCCCCCTTGCTCTGTAAGCCTCCAGGGTGCCCACGCTTTCCAATCTGAAACAGTTCTAAGGGAGAAATTGTCCCATGAAGTTGTCTTTGAAGGAAGTGTTGGAAGCCAAGATGCTATGAGGAGATATACAATGAAAGGAGAGACTCCTTGCTGATCTCCTTGACCACCTCACAACTGCAGTGAACACAGGAGCAAGTAGCCAACCCACTAAGAAATTGTCCAGAAGCATCTTCTCCTTTGGATTTCATTTAAAAGCAACTGCTTTCTATTAAATTGAATGGGGATGTTCCAATATATGGTACGGATTTTTGACACAACACTATTTATTTAGTGTTATTTATTTATTTATTTATTTAGGCATAGAAATGTTATAATAATAATAATAATAATAATAATAATAATAATAATAATAATTTATTTAAAATATTTATATGCCATCCTAATTCACAAAAAGCCTCAGGATGGCTTACAACATAAAATAAGATAAAACATAAATAAAATCCCCGGCCCACACTGGCTGTAATTAAAAACATAGAAAAAAACAATATTAAAACTTATTAAAATATTGCTGGAATAAAAAGGTCTTAACCTGGTGCCGAAAAACAAATAACGATGGCGCCAGGCAGACCTCTCTGGGGAGCGCATTCCACAGATGGGGTGCCACATCAGAGAAAGCCCTCCTCCAGGTACTTTGCCTCCTAATATCTTTCACGGACGGTTCCCAGAGGAGGGCCTCTGCTGCCGATCTCAAGGGGCAGGAGGGCAAGTATGGAAGAAGGTGTTCCTTCAGGTATCCGGGTCCCAAGCTGTCAAGTATTTAATACTTTCAACCTGAGCTTCTCTCTTACTACCATCAAAAGGATATTGTGAAAAGTAAATCCATCAGATAATGACTTCTGAATGGAGAGCTCCGAGACAGAGCTTGGCATTTATGATAATGACAACTAAACTGATGAGAAGCGAAGGCAGCATTAATTCTCCTGATCTTGACCTTTGGTTCTGCTGCCAGAGAAGATGCTATTTGGATAACCATTGCCCTCCTGCAATGCTTTTTCCCTTTGTGATATTTACAATGCTTGAGCTTGAAGTAGTTTGCTACCAGCTTGAAAGAGATGTCTTTACAATACGGCTAAGGGTGTCTATCAAAGCGCACCACAATTGCCTCACAGCTCTGGTAAATGGAAAAATGGGGTTTACTGCCAATTTTCCTCAGCAGCCAGCAGCTTCTTGTGCTCTTGGTGTAGTAGGCTCTGTGTTTGTTCCTCTTCAAGATGAAATATTGAATGAACTGTGGGAAAGAGTAGGCAGTGGGTTATCATGAATGTTTCCGGCCGACTTTATTCACAAGCAGTGTAGACAAGAGAGGGTGAAGAGCAATAACGCAGTGAAGAGTCTGTTTTCCCACTCTGCTGGAGATAATGTCAAAGCAGGCCCTTATTGACCAAAACACAATAAAAATAAGATGGGCCGGGAAGCCCAGTGCACACACGGTTGGGAAGACATCACAACACAGTGCACAGAAATGTGGGAAGAGGAACACAGGGGGCTAACATTTTAAGAGTAACCAAAACCAAAAGTAAGCCCTTATCTCTGAATGCACTTGTGACAAACAGGGGGAAAGCTGCACTAATTCATTGAGAGGAGTGTTCCGAAGACAATCATTCTCGGAGCATTGCCCATCTGCTGTGCCGTAGTGATGACTTCTCTGTTGATAATGGCTGGATAAAATGTAAATGCCGATGGTCATGAGGAACAGTGAATGAGAAACGGTACAGCGCAAAACAACCTACGTGCATCCATCAAGTGACCTATTACTTGTCACGATTTTATGATATTGCTTCATGGCTTGATTCAAGTGCTTCAGATCACTGGAGCACCAGGTAATTGGAGTCTGTTGAACATTAAATAGCACTTCGTTATTTAGGAGGTACGCACAGAAAAAGAATGTTGAAAAAGAAAGTACCAGGCTCTGCCGAGAGAAGGTCCAGAGGCTCCTATTCACCGATGAGAAGGAACTCACCTGAGACCAGCCTGCCTGCTGATTGCACCCGTTTCCCACCTTGCATGAATGCCCACCAGGACTACAGCTGCTGGCCCAAAGTGGATGTGACCCTTTAACAGTGTCTTGCAGCAGTGACCCGGTCTATGGTAACTTCCTGACTGAATTATTGTAACATGCTCTAGATGGGGCTGCCCTTGAAGATGGACCAGATGCTTCAGTTGGTTCAGAAAAGAGCTGCCAGGATATTAACTGGGACTGGCAGGTACTCTCGTATAACGCTAGTCCTCTATCACTTACACTGACAGCCAATTGAAGTCCGGGCCCAATTTAAGGTGCAGCTGATGACCTATAAAGCCCTAGACAGCTTGAGTCCTAGATAACTGAAGGAACACCTTCTTCCCTATATGCCATCCCACCCCTTGAGTTCTGAGGCAGATGCCCTTCTTTGGGAGTCCTCCTTGAAAGAGATCAGCAGGGTGGCTACCCGGAGGAGCACCTTCTCTGTGGTGGTGCCTGTTGAAATGCTACTCAACATGTAAACAACCCACATGTTCACGAGCAATAAAACTAAAGTCCTTTATTGCTACTTGTCTACAAGATTTACAACTCTATAGATAAGCTCTACTGTTGAGGTCTTTGCAATGCAGATGCTAATCCTTTAGTGGTGTCTCTCCCTGAGCCCACGTGGGACTAGCTCTCCTGGCCCCGCCTTTCTTCCCTCTGGTGTAACAAGCTCTGCCTTTGCTCGTCCCTCCTCAGAATTCTACGATTGGTCACTAGAGAAAAGTCTATTACACCCCCTGCATCTCCTGTGTCATGTTCAGGAAGTTCAGCATCAGTAGGAGGAGGGACAGCCCGCTCTGTCTCCTTCTGAGTAGAACTCATAGTGTCTTTTCTCTCAGGGCTCTCTTGCTTTGATGTGGGCTCAGGTGTTTGCTCAATGGGCAGGGAGTCAGTGAGAGGTGCAGCTATCTGCTCAGCCACCCCCAAGCTAGGTTGCGGGGTTGGCTTTTGGATACAGGGTCCTA
Organism: Varanus komodoensis; assembly: GCF_004798865.1. Lineage (NCBI taxonomy): Eukaryota > Metazoa > Chordata > Lepidosauria > Squamata > Varanidae > Varanus > Varanus komodoensis. The sequence continues at coordinate 1,877,763 of NW_025335780.1, forward strand.
AGCACAAGACCTCGTTGGACTGGGGCTTCAGGCATGACAGTGCCCCAACTATGGAATGCGCTCCCCATAAAGGCTTGCCTGGTGCCAACACTTTTTTCCTTTCAGTGCCAGATGAAAACCATTTTATTTTCCCACTATTTTAGTTGTCCTAATTTGTGTTGGATTTTAAGGCACAGGCTATTGCACACAGAAGTGCAGGATACAAAGGACAGAGAATCTGCACCAATGTCTAACTATTGTCCCAGTCAGGCAGAAATTCGTTTTACGTGGTTGGAACATCACCACCCATGCATAAGAGGGAGGTACAAGAAGACATGGGGAAACCTTTTGGAGGTTTGCAGAAGTACAAAAAATCTTCAAGGGGAACTATGTTTTAAGGGAACAGAGGAAATCGTGCAACAGACCAAGGGAAGCTGAACATGCTTGGTGACCACTGAATGCTGGCTGGTTGTTGGAAGTGGGTCTAAAAAATGAAAAAGTAGGATGGAAGTGAATGGGATGGAGTGTCCTGGAGAAGAGCATGCCTTGATGACCAGCAGTAAAGAGACCTTTCCACACTGCAACACTTCATTGCAGATTGCATTAGTCTATTTTTGTAAGGCAATAACCCCCACAGAATCATTAGGACTGTGCACCCTTATTTGATTGTGAATGCATAATACACAGTGTGATGCATTTGAAAATTTGGCATTCTGATGAGATGAGGAGAAAGGGGAACATGCTATTTAATTATATGATAATTTCCAAGGGATTGATGTCTGCTTTGACATTTTCCTAATTCTAGGTCAGTACAGGCATATCATTGCCTTGGGAAAGCATTAAATGGTTTCTGAAATAAGCTACTCCTACACTGATGTTGCATGCACACTCTTGGCCCTGTGCTTTTTCTTCTGCCTTTCTGTACCCTCTTTGGGAGTTTTACAGCTTGTGATGTTAGACATGGCCTGATGAATATGTGAAATGATTTCGGGGAAGTAATGAGGTGCCTACTTTGCTTCAGCCTGCTCTGAATTGGTATCTTTAATTCCCGTAAAATTGTCATCACACAAGTAACATGAAGGGACCTGGGGGCAGTAGGGGATATGAGCTTTAACTTTGCAGGGATGTGTATTGGAAGTGTGGGCTGAAAACTATCCAACTTCTGAGACCTGAGGTCACCCTGAAGTCATCCCATTTGACTTGGCAGTGGAAGGTTTTGAAGATAACAAAGTTTGAAACAGGCAACAAAACTCAGATATCAGATCTGTTTCTTTTCCCTAAAATAGAAGGGCATGGGCAGTATATAAATTAGATCCTTTGCAACCTACCAAGAAACTGTTTAAAAAGGTCAACCTACAAAGAAAAAAAAATGCAGGTGTATAATTTGTCATTTACCAGACTGGCAGAAGTAGAGGTGTTTTCACTTAGAAAAAGAGCAAAATGCTAGAAAAAATTAAAATGCAATGGATATGGTTTGAAAACCTAGAATTCAGTTTTTCCTTGAATAATCTGATTGGCTTTATTCCCAAAAGCCAAAATGTAATTACCAAGAAAAATCTCTGGTCTTTTTGCATTTCATGAAGCTGCTACTTGGCCTACTATTTTTATTAGTTTTGTAACTTTTGATATGTTAACATATGTCTGCATTTGTCTCCTGCATTTATTATGTTTCATTTAATTATATTTCCAGTTCAGATGCTTCTGCTTTATCTTGGGTCTGAATTCAATAGTTAATTGTTCAGGGACTGAATGTGACATTGTTCTTCTGCAGAAGGGGAAACATTATTTATCAGTGGTCTGCCCTCATATATCTTAAATTAGATGATTAAAAATTCCAGTGTATTGTGACCTCATTGTCCTAAAGAAACACCAAGCATAAGATGAATATATGGTAAAGATTTTGAACACTGACAGGTATTCTCTGTAAAGATTCTGGTATGCAGTGCAATTTCTAGGCATTGGTTCAGCTCTTGGTTCTTATGGAAGATGTTGGGGCTCTTCCAACTGTTCAGTGTTGAGTGCATTCACTCTGTACAAAGCCAAGATTTGCCACCACCTAGAGCACACACTTTCTGCTGTAGCGGAGAAATACACCAAAACTTTGTTTCGGCCTACTAGATTTCTGATGTGAGCCAGGAATCATGGATTAAAATAACCTCTTCTGTTTTTGACAAGTCAGTGGACCAGTTTGGGGGGGGGGGTAGTTGCTTTGTTCAGAAGTTAGCGTTTAGCTTAAGTCTCAGCTCCTGCTTCACACTTAACACGTCAGGACTAGGCAAGATGAATGAATTCGGGCTTACATCTACCCCTGCCTAGCTAGGAAGGAAAAAGAAGAGGAAACAGAGGTACGTTTAGGTTCAAAATTTCATTAAGACTCTTTGGTTCATGCATAGTGCGCTAACCCACAAATCAGCATTGCATTGGAGTCTTCTCACTGTTTTTCTGTGTTTTGCATCATTTGACAAGTGGGATAGACATGCTCTGTGTGAGCAGTATAAATGCAGAATATGCTCTCTGAGTGGTTGAATATATTTGAGACACCTGAAAGAACAGACAAAAAGGCCTCTTTTTCTTCTGCGAATAGAAAGAACTTTCTTTCATGGAAAGAGGATTATACCCCTAGAAGAGGCTCTTCTAGGAATACAACTTTGTCTTCATTCATGAAACCAAGCTTCAGAGTCTAAGCCAAGAATGTCACATATGTGCACAAATTCATTCAGACCTGTGACCACTTGTGTGTCCATTATAGGTGAGATAGTGAATTTAGTGTAGTACTTGAAATTTATTTTCTCTTGGGGTAGTTGGAATCGCAGCAATGTCCCAGTTAAAAATGACTTAATAGTTTTATTGAGTTTTCAACTTGGTGTTCCTTAATAATCCAAAGTGTAATGCTTTTAACAACTCTGGCAGAAGGCACTACTTTGTAGTAGGATGGTAGTCTTTCCTTGAAGAATGTACGCATTTTGTACGCATAGACGTCCAATGATATATACATGACAGCTGACAAGGGAACTTTTTTGAGGAATTATTTCAAAGTATCAATTTAAGCAGAAAAGCTTTATTTTATATATAAGGTCATATATAATAATGTTGGGGGGAAATTCTATAACTCTTCATAGAAGAACAATTTTCATGAAAGTGCTGAATTCAATTATTTGAAGGAAAATATGATTCCCCCTTGCTGTGTTTTAGTCATCACAATCACTACTAAGTATAGTCTTCCCACCCCTTTTTAATGCCTCCTCGTGTGCCCAGTGATAGGCCTCATTCATACAAAAAGTAAATTGTGATAGAAATGTCTAGTCTGGCTAAAACGAAATACCTTGGGTGGAGAAACCAAATGATGGGATATTTTCCCTTCGCTCTATATCTAATCATAAGAGATCTTTTAGACAGTAAGTCTGATTAAAAGGCTCTTGTAACTTTCCATGCTTCTGGATTTGTCACTTTGTGCAAATTATTCACAAGAAATATGCAATTCCTTCATTTCCAGTGTGACACACTGCAGCCTAGAAACAGTTTCCACTGTTCCATTTGCTGTTGCCTTGAACAATAGTCATTTTCTGTACTGTTTGTGTAGCCCTGCTTATTTCATGTCCAGCGGGTTTGTGTGTCAGCTGGTAAGTTGCAGAGTTCTAGAGAGTTAACTGTTAAGATCAATAGGATGATATATTTGTCATTGTCCATGTGCATCAGCTTAAGCTTAAACATATGAGGGATGGGTACTTCTACACTAAGGACAATCTGACCAACTTGTGGTCCCAACAAGATTCTACAAATGGCCATACCTCCTTCCCCACAGCTAACCAAATTTTGTGCAGTGTTTCCCCATTCTGAAAGGTTAAAATTTCTCTTCTGAATCTGGAATTTCTTTCCCAAAGGAAGAGCTGTAGACTAAGATATCCTGTTATTTTTGTCCTTTATTTTTGCCCCTGTTATCTTGGTCCACCTCTGGAATGCAGCCCAAAGAGCTCCTGTGAAATTAAATTTAAGGATTGGGCTTGAAGATGCTTCATGATTCCCATGATTCAGTCACTCACTCACTCATTATTCATCTATCTTTTTGGCTGCCTTTCAGGACAGGAGGTGCCACAGTGTGACAAAAAACAATAAAACTCTGAATAAAAACAGATGCAGCATTAAAGCAGTAAAAACACTTAAAACAGCAGCAGCAGCAGCAGCAGCAAATATACTAAAAATATTAAACAGCAGCACAGAATAAAGCTTAAAGCAGAGGGATGTAGCTACAACTCAGCCCAATAGCTCATATCAACAGCAGGCCAGAACTATCAGGGCCTTCCTAACATCCTGCCCTGCTGGTCCCTTTTAGCACCTTGGCCCCAACCACCTGATGACACCCTTGATCAGATTCATGAAGCTGTTAAAAACAAATGGGAAACAGAGCCAAACCCTGTGGCACCCCACAGGCTAACTGTCATGAGTGGAACAAAAGTCCTCCAGCACCACCTTCTGAGACCACCTTTCCTACAGGAAAGACCTAGACCATTTTCAAGCCATGCCTCCCAAGACCACGGATGCCGTGAAAATGGAACTGAAAACCACTGAGAGTCCCAGAAGAACTATCATGGCTCCCTCCCATCATGTCCATTTGATGGCCTAAGTCAGCACCCTGGCTGACCTGGGCTATTTCCATCCCACAACCAGGTATTGAAACTAGACTGGAATGGATCCAAATAATCAGTACCATCCAACATTGCTTGGAATTCTGAGACACTTCCTTCTCCAGCAGCTTGCCCAAGAATGGCAAATTTGAAAAAAGGGCAGCCGTTATTAAGGATTGAAATTTGGTTTCCTTAGCAAGAGCTTCACCCGTGCTTCCTTCAAACCAGGCCTAAGTATGGACCATCAACTGTACATTAAACAGCACCAAAAGCAGTTGCATCTGCTAGAGTGCCACATGAAATGCTTAGCGCCATCAAAGGCTGCCACAGATACCAAGTAGAACACTTGTAGCATTAGATTCGTATTGCAGCTACACAGTGCAGGTTGTTGTTGTTTTTTATCCATACTAAGCTTCAGTAATCCCATATTTATTTGAAGGACTTTGCAGTGTATTACTTTCTTTCTGCACGGGAGAGATATGGAAGGGCCCCACATCATGCTAAGTGAAATGCTGCATATTTGTATTCACGTTCCAAACTGAGCTGGGATTCACTTTGTTAGTCTAATAGCATTGACTATCATTTTGCAATGCATCCCCTTTTCATGAGAGCCATTAAGTGCATGCAAAACACCACTGAATTAAACACTGTGCTTAATAATCGCATTTGTCACATACTCACTTCCTTAAAGTCACATGCATAAACTTTTGACTCATGTTTTCACAATATTATGGGGCAGACTGGATGCAGTGAGAGGATCCATCAACAAGCACTTCAGGGGCTTTCAGACAAGCAAGTAAGAAACAATGGGCAGCAGATACGTGGTGCCTGCTCTCAACCAGAGCCACAATAGTAGTGGAAAGGTCTCCCCTTGTGTAGCTGTATATTTTGCCCCATGGGGCAAAAGGAACATTGCAGGAGTAATGTCCATCAGGAAAAAATGACCCAGAGGGAAAAGGGTTATCCCTCTCTCCCTGGCACCATGTGTGGGCATTGCCCACTTTCCCTAGAATGTAGGATTCCAAGGTGCATAGCTCAGACTTTGAATATGAACTGCAAGAAGAGGTGGGCTCAGAATGCCTAGCAGGATTTCCAAGGACAATGAGCTTTGAGATAAGTGAAGCAGCTGATGAGAACCAGATCACCTCTGGTATGGAGTAGCCACTGGGCAACAATGTAACTTAATCAGTTTAATGCCAGTTCAACAGGGGGTGGATTAAGTACTATCTTGTGCTCCTGCCATTTGGCTTGAAAGCAGCGTGAGCCTCCCCACGGAGGGAGCCGAGCTTTGAAATCAAGTGCAGGCTTGAGCAGAGTCAACACCCACAATTAGATGGCTTGTTAAGGTGCTAGATGCCTTTTACTAGTGACCCTCCACATTACTTCCTTTGCATCACTCTGCCGGTGGCTGTTCGACTTTAACCTAATAAAAGACTGAAGTGGGAAGCTCCACCTCTTAATCTGATGGGCAAGCAGACAGGAGACAGTGGCGGAGGAGAGAGAGAGGTGCATGAATCCCAACCAAACGTTCAGCAGTCCAACCCTGCCTCACCCAAGCGGTGATGGTTATTCACCCAGCATGCCTGGGTAGGGAACGCTGCAATCAGCAGGGCTTTTCTCTGTCTAACAGTCATAGGTTAGTGCCCTTAGCTAGAGCTTATCATGAGGATGTAAGAAAGCCATGCTTTTTCCTCTAGTGAGAACAGAGCCTTGCCAGAACCTCAATGCACTTACGAGATTGCTTTCCCCAACTGCACATGATGGGGAGAACAAGAATGCTGCTCCTGTCCTTGGGTGCACACCTGCTTTTTTGCCTCTGCTTGACAAATTCCAGGCAGAGGGAAATATCAGTTCCTTGCAGGCAGCCCAAACCAGGTGATTTATCCAGCACCTGGAATGCAGAGTATGTCAGAATTGTGCGGGTTCCACTTGTATGGCTGCAATTCAGATTGTACAAATGCTTCACAAGGGTGGCCATGATGGTGGGCAACTCAGTGTGACATGCGCCTGTGTGTCTGTGCACACTGCAAGCAAAATTAATCTCTACCGAAAATGCAGCAAGCTTGAACTCCCCATCAAATGATCCTGAACTCGCAACGAACTCTGGGATCAATTAAAAAAAACATTGCATATAAAGCTATTCTAATTTGACATACAGTGACCTATTTGGATGTCAACAGATGGATCCAGACTGCAGCAAAGAAAGAGTTATTGTTGACATTTTGTAGCACAGTGGTATTAGCATCTGCAGTCTCTGATGTGTATTTGACAGCTCTTCTCAGCAAGGGAGACACAAAATTGTTTAGGCATTTTCTGCTCTTCTGGCGAGCTTGATTACTCACTGTTTAAGCAACATGTTTGGCTGGGAATGGTGTGGCCCAAGAAGCCTGCAACCTCATATTTTGCAAAGGGTGGTGAGGAAATACTTGCATCCCTTTGGTAATATATATTAGCTTTAATTTTAGGAGTATATGTTGCCCCTAAACTGTGTCTCGATGCATTTTCCCCAAGAAAATTAATTTAAGCTGCTGCTGGATATTTGATAATAATGCCAAATTATTGATTCGCACCTCTACACATAATAATTGAGGATTTGCATTGGTGTGAAATATATTTTGCTAGGAAATATGGATAAGCAATTAAACCTAACATTTCTCACATATCTTACCCCCAGGTGCTGTAGAACTGTTGAGTCCATGTGTGCTTGTAAGTCCTCACTTACAAGTAAGCTAGCAGGGTTTCAGTAGGAAAGAGATCTACATGCTTACCAATGAGCGCATAAGAAAAAGGAGGAGCTAAGCCACATGCTACAGTATGTAACAATTGTTACTTGCCATCAAGTCATATCTGACTTTTATGGAGACCCTAAGAATGAGCAGCCTCCAAAATATTTTGCTCTTGACATCTCTATAAGTTCTATAATTCTTCTACATACTTTTATTTACTTACTATTCACTTAAAGTCCTGCTTTTGTACTTTTTCCTTCCAGTTTCCTCAGGAGTCATTTCAGTTCACGGCTGCCTCCTGCCAGTAATTTGCTATCATATGCATATCTTAAATTAATGATACATCTTTTAATTATTTATATGTATTTATTATAATCTTCTGCCAATTTTTATTCCTCCTCCCTCAGATCCGAATCCAACTTTCCTTATGATACCTTTCCCTGTGTAAACATTTCTGGATGTGTTGTGCACACACAGGTTGAAAATGTTTCTCATAAATCCTTCACTGCAGGGACGGTCGAGCCTGGGTGCCCCCCCCCGGCCTGAGCAACTCAGCAGTGCATCCCAGCCCTTCTCTTCCCTGTGCTAACTATGGGACTTACATGAATGTCCTTAGTGAAGTGTTCTTACTCCATGATTCACTGCAGAATCCTGCCTTCTCTGCATGAAGCCTTTATCACGCACTCATGGACGTTCCCAGGTCTTCACACAATGTCTAAATTCAGTGTTTCCAGGACTCATTTTAGAAGAAAAAAATCAGGTTTTACATTTCAAATGTGGGCCAAACAAAAAGGAAAATGCCCACGTGCTGCTGTGATGCAGCTATACTGCAGGACCACCTTGGAGTCAGATAATGGCATATATAAGCCCCGGGTGGAAACTCCAAGTCTAGGACACACTCTTGCTCCTGCAAAGAGAAGAGAGGCAGAAGAAGACTCGGTGAAGCTGTGGATTAAGCGTGTCATGTTGAGAAGCACCTTGTCACGGACAAGCTGCAGAAGCTCACATCTGCACAGAGAAGCTGAACTGTGATTTCTTTGCCTCTTGCTGCTAGGATCACTTGCTAACCTCCCCGAGAGCTTCACAGGTTGGGTGGTATAGAAATTAAATAAATATATTGTAGGCAACATGATGGACACTGTCAAGTTTGTGGACAATAGGCTAAACATGAGCCAACAATGCAATGCAGCCACCAAAAGGGCAAATGCTATTTTGGGATGCATTAACAGAAGCATTACTTCCAAATCATGAGAAGTAGTAGTTCCACTATGTTCCTCACTAGTCAGACCTCACCTGGAATACTGTGTCCAGTTCTGGGCACCAAGAGTTAAGAAAGATGCAGGTAAATTAGAAAAGGTCCAGTGGAAGGCAATAAAAATGACCCAGGGTTTGGAAACGCTTCCCTACAAGGAGAGACTGAGGGAACTGAACATGTTCAGCCTTGAGAAGAGAAGACTGAGCGGGGACATGGTATCCCTCTACAAGTACCTCAAAGGCTGTCACAAAGAGGAAGGTCAGGATCTCTTCTTGCTAATGCCAGAACGTAGAATGATCAATTCAAATTGCAGTAACCCAGATTCAGGCTGGACATCAGGAAGAGCTTCCTCACTGTCAGAGCAATACAGCAGTGGAACCAGCTGCCTGGAGAGGTGGGGGGCTCTCCCACACTGGAGACATTCAAGGTGCAACTGGGCAGCCACCTGAGTGGGATGGTGTGACTTGGTGTCCTACACCTGCAGGGGGTCGCACTTGATGGCCTTCATGGCCCCTTCCAGCTCTATTAGTCTATGCTTCTCTTATTCTAAGTTACCAACAGCCTTCCAGTGATTGTTGTTTTCATATAGCTAGAATGGAGCCATCATCTGAGACTGAGGAAAAGATGTGGTATGAAGTCACATGGGAATTCTCCTAAAATGCCCTGTGGTTAAACATTTAATATTCTTTCTTCCCTCTGTCTCCCAAGTGGGGACTCCAGCATGTTTCAATTGAAGATGTGGACCTTACACTGACTAAAAGCAATATTTTGATTTCTGGTTTATTTTTTATTATTTCATTTCTCTACCAGTCAATAGCCAGAGCTTTATGAGCGGTACATAATTAAAAAAACAGTGTGCACAATATAATAGAAATCACATAAATTGGATAAAAACAGCACATTTTTTCCAATGTGCAAAGTGTTAGAAACAATGCAACAGCAAGAATATATTTAGCATAATAATACCTGTTAGAAGCAATTGGCAAAAATGAGCCATCCTGCCATTAAGTGTTTGTGTCATGTGGAAAACAGTATTTTACCGTGTGCATTTCTCTAAGTAAAAGCATGTTCTGCACATCACTGAAACGGATGTATTTTCCTCCCACTGACTATACTGTGTGCATTTTGCAAACATATGCATTGTTTTCATGCACAGTTTTTTTCCAATGTATGCATTCCCCAACTCATATTTGGGTATACACTTCATATTTTAAGCTTATGAATATGCTGATTTCTGATCTCAGGTTGTGTTTAGATGTGTGTGTTTCTGGGACTGCAAATTGAATAAGTTTGCATAAATGTACAAACACAAAAATCCCTTGCTCATCCCTTGATACCTTGTATAGTTGTTAACTTCTTCATGTCCTTCTGATGTGGAGCTACACTAAGATAGGGAGTTTTGCTTGTTTTTTGGTCATTTATCCGGGGAATGCATGATAATTTAATTTATGTTTGCCAATTATGTGAACATGTCCCAGAAACAGCTGTGAGTATGAAGATTTCTTCAGTAAAAAAATGCAATTTACCAAATTTGGCTTGATTTGGACAGATGAATGCTCGAAAAAATACACTTAAAAATATTATCATGCATTAACATGTAGAAGTACAAATTTAGATGTGCTCTTTTTTAACACACTTTTTTGCATTAAAATAAAAAGAAAATGCAACCCAAGCACACAGACAATGAGGTGAAGTGAGGTTCCAGGCGGTTTTCAAGAAATCTTGGTAGTTACAAAAAAGGCTTGTTTGTCCACTCCTGTACTATCTTCATTGTGAAGGCACAACATGGGGAGGGATATACACTGTCAATGCACACTGACTGGAAAGATGAAAGCTGCAGGCTTTGCTCCCACCTAACCAACTTCCATGCAATGTATCTGCCTTCTCCTGGGAAAAGAAAAAGCCAAGTGCCAGTCGCTCGCTTTAGCTTGAACAGAAAGGAGAACGTCACTCAGAAATTGTCACCTTCAGTCTGGGCTCTCTCTTGTCAGGTGTCTAAACGTATAGAATAAAGCCATCTAATTTCTGTCCCACAGTTTTCGCAAATGGAAAAATCTCCGCCATGGCATCCCTTTCGAGAGTGCTTTGTGATGGGAACCTTTTGCTTTGTCGCAGCAAGCTGGGGCGGCTTTGTTACTATCAAATGTATTCCTTAGGCATGCAGTGAATCAGCTGAGATGTCTTGGGGCTCATTGTATTCGTGTCAAACGTTTTACTCTTCAGCTTTCAGCCAAAGCTCCCACATATTTTTGAATGGGTGAATAACAATTGAGAGGTAACATGCAGTGCATCCATCCATCCATCTACCTACCTAGCTACCTATCTGTCCAGCTACCTAGCTAGTTACCTAGCCAGCTAGCTAGCTATCTCCTTTCCTTTTTATACAAGACTGTCCCTTTAATGCCCAAGCATCTAACAATACCTGGACTACATTCACACAAAACAACAAACAACCCTGCATGGCTACCATAGATCATGGCTGGCTCAACTCAGAGGGCTAATCTCTTCCCCAGCACATTTTCTTTTCCTATCCTCCAGATGGTATCCCAGGAGGCACTTCAGGGAGGGATGAGGCTCCCGACAGCTATGGTCACAAACCGAATTGGCTTATTACAGTTGTCGGATAGTCTCTGTTGCACAAACGAGGCTCCACCCTGAAGTGGAGCAGAGAGGATGAGGGAGTTGATCAGGGACCCCGGCCTCCTGCTCCAGAGGGGACATTGGATCAGGAGGGGCACGCTTGATCCATGCTCAGGCCAAAAAGAGAGGGGATCAGCTATGCAGCACTGTAAAAAAAGCCACAGCACTCAGCTGATTCCTCCATTGCCTGCCTTGCATGCCCAAGGGAAGCACATGCAAGGGAGTGTGAGAATCAGCTGGACAGTGCTGCCCAGCCGGGGGTGCCTCACCCCACTGATTCTCCCACTCAGCCCCATTTCTTGTGCCTGCTTGCCAGAGGGTCATCCCCAACCTGGCAGCTCACCATGTTCCTTTTTTGCAAGTAGCCATGAAGAAGAGGTAGGTGATGCTCCACGGAATCACACCTGTGCAGTCCATCAGGTTACACGGCCTTACCTGGATTTAAGAAGCATTCAATGATGCAGCAGCATCGGTAAACCCAATGAGATGTCCACCAACTAGTGGAGACGTGCATGGAAATTGTTGTGGATGAGGGTGGTGGTTGTTCTTACACTGCACTCAAAGAATGAAGGGGAGAGAGCTTGGGAACTGGGGCTCAAGATTTTGAGATAACAGAAGCACTGCTTATCTCAAGGCTTCTGTGTTTGCATTATCCTATAAACCAGGGTGTGGCTACTAAGCTCATCAGTACTAGGGTTGGGATGAACCCTAGTTCCTCTAGCATCTGTGGACTTCCTCCTGCATGTGACCTGGTCTTGCAAAGTGAGCTGCACTGAGAAAACGTCCACAGGCATGTATGGATCAAGGCTTGCACACCTGTGCCAGGTGTGGCAGCACGAACAGCAGCTGCATGTGGTGTAGAAAGGGGCACTGGGGGCACCATTCCTGGAGAGCACCCCATGCCCAGCCTTCCTCTGCATCAGGGCAGAGGATGGATGCTGTTTGTGCAGTAAGTCAGGCTCGATTCCTGGTTTGCATTTTAGACTCAGTTAAAACCTAGTGTATATTACAATGGTAGGAATAATAAGGGGGTGGCTTCTTCACTTGCCTTTCTGTGGTTGGACATCCCCCCCCCTCAGCCCCTAACTCCCCCTCCAAAGTCAAGCCCAGGTTGCACTACTGTGTGACGCACATACAGTACATTCTTCCCCATTTGCTTCCAGAACTGTGCAGCATTTCAGTCTGTGTCTTTCAATACTTGTTGGTTGCTGGTTATGCAAATAGGTTTGAGGAGGAGAGCAAACTGTGAAGTCACTGCTGCTAACATTCAGAAGACACTTGTGATTTCCTAGAACTGGACAATGGAGTGCTGTTTATTGAGATTCTTCCTAAAGAAATGAGGTATCCGAGGAATTCTTTTCCAGGCAAAAGGACACAACATGCTTTAGTATACTACCTTTTCAACTTCCCTGCCCCTTCTCTTATCAGCCAGAGAAACATAAGGAGGTAAACTATTACATTGTGAAACTACTGTCTGTATATGTTATCATTCTTAGGAATCTAAAAAGATAGAGAAATATGGTTTCAGATGTTTTGGTACTTCAGTATTGTTTCAGCCTGGCTGCTGATACTATTTTATTTTATTTTATTATTTTATTTGTCTATGTCTATCAACCAGCCCGGAAATAAATATATGCAGTCATGTCCAATAGGATGTTTTGAAGTAGAAACCAATTATGCAGTATCTCCCCCCTTTTGATTGCATAGATTGGCAGGTATATCAGTGCTCTGAAAGGCAGTGAAGAGGAGTGGTTAGAGCTTTAGATCGACATCTGGGAGGTTTGGGTTCCAATCCCTACTTCATCATAAAGCTCAGCAGTTAACTGTGGGCCAGTCACTGACTCTCACAGGGGAAAAGAAAAGCAAGTCACAATCCGTTCAGGGTTATTAATCTCTCCGACTTGTTCTTGATATCATTGAGAGATTGATGCTTAAACACACGTCATGGGACCTGCAACATGTGTGTGTGTGAGTGATGACAGATATATCTGGGATTTTCATTTGTGCAGGCTCCCACCCGGAATTTCCATGGAAATCCTGACTGTAGCATGCAAGCAAGAACTTTGAAGAACACACGACCTTTACCTTTCTCTTACCATTCGGTTTTAGGATCGTTATTTGAAACTGTAGTTTAAAGAGAAGCACAGTGGGTTATGCCATGGTTTCAGTCCTCAACTTACTCATAGTGGAGTAGCAGAACTGAAGGACATTTGCAATTATTGAATTCATCCTATCTATACATGTCAAAAGTCCTTCAATTAGACAAATTAGACATCTGCTGCATGATATTCTTTTTTCCTGTGTAGCTTCAGGGGGCATAGATCATCCAACATGTAATCTGTTGTTAGAGTCAAAAGAGAGACAGATGGACGGAGGTTCTGTAGAGCAGCAGCATTACAGAACTGTCTAAACCATGGATGACGAAGAGCATCAAGTAACAAGACACCCAGAAGAATTCCAGAGGGGCTGGTCTGCCCTGGCCCTAAGAAAGATCTGGTTCCACCCTTGAAGGCCCACTGTGACGACTTTGCCAAGAATTTCAGGGAGAAAATCGCTCAGATTCGTCACGAGCTAGACTCTACTAGTGATTCAGAGGCTTCTGGGGAGATACCAATGTCACCGTCTGGTCCAAAATTAATGGATGAATTTCAGTTATTGTGGCCTGATGATGTGGACAAGGTGCTTGGACGAGTACGTCCCACCACTTGCCTAT
>NW_025335780.1:1891797-2017362 GCF_004798865.1 Varanus komodoensis
ATTGGTGAAACTGGTTCAGCTTCGTGAAGGGAAGAATTACCTGACTCCTGGTTTCCATTTCAAGTGGTGGCAAAATCTAGTTCCCCTACCCCATAAATGCATCCTTTAGTTAACAGGGTTTAACAAAAGAGGCACTAGTTTAATATTACTCCATGGCTTTATAAAGTTGTTGTGAGGGTCACAACAAGATGGAGCGTATGACAGGCTCAACCCTTTGAAGCTTAATATACATGTCAAACATCAGACCACTAGTCCTAATAATGTTGGAAGGTATAGATGATTTTATAGTACACCAATCCTTGATGCCTCTGAACATATATTGAAAGAAAAATGAGCAGATGAGCACCATTACTACTGTACAAATAATATGCAGCTCCAATGTCAGTAATTTACTCCTCATCACTGTGTGTAAGAACAGATGGTCCATAATTAATAAACCATATAGCAGGTGGAGTTTTCCACCAAGTGATACAGAGAAGAACAAAGTATTGAGGAAACTTTCCCTATTGGGGATCTCTTGGGATAGCTAGGTTTATTTACTTTCTCCCTGCTGTCAAAGATTTTAAGTTTAATTACTTGGTGTAATTACTACTTAGAGAACTAACTCCAGAACCCATTGAAGTACCATTGTCAGGAGGATGCTCTTTGGATATTTCTGGCATTTTAGATTAACAACGGAAAAATAGAACTCATCTTCAAAGAGCACAGGCATATTCTATTCAGAAAATGTTCTTGTTCCCTTTCAGTAAACAGCCTTCTTTTCAGAAGAGTGACTAAAAGTCTTTGAAAAACAGTTGCAATATGTATGCTGAAAAAAACAAGTCTTGGAGGAAACAACCCAGCCCCCCAAAGTACTGAAGTTACAAATCCCATGGTAGTTGTTGGCAGTATTCATTCCTACACATCTCTCCATTATCTCCTTCAATTAAAGCATATCTGTGTGAATATGTAACGCAACACGCACACGTCCACCTGGGTCTGCCTTTTCAGACAGTCTGTTAAATTGGGGACTAATAGGGGAGTGAGGGCTGCAAGTACTACATTTGCATAGCTGGACAGCAGTAGGTTTTGGGCACAGCATGGCCATCCTGGGCAAGGTGGAAGGAGTAGAAAGGAATGCTGTGTGGGGTGGAGGAAGCATAAAGGCTAAGCAGAAAAGAACCACATGTCTGATTTTCAGCCATCTACACGCCGTACCTTGGAGCATGATGAAAGAAGAATGAGAACCTGCTAGTTTGGCTCATGGTAGTACCTCTTCTCTTCTTTCTCTTCTCTTCCCAGCCCCATTTCTGAGGTTGCTCTTTTGACCTTGGAGATGCAACCCATGTGGCCCTTTCTGCAAGGATTAGGGAAGAACTGTCAGCTCAGAGACCCAGTCAAAAGGTCGGGATGCTTTTCTGGCCTTGTGGATGTATCTCCGGACAATGCAATAACCATCCAGACACTGTTTAGTAGCCATTGGAGTGTGCTGTCCACAAGGTCTATGCAAAGGAGGCTTGCACAAACAGGGACTCAACATCCCCAAGCAGTCCGTGAACTACGTCATGGCCCATCAAGGACTCAACAAGTCCTATGGCTTCTGTTCTCTCATGTGACTACAAAAGATGGCTTTGGGTGCAAATAGACTAGCATATTCTAGGTTAAACCTGTCACTACCAGCAACTAAGCCTTGTGAGGAGCATTTCAAATTTTAAGAATGAGGGGAACTGAGGAAACAGATATTTGGTTGAATGATAAAAGGAGTGTGTGCATCTGAAGAGCTCTAGAGGGGTGGACTGGGACTGCAGTTAGAAAAATGTGGGCTCTGGGCCTTTGGTGAGACCCCTACAGGAAACTCTGGCTAACTTTTTTCTCCATCTCTCTAACTAAGCTTGGCATTTCAGCAAGAATGGTGGTGGACCCATCTGGGAGATGTCACCCAATTAGGCCTCAGTGGTACAAGTCAAGCTAGTATGTTCTTCAATAATTCATTCAGAGGTGGAACCTCCTTCCTATTAGCTAACTGAAGATTCATCATTGTCACGTGCAGCTTGGAGGAGACCGAAAAGAAGCTCCCCGAGGTATTAAGGCTACAAAAACAGTGGAAGGGGAAAGAGTACACTGATGTCTCTATTGACTCCTCTCCTGGACCACTATCACTGTATCAAATTGCATTATGTGCTATGTTCTGCACCCTATCCATCGCGGCTCCATAGTCCCCACTTCACAACTGTATGCTATTCCTAACAACCCTACCCCTCCCCAACACAAGCACACAATCTAGAAAAGTGGTGTTGTCTAATTTGCTGCAACACACTGCTTACAGCATGGGTAGGTAAATTTGGAAGGCCTAAGAGCTGCATTTCCCACATGCAACCCCCTTGCAGGGACAAAGACAATCACGAAAATCAAAGCTGGCTACAAATCTAGCTTATTAGGAAGCAACCAAGCTGGTGCTGATCCACCATGAGTACAGAGCACTAAAAGATCAATATGGTTGCCACTCTCCACCCAGTTGGTTCTTACTCGGTTTGGTTTCCATCTCTAGTGCTTCGCCTGCAAGAGGAATGTATATTGACCCAGCAGCTTTTTCCTCCTTCAAGCTCTGGCACTCATCATCATGCCAGGACAAATTCACCATCTGTAAGTTGGTCTATGTCCTCATGCAGTTGTAACTTTGGCGAACTATCTTCATTCATATCTTTGCATATTAGATTTATATATTGCTTTTTCTCCTATTAACTCAAGGTGGTGTACATCATTCTTCTCCTGCTGCTTTCAATCTTACCCCCACAACAACAACCCTGTGAGGTAGGTTGGGCTGAGAGTCTGTGACTGGCCCAAAGTCACCCAGTTGTTTCCATGACTGAGTGGGGACAAGAACCCAGATCTCCTGGGTTCCAGACCTGTGCTCTTAACCACTGCACCAGACTGGCTCTCATTGACTCAATAAACATTGGAAGCCTACACAAGTTTTTGAATTCCACAGAACTTTTTAGCAGGATGGATGGAAATGTCCTCTGATTAGATACACATCGGAAGACCTTCTGTTACAGCAAATTGGCAAACACTCTTATTCTATCACTTTGCATAATGCTGAAATAGTGTGCATTCTGATCTTTCAGAAGAGAATGTGTTCTCCATTGCTCAGCACTTTTATTTTTAATTGTTTATGGCTTCACTGTTATATGAATTTCAAATGTAGCTCTATCTATCATATTTTGCTTGGTGGACAAACAAAATGAATCCTACCTTTTGTCAGGAATAAATGCTTTAAGAGGAGGAAACGCTATCCTTTTCCTTATATTGTACAGATTAATTCTATATTACCTTATTTTCCTATTTGCTTTTGCTTTACCCATAATGATTACAGAAAAGTCCATAATGGATAATCTGCAGCAGCTGGGGTGGAAACCTTTGAAACGTACATCAAAGAGGAATACAAATGCAGGATCAAATTAACAGTTTTATGTGTTCAACTGCTGTGTCTAATCTTTTATGACAGCTGGTAGCTGACAGTGAGTTATTTAACCTGGGCTCCACTTCACTAGTTGTTCAATAAGCCTTTTCATGGCAGCAGAATCTGCTGAGTAATGCAGTTCCCCCAACCCCTCCTGCCTTCTTATTCCACAGCAGAATTGAGTTGAAACCATTTCCATTTCCATCAAAGCAATACCGATTTTTGAAATGGAATAATTGTGTTGTGGGGAAAAATGTTTGCTCAAGGTCAACCGTAGGAGAAAAATGAGTTCAGTCACTCAAACTTTCAAGGATTGCAAAAAATGTAACAATGCTGAGGAAGTATCTTGTTTGTTTGTTCATTTGTTTGTTTATTCATACAAAGTTCCAGTGACTTCTTTGCCATCATTTGTGTCAGAGGTAATCATCTCTCTCTCTCTCAATCTCTGCCCCCATTCCCTGCTTCACTTACGTCCTCTCAAACACACACACAGCACTTGTAGGTTGATTTGTCCTATACTAGGCCAAGTCCATCTGGACTGCAGTGGAGTAACCAGCCTAAGCTAGGAATTTCCCAGGCACCGATTCCATGATCCTTTGAAGGAGGAATGGTACGGAGATGTGAATCTGTGGCACGTTTCCTCAAAATGCATGTGCAGGTGTGTGACAGAAAGTGAATATGTAGCTCAGTCTCTTTCCGTCTTTCTAGGTACAGTGTGCTCCGACTCTCCGCAGGGCCACTGGCAGTCCTGGCCTGGGATGGAGGGACCTGCAATGCAACCAAGCTGGGTTGTATCAGCCTGTGGAAGACTGTTGTGAATCTTGAGCTTGGACTTAAGCACGTGCTGGATTGTGCCTCCCAGCAGGGATCCTCCTATCCGCTGTACTCAGAATCGAAGTCTCTCCTGGTTAGTGGCAACCCCTCACTTATGGAATGAACATCCCAGTGAGGCCTGCCTGGTGCCAATTTGTTGTCTTTCTGGCATCAAGCAAAGATGCTACAGTGCCTGCTACAACAACCAGGCACTGGGCAGTACATGATACATTTTAATAAGAACATACTGTTAGGAGATTTATGTGTATCTGCTCTATCTTATGTGTCAGTAGATGTTTTTAATATTTTGCATAATACTATATATTTACAGTTGCTAATCTTTCTAAACTACCAGAAAGCATCAGTGATTGGACATATAGAAATGAAATGAGGTATGGCATGGGGAAGCTGCACTTTTGATTTGTATCAGGCAATACTAGCTGTTTATCAGAGACCAAGACTCTGAACAAAACATTATAGGTTTGCTTACCTAATTCATACCACTACCAACTATAGGTCCACTTACACTCACCTATAAATCATGCTCCACATATTGATGCTAACCAGTCAATGGCCATTCGGCTGTTCCCTGATTATATGGCTTGATGGAAGGTAACAATTGCAACACTCTCAAATCTTTTAAATTTGAGGGGGGGAAATGAAGAGCTTCAGTATATAATGTCCCCAAGAAACCTAAGAGGGGTATCAGAACAACTTCAACGGAGCAGCAAATAACGTAGGAAATTAAAAATTCAAAAGACTCATTAACTCACATATTAAAGATATAAACTCCAAGTAGTAGCAATTATTTCTCAGCTCGATAAAATACAAGCACATGTTCGGCTCGAAATCGGCAATAAAGATTAAGGGAAGCTGACTGGTTTGCATGAATGGTTACCAGAGTCAACCACTATAGCTTTATCTACTGGAGTATGCTACAGATTTAGAGGCATGATCAGAAATATCTCATCTGCATTTCTTACAAATATATCAGGGGGGAAACGGCTTCAATCTGGTGAAACATATGCGGAGAGTGAATACCAGTTGCAGTTGTAGTAGGTGCAAGAAAGAAATACAATGACTGGCAAAAAATGGAAATTTTCTGAAGACTAATGCAAATGCATTCTCCCATTCTAGGCAGAGTGTGGGGGGACCTTTAGAGAAAGGATATAGCATATTGGCTTCTATGAAAACCAGGACCAGGATGGAATATTGAGTTTTAGGAGCAAATAATGTTTTTTGGACCTACATCAGGTATGTGTACCTTGCATTATTTTCAGAAGCTGTGCTATTTTCCAGAGACTGGTCCCAGGACTAGAAAAAGTAGATTTTGCTGCAATAAACCAGCATCTTCAGATTTAGGGAGATTGATAACAACCCACTTTGCCAAATCAATGGGAATCTGGGACTCTCAAGGAATACTATTCTTAGCAAAAACTCTTGCTTCACACCGGTGGGGTGACATTTCTCTTAAAAAAAAAAAAAAGGGGATGCTTAAGTCTGCTAATCGCTGGAGATGTAACACAGTGAACACTTCTTTGAAACATATGTGCTGGCATATGATTAAAAATAGAAGACCTTGTTTTCGGGGAGGCTAATATATGGATAAACTTGGTGCTGGGACATGCTTGAATATTTATTGATATGCACATATTTTTAAATTATCTAACTGCTTCCTCAAAGGTGATGCTCGGACATCACATAGAGAGTCTCTGGACTGTTGACAGCTAGGAACTGATAGTACAACACTGGAAGTGTAAGCATTCGCCCCCTGTAGGTTTTCTACTCCTCCATGGTCCTCCTCCTCCTCCTCCTCCTTCATAGCAGCCCAGAACTGCTGCCGTATTTCCCTGTCTCAAAAAACAGCTCAAGCAGGGCAGGTGCAGTCCCAGTAACACAATTTTGTTTCCAAACATGGCATACAAATTTAAGGGAAACAGTTTTACTGGGTTTTTCCTCTGTTTGTTTTGTTTGGCGTGTTTGCTTTGTTTTAGTTTTGTAGGGAGGAGATGCAACATCTGCCTCCCAGATGTAACCCACCCCTGATTTGGTGTGAAAGAAAGAAAGAAAGGAAATGTGTATTTTGAGCCCCCAGTTAACTGTTTCCTCTTATTTACAAAAAATACCCTTATCCCCCATAGCTAGATTTGGACTATTCCACAGGGATGGGTGGAAACACTTTTCCCTGCACCTTTCTCGTGTCCCTCATTGGGACTGAGAGAAAAAGCAGCTTCGGGAGGAGGTTTTTCATGCAGAAACAACATGCAGAGAAAGGGTACAAACATACCATTCACCACTGTACTTCCTATTATGATCTAAGCTTTCCGCACAGTCACCAAGGCACCTGGCAGCCTAAGCATTTATTTTGCTTTCTTAACCCTACACTTAAAATAGTATCTAGTTTAAACCCACAATTTCAAGCCACTGAGGGCAAAATTAAGCAGCAAATCCACTTGCAAGAATCAAATCACCCCCAAATCTGTAGACAGGCATGGTGGGAAACATCGACTGGTCTCTGTAGACCCAAGTGTCACAGTCTCTTCAGCCCAGCTTCAGCCCGACTGTTTTCTTTCAGGGAAACCTGCTTCCATGCTCAGAAACTGTGAGAAAAACAAGCGAGAAAAACAAGTCAGGAGAAGTAGGACAGGAGAGGAGTTCAAGCCATCTTGTCCCTTCATGCTGAGCTTTAAATAACCCACTGGTTCAGTTTGCGTGAACTGAAGACAGCCCAGCCCCATCCAGCGAGCTGGGGTCTCATCTGTCCCTTAAATATGTGTGGGCGAATAGACATTTCTGTGCATTTTTGTGCAGAGGCGGTTTGAATTTTACACTGACCTGACAATGAGAGATTTGTAATTTTGAGTTAATTTACAACCTATGTAAATTTAAGCCTCCAGACTGAAACTAATTACTACCATTGCTCATTTCCCTGTTAAATGCTGTGCCCTCCTCTTGTTTTTGTGCTATAAAATATTGAAGCTATTTTCCACAGCAGACCATGAAACCAATGCTGAATAAGAATGTTGCCCGTATTTCCAAATTAACAGTCTAAACAGCAAACTTCAAGATGCTTATTATGAAATAGGGGAATCTATCTGCATCTGTGGAATATTTTCTCAACTATGTGTATAAAACAAAACAAAAATGTAGCTCCCACAATCAGTTCAAAACCCTGAAGATTGATTTTCCTTTGTTCCTCCTTTTAACTTGGTAAATAACAGCATCTTATTAAGCAAAATGAGTATCTAGTGTCTGTATTAATATGGACCATTAAGAAAACGTAGTGAACTGATTTTCAGAAGTCACTTGATAGAAGTACTGAAGAAATCTTTGGTACTGTAGTCTCCTACTTGATGTTGTATTTTGCCACTCCCCATCTTTTGTTCGTGGGGCACAAAAGCTACTCAAATACATACATGGTACAGAATATCTGAGTATGATGCAAGAAATGTGATGGTGTTAGGGATACAAAAACTGCAACTCCCTCTATTTATTTATTTATTTATTTATTTAAAACATTTCTATGCCGCCCCCATCGCAACAAAGCCTCGGGGCAGCTCACAACAGACATAAAAATACAACCAATAATTTAAAAACTGGTACCATCTCAGCTATATATTAAAATCTATAAATACAAAAATAATAAATTGACCATTAAAATAACTTTTAAATAAAAAGGTCTTCACCTGGTGCTGAAAAGCAAATAATGATGGCCCCAGGGGGACCTCTCTGGGGAGCACATTCCATAAGTGGGGTGCCACTGCGGAAAGGCCCTCCTCCAGGTACTCAGCCTCCTAATATCCTTCACGGAAAGTTCCCGGAGAAGGGCATCCGCAGCCGATCGTAGGGGGTGGGCAGGCATATATGCAAGAAATGGATGCAAGAAATGGATCATGTGATGGCGTTAGGGATACAAAAACTGCAAAAATAAAAATACATACACATGTATTTTTATTATTTATGGCTACCAATCACATATAAGCAGAATAAAACAGCATGCAAATATAAAATATCTATTGAAATATCTATATGGAAGTTAAGAACATATTCAAATAGTCGTAGAGGATCTGGCCTGGAAGGCTACATAAAAAAAGCTACTTTCTCCAGAAGTGACTTGTTAGACACCGAACCAGCCAACAAACAAAACTTTCAACTCAAGAAAAGAGGAAGGGCAAACTTCAGCTAAGCATCACTGAACAAAATTATAGATCCCATGTTGAAATGCCAACCTGGATGGGTGGTGTGTGTGTGTGTGTGGAAAGCATACTGAGAAGATCAGGTGGAAGGAGACCCAGAAGGGACAAGGAAGAAGACTAAGGCGATGACAAAGAATGGCTTTGACAGACCATATGAAGATGACTGTGAAGAAGAGAACAGCTGTCTTCTGCCGTCACACATTAGGGCTTTCGGTGTTGAACAGCTGGATTTCACTGTTCATTCCAGAACTGTATAACAGCAATTGCTCTGTTGTGGGTGTTAAAACAGAGATGGCTTTCCTCCCAATTGGTGTGAGTAGAAAGGGAATTTCTTGTTCTAGGTCTGCAGTAACGTAAAGTTGTACCAGTGATGAGTGTTGGGCCATGGCTGGAAGGGTTAGAAATGTTCTTTTGTGCCACTTTCCCCATGAAGTCACCCTTCGTGAGCTGTTCCCATGTCAGTGTTCAACTTTACTTTTATCGTCTCCTATCTAGGATGTTTCTCCAATGTACAGTATCTGCTACATTAACTTCTTATCTTGAGTGTAGCAGCAATTCTGATCAGTTCTACAGTCCTTCAGCCATCAGAACTTGTGTTTAGGATTTCAGTTTTGAGTGCATGCTCAAATACCTTCCATGAAAATTAGTGGAGTACTGAAATTTGATTGGATCACACCAATCTGCTATATTTAATTTATAATAACTTCTTTGTCCTAGTCAAACCCAATCTTTGGAGCTAACTCCTTTCTTTGAACTAAATCTTTCTGTGAGATCATACCAACTCTGGCATGTCCATTACTTCATCCTGTTCGTTGCTCAAGATTGGAGATTATTCCAAGTATATTCTTTTCTTATATTATCCACGATGCTGTATTGGCATATTTGACTGAAATGCTTTGATAAATAATAAAACAGATCTATACTTTATACAAGCTATTTTAATGAAAAGGATAATATACTCAATTCCCACATGTAAATGTATAACTGTTTACTGAATATATTACCATAGCAGAGAGCTCATTGCATTTTGATGTAAAGCTTACATTTTATTCTCTTTTCTCTGCTTTCTTATTTTTTATTTTTTTGAATCACTTCTATGAAATACAGGTAAGCTTAAGTGAAGATGCTACTTAACTGAAAGACATAAAAGCAATGTTTCTTGAGAGTGATAGAAATTACATGAGAAAAGCCAAGTACTAAGGAAATATATATATATTTTAAAAACCTATTAAATCATAACTTTTAATCTATAAAGATTTCAAAGCAATCTTCAAAAGTTCAACAACACTGTAAGTTTTTCAAACTTCATCATAAGAACAGTGTATCTCCATATATAATGTAATGTTTGTCTAATTACTATGTATGGGTGTAAAGGTGGGTGGTAAAGAAGGCTGACAGAAAAAAATCTGGTATGTTTGAAAAAAGGTGCAGAAGCAGAGTAATGCAAATACCCTAGATTGACACAAAGACTAGCAAGTATGTCCTGGATGAACTCAAGCCAGAAATATCCCTGGAAACAAAAATGATGAAACTGATGCTGTTGTATATGGGTACACCATGAGAAAGCAAGACTCCAAGGAGAAGACAATCATGCTAGGGAAATCAGAAGACTATGAAGACCACCAAACATGAACTGTATTGACTCCATCAAGGTAGCCACGACCTTGAGTTTACAAGAGCTGAAAAGGTCAGTCAAGGACAGGGCTGTTTGGAAACCATTCATTCAAAGTGTCATAACTCAGAGTTGACTTAAAGGTGTGTAACAACAGAAAAAAATGATAAATTCAAAATGACTACTGAAACAAATTGAGCTTAAAAAAATGAGGAAGAAAGCAAACCAACAGATTTGGCCAGCTCGATACAGCGCTTTGAGTGTTAATGTTTGGATTTAAATACTTGTATATTCAGTATATTGTTTATATTTTTTCTTTATAATTTATTCTATCTTCTATCTAAATTCAACACAATACTTAATTAGAGTTGGTCACTTAGTTGTTCCTGTTAATTATGTTTGTCACCTTTTTTTTCTCTTCTTCCTGAACAGCTTAAGCTGCAACTATTGTATCCGGCCAGTGCAGATGGTGATAATTTTATCGTTTGATAACAGCTTAGCAAAATTTGCAAATATCCCCATACATTTGAATGTCAAACCAGATTCAGTCTTGATATTGCACACATACACACACATTTCTTAGTCATAAATGACCCCCTGAACAAGGATATATAAGAAAAACAGACTTGAAACTTTGGGAATTCTAGTAACAGCTTCAGCTATTAAGAAAAATTTCAGAATGTGATTTTAGGGCAAAGTAGACAATGTGCTAAAGCCACCTGTAAGCACAAAAACAAACAAACAAAAAGCACAGAAATATAGCAGAGAAAAGATGAGACTCTGATGAGAAAATGTAATCTGGCATTACATTTGGCACTTTCTTAACGGGAGGTTTTCAGTCCAAATTTACCTCCTCCAACTGCCAAAGACAGAGTGGCACTGTACCTTTTCCGTGAAGGCTGTGAGTGTGGGTGTGTGAAAGGGGGTGTGATTTTGCTTACTGAAGCATCAAGGGTCACTCCTCAGCTTTTACCACACACAGTACTTATGAAGCCTGCATTTCGGTAAAAAGGCAATGCTGCCAGGGGTTTCCCATGTACTGCTAATTGTCCCTCTTATCTAAGAAGGAAGTGTGTTTGGTCAGACAGAGCAGATCTGAGTTGGATCAGAACAACCTTTGGACAAAGGATGCTGATACCTATTTCTGTCTAACAGTGCCTTTGCTTCTTGCCTGCTCTTAGCAAGTGTTCGTGTTTCTTCCATCACTCATCTTCTAGGCTCCTGCCCAGCCTGGCCAGAAATTGTCTTTCTGCATTTCTCTGGTTCGCAGTCAATTGAGTTCAGTAAGACAAATATGTGCTTTATCTGGATATAAGTTCCTCAGGAATGTTATTTAAATTGGAATTCGGCACTATGCTTCCATTAGTGATGTTTTTCAGCCTTGGTCACTATCTGAATGTTTTGACATTGAAATATGGCTTCTACAGGCCACCCTACCAATTATTTAGTCTATCTGATGTCTCCTTTGTCCATCTGGTGATGTCCATGTATGTAGTCATTTGATTGGCTGCCTGAAGTATGCGTTGTCAATAAACATACTTCAGGCAGCCACAGAACTCTAAGAATTATTCTTTGTTTCTTACAACAACATTTTATTCAGCTTTATTTCCTATTTTTATGTCCCCATCATGTATGATGTTTGGCATATCTTGTTTGGGTGTGTTATCAATTTCCTCTTGGATGCTTGCAAAAAAATTTGGATTTCCTTTTGAATTTCAATTTCTTTGTGGATTTGAGTAAGTTCTCATGAAAAGCAAAAGTAACCACAATATCAGTAGAATTATCATTTACTATATAAATTAAATTGAGCAGGTTTGCTCCAGAAATATCTGTGCTAAAGATTGTTTTCTCCATTGGTGAGCAGAATTCTATCCAGTTTTTCTTACAAATAACACATGAAAGTCTGCTATGGAAGAAAAGTTGTCAGAAAGTACCAACCACAAGTAATTGAGGAATAAGTAGAATGGCAGGACTGCCCAAACCCTGACATTGGTTGTGATTATATTGCTATAAAACATTTCTGATGCCCTCTGCATTCTGTATTGTTGAAGCCTACTGACCTCAAGCAGCAAAATCAATTCATTTTATGTACGTACATCAATCAGCTATACTTAAGATGTGGATGGAATTATTTCAGCTGTGACTACCATGAACTCTGAAAATAATTGCTGCAAGTAACTTACTATTAGAATTAATTCACATAATAAAAGTGACTGTATTTTAATCTGGGTCATTAAACTTTTGAAACCCTTTTCTTTACAAATCATTTTTATTTTTGCATGAATAAAAGCCAAGGAAAGACACCTTAGCATAAAATACAGTACAGCAGATCTCATTTTAGCCTGCTTCGGGTAAAAAAAAAGAAGTCAAATGACTAAAATAGATATCTATGGGAAGAAATATGGTATTGTTAATTAATTTCTTATCATATATTAGATATTTCTGCCAGTGAAAGCAGGACCTGCTGTATTATATATATATTAAAGTTTGGCATAAATTAAATGAAATACTTAGCTTCTAGAGACAAATTATATAAGTAAAGATACTTTGTCAAATAAATGGATAGATTAAGGCTAAGTAAAGTCAACAAGAGTTAAATTGTTCTCATTGCAAGGTGAAACACATTTTAGAAATTCTTCTAGGCAACTGAATTAAAGCAACATACTTGGAAAGAATAAGTAGTGTACCATATTTTCTAATTCCACAGAGTAGGAATATTCAAAATTCTCATGAGTAGTTTTGCAAGCATTAGCTTTTGTTTGTTTGTTTCCTCAGGATGCTTCTGATTCTTCCCTGGAAGACTCACTTAAACATTCCTTTTACCTCATGGAAAATCCAGTGATGATCTCACATTGCTATTTTTATCCAGACTTGTTTTCTTTCTATACTGTTCCACAGAATGTACTTGAACATTCTAGCTTACATTTTAAGTAGAATTTTGGTAACAAATGTACCCCACAGTTAAACTGGCCTCCTATGTTTGCATAGGCAGAATAGTAGCATTAAAACCCATATTGATCCTTTATTAATAATTAACAATTGCATCTGATCACAATCCCACTGATTACTAATTAATACTTTAATAATATTTTTTAAACTTTAAAATGTGCAAATGCTAAACTCAGGTAAACTTTGTGTCAGTAGAATGTTTGAACATACTTTATTTTCAGATTTCAGCCATACTTTTCAAGTTATTCCCAACACACACCCCTTTTCCCATTTAGTTTTGTCTGCTCAAATCACTAGTTCTATACACGCAGAGAAAGAGATGAAGTTTTGCATTCTTCCATAGGAATTCTTGCCTTCCAAACATTAAGATGACCTATGAAGGCCACCATGAAATCCAGCAGCAATTTGACAGTCATCTCTTTCAGAAGCACCACAATATGCTTCAAATCATGTTTATTCTGCACCAAGACTGTGTTGCCAGTTTGCAGTAGTGTTCTGTTTAGGCTTCACCATGCAATAAAGACACTAATCCTGATAGACAGAATTTATTTTAAAAAATATGTTGTCAATCATTCCCCAATCACAATTACTGAAAAGACTAGAAGGTTCCCACCTGGAAAAAATACAGCTTTCTATTCTTCTTATACTGAAGCTGCTGGGAAACTATTTTTCCCTGCAAAGCTTCATTAAATTTAGCTTTTAAGGTAAACTTTTATTTTCCTTTGCATGTTATGACAGTCAGTAGAACAGACCATCAACCTGGTGATAGTGAGCAATAGTTTCTCTCCCCTTTTCTGTATCAATAGCAACATGTGATCAATGAATCCTACAAGGAAATAAAAAAGAGAGGAAGGCCACTGCTCCTGCCTGCAAGAAACATATGCCATTTCCCTGTTCAATTTCTGCATAATATACATGATCCACCAAAGGAAACAAGACACAGTGGCAAGCGTCTTTCATGTTTACTTCAAAAAACTCTGTTGTGTTTTGTGGGGTTTACTCACAAGTCATTTTAATTTTTGCCATTTTTTACTTTTCATTAAAGTAAACAGAAGCTTCTTGGCAGTAGAATAGCGGAATAGTAACAACAGAGTTGATGGATCTGATTTCCTTCACCAGAACATCAACACGTTCTCTCTCTTGTGGCAAAAATGAATCCTGAAGATAAAGTTGTAATGGACTAGGCTGTAATGGACTCTTTCCTACTCAGTTATTATTTTTTGTGGGGGTGTTGTATGTAGTGGGAAGAATCATTGCATATTAAACTTTGTAGTTATATTGCTATGGGCGGACAGAGAATGTCTAGGTTGGAGCTGACAAAATACTGTCAACAGTAAGCCATTTGTTCCCATAGCAACTAACATAGTTCCATTCAGTTTTTGTGTTTACACCAGTTTCCTTTCCTTCCCAGTTCCTGTTTGCTTAAAGAGGTGAAAAGAGTTAAAAGTAAATACAACCCAATGCATTAATAAGGCCAGGCAAGGAGGCAAGGTCACCTTCATTCTCTCTCCAATGTCTTAAGAATTTTGCATCCTGTCAAGAAATAGTAGGATATCAGGAATAAGTTGGTTGTGGACTTTTGCCTTCCTTCCTTCCTTCCTTCCTTCCTTCCTTCCTTCCTTCCTTCCTTCCTTCCCTCCCCCCACTCGCTCTCTCCCCCCCCCTTCCTCCCTTCCTTCCTTTTCTTTCATTTATTTGGTCAGTCATTCATTTGTTCATCAATTGTTTGTTTGTTTTCATTTTCTTTCTTGAAAAGGCAACCATCTTTCAGGGTGATATTTAGAGGATCCTGCTGAACCCTGGAGAATCAACTCCAGTGTTGCTTGTTCACTCCTTCCTATTATCTAAAGTATAACAGCAATTTCTATTGCTATTTCAAGAATTTGAATTTTAGAATTTTAGACTTTTCAGAGTAGTTCAGAAGCTGTGCTTTTAATATGCTTGAGGACAATCAACTTGACTGTATTATTATTATTAATTATTATTCTTGATAATAAACATATAATACATCATAGACAGAAAGAGATCATGTACTGTAGGCCTTCAGCTGGACAGAATTGGTAGGTTCTACAGGGCTACAGTGCTGGCTGATAGCTAGTGGGATGGAGAGGAATCAGGCCATATAATATTCTTCCTCCTAGTATGGTCCACCAGTCTGAGCAACTCATTAAATGATTGTGCAAATACTCTCTCACTTTGCCCCTCTAATCTGGTACTTCACTTTTACCCTATCTGTTGCTATGTCTCCTGCTTCATATGACCAACCACTTACCTCTATCAGATCCAAACCCGTGACAACTTTCCACAAACTAATCCCCAGCCTTGACAATAAGAAATGTGATAGACCATGGGTGAAGATGTGCAGGCCAAATTTGCACAACTGACCATCCACCAAGGTATACATAGCCATGCATTATACTTTATTTATCAAACTGTAGTTCCCTCATGGAACAGATTGGGCGGGGGTTATTATCCATAAGGTTGAAATAAGTTAGAGATGTCCTGATGGCACAAAGCAACAACAACAACAGCCAAGTTCTATCCCATCCTCTTATCCTGTATAAGGAGGCCAGGATGGTCTTTCTTTTACTATGCTGGTCTCCAAAGTCAGTCAGTCAATCAAAATTTACTGAATATGTTTTCAGACCATTTCAAACCTCTAAAGAATTTGTTTGACTAGATGAAATGTCCATGTGGTATTTTACTTGCGTTGACATAAATTTAGTAATACTTACTCTCCATTAAATAGAAGAATACATCTCATCATCACTGGGAAAACTGACCAGATTTTTTTTTTTTTTGCCTCTTTGTACAATCTACCATGGAGGTGTTCACTGTTTCTGGACAAAAGCTCTAATGGATACTCATCTTCCAATAAGACCTAGACTGGAAAAGCTGTACAATAGGGTTTCCCTTCAAAAAGGTGGTGGTCCTCTGGCAGTTTTTCAGACAGAGAACTGCCTAGGGGAAAGAAAGCTCTTGCCAGCTGGAGAAGGAAGGGAGAACTGCCCCAGAGTCATTTGGCAAGCTTCATGCATGGCACAGGTTCAGGTTGGGGGCTCCCCCATCTGAGCCCAACGGGGCTGCTGATCCCCCTGGTTTGGTGGCCCTGGGAATGCAATGGACCTCTGCTGCAATAGCATGCGTAGTGTGTGGGCTACATTCAGCTCGAGAAGTCATAGTTCGTGCAACCCTGGTGTAGATGGCATGCACATTCATCTTCTGACGGCAGGGCTCTGCGGAGCTGAAATAGCATCCATTTGGAAGGCTTTCTACCTGGGAAGCCAGCCACCTATGTTTCCTTGTTGTAGGCAGTGACCTCATTTTGTTCAAACATAGAACACCATAACATCTGCTGTTGCTTTCTAATGACATTTTATCAAATATTGACTCTAGCTATATTACCAGGCAACTTCATTAGGTGAAATAAAGCACTAAAATAAGTATAATGGAATGCATTCTTGTTTGTTTATCTGTTTTCTGAAAAGATGCTTAAGATGCAGCAAATGAGATTTGCTCAGCTTGGGTTCATTCAGGATACAGCACTTATTTGATCCTGGGTCATTTAATTGGGACACCGATAAATTAAAATGATAGAAAAGGCAGAACTAACCAATTGCCTGTTGTATCCTCAAAGGAAAACATAGCTTTTTAATTCCCAAGTAATTCATGGAATAGGTTTCTGTACATAGCATTTTCTGTTTGTCACATTGCATCCTTTGTTTCCTTTTTTTAACTTTTTGAAAAAATAAATATTGTAATGAGGTGTGGTGCTATTAAGCTAATCAACCTAACTATTCTGAGATATGATCAGGCTAATTAAGTATGACCAAGTGACTTTTTAAGAAGTGTCTCTCATGAAGATTTATTTCTGTTGATAATAGCCATGCAATTATTCATACCAAAGCAGAAAATGTGATATTAGAACACCTTTTCCTGAATTTTCAGCCTCCTATTTACACGCGTGCTTGTGCGCGTGCGCGCACACGCTCACACACACACACACACACACACACACACACACACAAGTCCATTGTTCTTCTATGGAGTTCTCAATTTTGTTCCTGCAATTATTCAGGTAAAGTGAAGTAATTTTATAATATATACAGAACATTTCAGTGTTGGGACTAAAATGAGAAAGTGAGGCTGGAGAATGTGGATAGTTATAAACAAATCTGAAAGTGATTTGGAAGTGGTCACGCTTTCCGTTGTGTCTGGTACGCCCTTGTCCTCACAAACCACAAAGCGAGCAGATAATTGGGCATGGTGGATGACCCACCTTCCCTGTTGTCTCCTCAGTCCTCCCAAAGACGTCCCAGGGGACAATGCAGGGGCGTCAAGATTTTTCCACCTTCTATCCTACAACTGTGGGCCATTTGGGGTTCACTATGACTTGCCTTATTTATGTATTCTCCTCTGGCTTTCACAATTGACAGTCATGAACTGCCTTCCTCAAGCTGCTCCAGCTGTACTTTGGAGGAGCTTATCCAAGCTCACTCACCTTGAGAAGAAATGACAAAAAGGATTGTTCCGAATAGCTGTGCAAACAACACACTCATACACACAGAGAAACTTGCAGATTTTGCACGCACGCCGTGTCCCTGGGTGAGTGCAGGTGGCCAGATCCAGCAGCAAGCACCTAGTCCAGTCCAATGGTACGTATTTTCTCCCTTCGCATGAAGGCGCAGCTTTCACAGGTCACCTCCTTGCAGAGACCCAGCAGGAGAACACAGCTTGCTGGAGGAACTCTTTCCAGTCTTTCCACAGATCTCCACCCTTCATGCCTGTGGAGATACTTCTACTGAAAGGGCTTCCCACATTCAAACCACCCTTCCTCCGAACCCAGCACTTGCATGGATGCTCTTGCAAAGAACTGCTGTGTTTGATTTGGCTTTCACACTTGCTGGATGATGCAAGGTGGTATCCCAGAAGTGACCTGAAGACCAGGGGTGGCTTATGAACCCTACAGCTTTGGAGGCAGCTTATGAGCCCAGCTGGGCTTACATGCCACCCTGGGAAAGACATCATGCTAAGTTTGGACATCATGCTAAGCCACTCAGTTTTAGAAGCTGGAGTCACAAAGACAACTTGCATTGCTGTGACAAACAAACACACAACCAGCAGGGTCTTTTATGCTGGCCTTCAGCTGCATTGCATCCTTTCCCTCAGCTGCAAGACCCTGCAAAGGTGTTGCTAGTTCTGCAGTCAGTTGCAGACTTGCTCAGGCCCTGATCCTCATAATATCTAATTTCTGACCACGCGGCTCCCTGTTATTTCTTCTCTGTAGGAACTCAGGGACTGACATTCTCCGTGGTTGGGCTGAAGGCCGTAGCAGCACAAGGCTTCAGATGCTACCTGCTATGTTTCTTCACAGCATTAACCTTGCAATAAGAGAAGCCATCACAAACATTCCCCATGGAAGCCTGGCTGGAACAACGCTTCAACTCCTGCACGTCAGTGGAGCCTGGAATGCTACTAGTTTGCCATCCTGCTGATGGGCCATTCGTCACAATTGGCTGTAACAATAGAGAATGGGGGAACAGCAAACGCAGGGAGACAATTTCCAATATTTAGGAAAATTGTTATTCTTTACTTATTCATCTGAAGTCCAGGCATCATCGCTTGAGATATAAATCAATCTTTATCCCAAAGCAGCTACTTTTGCAGCTTATTATTAATTTATCCAGTCCTAGCTTAGCGCAGGGAGTGAGGAAGAGGATCAAGTGATACATCACATAAACAATTAAAAACCATCCTTGTGGCTATTGAAGTGATATAGAGCTCGTACAAAATGCAGCAGCCTGTGAATTACTTTTGCCGTTAAGTGCCAGACGATATGACAAATCCTAGCCCAAGTCATTCATTTAGTGTGGTACCAAGAAAGCGACTGTGTTGTCCCTATTTATCTTTATTATTGTCGGGTAACTTGAGTTGACAAGGATTGATAATAAATACAATGATGGTGCATAGGCAACATTAGTGATGCTTACATGGCTCATTGTCTTTCCCTTTGCCCCACACCCACACTTTAATGTGACAGGTCCAGGAATTGTGCTGTTAATAGCATTAATTCAGCTATACAGAATGTTCAATTCATTCCAAGAATGTATCAGCCAATCTTCCTTGTTTTGAACATTCACAAAAATTGGTTTTCAGCCCAGCTAGCTGATCCTTCATTGTGCATCTCATCTCGTCTCTCCTGGAAGGATTAATATCCTTCCAAAATTCGTATTGGTTAATCAATTTGATTAAACTTTTTCTACTGTGCATTATTCTGAGGCTTATCAAGATTGCACGTGCTGTTATCAGAGATGATGTCTTCAGCCTTCACGCACACACCAATCTGCCACGGAAGAGTCCTGTACTCAGGAACATGTTTGTGTTTGCTATTTTAGATCTGGACTTAATTTTTAATTACGTTGCAAAGCTACCGTAATTTGACCCACATCCTGGTACATTAAATGCAGGTCAACTCTTTCCAATAAAATGTGATCCGTAATTCTTACATTATGAGTCAGTCAGATGAATTGTATCCTGCTCTTACAACCAGAAATGAAGAGGTCAGCAGATTCCTAGGCTTATGCTCAAAAACCAGCTAAGAGAATTGATATGAAATTTGGAAGTGTAGTAGAGTTTGGTCTGAGGATGCTCTGTACAGATAGGAAAGTAGAAATGGCTCAGAAATAGGTTATGTATAGATGTTTGTTTTTTATTTATTTGTTTTTTCAGTGAGGTTCAGTGTTTTGTTTCTCATAGATTTTAATAGGATTTGACTTGATGAGACACCTTCTCTTTGCTTCCTTTCTTAGGAAATCATCTGCCGGGCCAGGATGGGACGAAAGTTTAGTATGTATAATAGGGTACTGTGCTTCAATCCTTTCCTTACAGCATGTGTGTTGGTGTGTGTGTGTTTTTTTTCCCCAGGCCCATCTTATCCATCCTATGGAAGCCTACTCTGATCTTGCAGAAAGGAGGGGATGCAGTGTGAGTGTGTCTGGATACCAGTGTGGTCGAAGAGAAAGCACGGGAATTTATTGTACCACCTTCAAGCTTTGGAAGTTGGGAGATGCTGAGCTTTTAGAGGAAAGTAGGAGCTGCAGGCTTAAACTCTAGATTGCCTGATCTGACAGTTTTAGGCATGGCCTTGTCCAAATGTAATCAAACTGAGTTAACAAAAAGAATGTTTGGTTTAACATGTGTTAAGTGTTCATCCAACTTCATCCTAAACAGTCATCATTCCCATGAGATGTAGTTGCACTAAATGGGATTGTGCTGATGATGCATGATATTCCTGTTCAAAATTCCTCAGTTTTAGGAGATGAGAATCAGTAGAAATCCTGGAAATATTAAAAAAAATCATGGAAGTGAGTGGTTAAAAGGGGAAGGGGGGGTCAAACATTCCACTTGGTTAGCAAAAGTCTATTGTTTTAGCCAAAGCAGCGGTTTGGATCTGATCATATAAACTTGGCATTACAACAGCACAATGGAAGAGTGACTATATGGACAACTTGCATAGAAAACCTGCTTTTTGAGGGAAAATCTTGTGAATGGAATGTCCTTTTGGATGGCGATTAATGCTGAAAGGTCTCAGTACAGTATATGGGTGCTGAACCTATGAATTAGTCAATGTGTTTGGCATACTGTCCATCTGTGCTTTATCATGACCATTCATCTGAAATAGTCCATACAACTGAAATACAAAGGCAGCGCTACTTCAAGATCGTATAAACTTTGCCAGAGTCTGCATCTCCTTCCCAGAACTTGACTTGCAGCCTCCCTTTATATATTCTTCGAGTCCAAGGTAGGGTAATGTGAAATATCTACCCCATAATAAAAGCTGGATAATACAGCTTTCCTTAAGTTATTTTTCCAAAGAAGAAATGTCATTTGTCTTGAAATTTGTTGTGCATTTGAGCTGCAAGTGGTATTTTTTTTTTTTTTTTGGTGGGGGGAGCAAATAGGCTAGCATTTTCCCCTGTCCTAATCATTGCACAACGAAAGCAAACCGTTTGGGAGATCGTAGGATTGAACTTTTCTCCCTTCAATGCTAGTTTTCTTTGAAGGAAATTGGGAGGGTAGCTACTGGGAAAAGGGCCGCATTGGTGGTGTCACCCCAAATTTGGAACATGCTCCCCAGAGAGGTTCACCTGGCACCGTCGCTTTATTCTTTTTGGCATCAGGCAAAAACCTTTTTATTTACCCAATATTTGAATATTTAATTAGTTTAATTTTTGCTTTCATCATGGTTGGATATAGTGTGTTTGTTGGTATGTTGTTGTTTTCCTTTCTCTTTTTCTTTGTAAGCCATCCAGGGACAGTACTATTGGAAGGAATATAAAAACTGTAAACAAACAAACAAATAAATAAATATAAATAAATAATAGTTCTCAATGAGCAGAGTGGGTTTTGCAAATGTGTGTGGGGAATTCAGTGGTGCCGTTCTTCAAGCCTAGTAACAGTTTCACTCACCTCTTTGGCTGCAGGAAAGGCCGGAATATTAAGCGGGGGGGGGGGGGATTTATTCCACAGCAGGCTCTCAATGCATTTGTTCTAGCTACCAAGTAGAGACATGTCAGGAAACATTTGATTCTGATGCAATAGCAAGCACACCCATCCTGTTTCTAAGGATTTATCGGTAGGAGGAGAGAGACTTTTGCCATGTAAAGAAGATCGCTTCAGTTGTGTTGTTGGCAGCAAAAGCTGTGAAGGCACTGTTTTATTAAGACATGGCCAGTTCAGACGCATGATGACCCAACTCTGCACCACACCTACCCTCTAATGTGATGTGATCATTCATGTGCATGGATTCTCTGTGCTTCCCGTTCTATTTTTTCAAAGGGAAAGATCACACAATTGGTATGAACACAGGGCCAAGTCAAGTAATATCAGCCTTTAGGTAACTATGTGAACTCTCCCATAGTGTATTGTGTGCAGAGAAATGGGGGGTAGGGGTGGGGCTGGGTTTCCTCCCCACTGCTTTGTTTTCTTTCATAGAAAACTTCCATAGCTTCATTATTCAGAAATTGATTCCAATTTCTAATATAGTATTAGGTGAGCTAGGGGTTTTATAGTGCAATTAATACTTTTCAGGTGATTCTCTCTCTCTCAAGTATGCCCAAGAATGTATAATTTATGTACTAATATGGCACTGATATACATATATTGAAATGATGCTAATGAATAGCGGCAGCAAAACTGAAGGTGCTCTGGCATCCCTGGTGGAAGGCAAAGGAGCTCCATTGGAGGAGATGAGTGATTGACAGCATATCATGAATAATTCTGCATTAGCACATCACAGTGTTCTCTACCATTTTTTCTAAACTTGAAAACAATGCAAGGGAAGTACATACTATTTTTACCAATATCCCAGTAAACATTTCTCCACAATGCCTCGTTCAAGTCACATTTACTGTGGTTTATTTCTCCCTTCAGGTATTTCAGATCACTTACTTAGGGTGTATTGGATCTTTTCAAAGCTTTGCTTACAAAATCCAAGTGAAGTAACTGTGCTAATTAGATAACGCCCTAGAACATATGAAACAAACAAACGGGAAGTTTTTGATTGTAAACTGATTTTTTCTAATGCAAATTAGTGTGATTTTCATAGACTTTTTTTCTATACTATTTTAAAATTTTCTGAAATCCACATCATTAATTTGATTTAATAATCTTAAGAGGAGTTCCCTCTCAAAGGTAACATTGAGCTTTCTTGCAGTGAGTTGGAATGAGATCAATGTGGTTTGTTGAGTCAGGATGATGGATAGAATCAGCAGGAGAGAAGAGAAGGAATATCACAACTGACAAGCATCTCCAAAGGCACTATCAAGTAGACTAATATATTTAATAGATACCATCTTCTGGAGACACATTTTTGAGTATATGCACAGTAAGGGATGATGGAGGGATCTAACTTCTCTAGGAATGGATACAGTCGACCATTAGCCAACAACAGCCCTTCTGATAGCACAGAAGCCAGTACATGCCCGGAAACCCTTCCAGAATGCAGAGATGATTCTACAAGGGAAATGATACCCCACAATACTCCTACTAACCAAAAGCCATATTTAGATTAAATATTGACAATGATGAAGTGAGACTTGGGATATTCTTTCCCACCTCGACAGATCTGTTTCTGACTCTGATTCTGAGTCATTCTTTTATAAAGTTCCTTTCAATGAATATTCATACACATGACTGTTTTTTATTTAGTCACAAAGTTATCCTGACCCACCATGACCTCATGGACAGCATTCCTCCAGGCTCTCCTGTCCTGCACCATCCCCTGGAGTCCACCCAAGCCCACACCCACTGCCCCAGTGACTCCATCTGGCCACCTCGTCCTCTGCCGTCCCCTCCTTCTTTTGCCTTCAATTGTTCCTAGCATTAGGCTCTTCTCCAGGGAGTCCTTCCTTCTCATTAGGTGGTCAAAGTAGTTGAGTTTCATCTTCAGTATCTGGCTTTCTAAAAGCATTAAAATAACTTCTAGACCATGGATACATCTATCCAAGCACATGAGGGAACATTCCCACCAGAAAATTTCACAGGGGAAGAATGATGTGAATATAACTTTTTTTTTGCTACAACATTCTTAAGCCCGAGGCTACCAATAGGTAAAATTTCCAGACAGAAGGCTCTTGGAGCAAACAGTTAGAAATCATAAAAAACTCAGGGGATGACAGAAGGTAGATCTTCAGATACTTTGGATTTCATCTACCATAAACTTCTGCTATCATGGTCAATGGCCAGGAATGCTGTGAATTAAGGACCGTCTGCTGATGTAGCTTCTGCCTACCCATGGGGTACCTATTCTAGCTTGTTCTCCTTAATGAGTTTTCCACAATGCGAAAAGAATGGAAGGTGCAGTGAGAAGGATTATGAATGGAGACAATGTCATTAGATCTTCCCTTAAAATTATGTGAATCAGATTAGGTACTGGTGTAATAAAAGCTTTGTCTGGCAGCACTCATAATATCCCAAAATAGGCTATGTCAGCAGTGCATTGACTTTGGTGCTAGCTTGCATCACTACAGGCAAATATTAAAACTGGGGTATTAACTTTATGATGTTAGTTTAGGATTTATTATGCTATCTGTTATGCTCATTTGTTCATTTGTTCAGTTGATTCCACTACATTGCATCTTCACTCTGTCTTGAGTCAATTCCAGTTTATCTCCAGCCTTTAGAATTTAACTCCCACCTGAAGGATTGTCCATGTCTGTTTTTCTCCAAGTACAATTTCTTTCCCAAGGCATTATATCCCACAGGTGAATGAATTTTGTGCAGCCTCGGTGATTTATTGGCTTTAGGTTTCCCTGGTTTACTTATCACTTCTACCTTACTGACCTTGAAGTAATCCAAGATACTAAGTACAAGGCCAGTAATAGATGACATCAGCCATTTGCTTCTTAACTGTGCACTTAGTAAATATCTTTACATCCTTGGCTTGCTGCAGCCTTCCAGTTTACAGGTGGGGTTACCTCTACTCCATCTCAGTTTAACTATTCCTGATTTATTAAATGGTTTAGCTATATCTGCTTCTGTTATGCCAGTAATTCTCTGCCCTCTTTCTGCTAGAACCAAAATGAATTCGTCTCCCATAAATCCTCTCCAGAACCCTCCACTTTGGATTTTATTTATTATGTTTACATTCTACTCTGCCTTGAAAAATGAGCAGCTTGCATGGGTTTCCCAATAGTCCCCCTTGCAAGCAGTCATTAGGTCCAGACTCACGTAGTTTTGGCAATGTGACAGCAGGGATAAGCAATCTGGGGTCCTCCAGGTCCTTTGGACTGCATCGGCCTAGCAATAATCCCTGTCCATTGACGATGCTGATTGAAAACGCTTGAAATTGTGAAACCATGCCTATATATATACATATATATATATACATATATATATATATACATATACATATATATATATATATATATATATATATATATATATATATATATCTGCTGTTGTTCCATAAGGCTGCTTTGTATGACCTCCGGGACACTGTAATGGATCAGAGTAGGCCTAATGCCTCGCTTTGTTACTGTCAAGGTAACAAAGTAGTTGTAGTAGTTGTTTAGCAATGATCACGCAAGGGCAAGGTGGGGCTACCATTATGAATGTAATGGCAGAGCCTGGATGAGTTAAATTCCATCTGGATTGGGTAGGGATTCTAACTAGGTTGGAAAGAACATTTAGGAAATGATAGCTACCTGTTTGCCTTTCAGCACTGCCAGCCCTCTGTCAGTTACACTGGCTGCCAATTGAAGCCCGGGCCCAATTTAAGGTGCTGGTGATGACCTATAACGCTCTAAATGGCTTAGGCCTGTGATACCTGAAGGAGCACCTTCTCCCGTATGGGCCCTCCTGCCCTTTGAGATCTGAGATGGAGGTCCTGCTCCAGGAGCCCTCCTTGAAGGAGATTAGGAGGGTGGCAACCCAGAGGAGGGCCTTCTCTGTGGCAGCACCCCAACTATGGAATACACTCCCCAGAGATGTCTGCCTGGTGCTGATGTTATATTCTTTTTGGTGTCAGGAGGAAACCTTTTTATTTTCCCATCATTTTGATGCTTAATTGATTTTAACTGGGGTTTTATTATCTCAGATTGTTGAGTGCTGTGGTGTTTTGTTTTATTCCATTCATTTTTAATTGTAAGCTGTCCTGAGACCCTAGTGGTGGACGGGTTAGAAAAGCTTTCAGTGAATAAATAAGGAGTGTTACACCTTCCCTTCTTGACAAGCAGGGAGCTGCTGGGGTGCCAGGAACTTCCTGTTCTGCTTCTCCCCACCTGTATTGTCTGGACCTGAGTGAGAAGCGGGTGAACAAGTGGATTACGATGGTGAAGAAAGAGCAGCTCCGGAGGGCTGTTTGCCAGTGAACTCCTGCTAGAGAGTGGGCCATCTATGCCTCACTTGGATGAAGGTCCATCTTCTGAGCATCAGATGGGGCAGCCTGGCCGATCAAATTTACCCTGTAGGCTGAGAGATCCATTTCTCTGTTCTATGCCATAATTAACCACAGTGTCAACATATACAAAGTGGTTAATGCTGCCACCAACACAGAAAAGCATTGAAGGTTTGCAGAGCGATTGAAGAATGCATGGCCTCATGCCAATTTGAACAAGGGGCTGAAATAGCAAAAAGGGAACTGAAGTTGCTGTGCAGATCCAGAAATCATATTGCTTTCTCTTGATTCTACTTTAGGACGCATGGAAAACACTATCTCCATGGCAGGCTGCAAATTCAATTGCCTTCTTCAAATACATCTGTCCTTTCAAGCAGTGTTCCTATGACAGCAACCAATCTGTATTAACCTGACACCCCATGGCTACATTCTAAATGGATTACTCTATCTGGACTGAAAAGCTCATGTTTGTCCCTTCTTCCAATTTGTCCTGAAACAAATGCCTACCCCTGATCCCCAGTTTGTCCATTAATAAAGCCAACAGCGAGCATCTTACCTCTGTCCACACAGCAGAATGACAGAGGTCATGTCTTACCCCTTCCCTTGACTAGACTGGAGCTGGGTCCTGCTGCTGCTGAAGAATCTTCTCTCCTCCGATTTGCATTTTTCCAGGAAGCATCAAGCATGGGAAACTCACTTAGCAGCTTGTACTAGAGCAAAAGGTTTCTTTTCAATGAACACTGTGCACTTGAATTATGAAATATTACTTTGGAAATGCACCTC
The DNA here is from genome assembly GCF_004798865.1 of Varanus komodoensis. Classification (NCBI taxonomy): domain Eukaryota; kingdom Metazoa; phylum Chordata; class Lepidosauria; order Squamata; family Varanidae; genus Varanus; species Varanus komodoensis. The sequence goes on from NW_025335780.1 coordinate 1,918,488, forward strand.
AGCAAATCTCCCATAATAATCTATGCAGATAAAATAAATATGGTTTGGGAGGGATGTGCCTGCTTTTTGTTGAAATATTAACTCATTTTGTTCTTTTATGTCTGTAATTAAAAAATAATACTGCTACAATAATACAGTACATCCATAGCAGAGCTTCCTAGAATTTCTGGCTGTTACCATGCAAATTTCTGCTGCTATCGCTCTGCTGATCGTGACTGTCTCCACTGATATTTTGCTCCTGTACCGGGGCCAGATGTCACTTGTCAGTGGAAACATTTTCTTTTGGAAGCCTGGCAATGCTCAGGCAGGTAAGCACAAATGGAGTGGGGAAGGTAAAATTTTCAGGACGGGTCTGAGACTTCCTTCCCCTCCCTCTCCCATCTTCTTCCCTCACTACACACACACAATTATCCAGCCAAGACAGCCAGACACAAGGGTATTTGCTAAGCATCAATAACTGGCAGTTCACATTAATCAAACCAATGCTGTCCTAAACGTATATTCTCCATAAGCTCATGCGTGCCAAGCACTGAGCATATCCTTTGTTGAACACATGAGCAGCTGAACATGCTGAGCGTATGAGAAAGTTGCTCAGAAGCATCTTTCAAGACTGGGTCTTCTGCTTTGTTATTTTATTCGCCTCTGTGCTCAAATGGTCTAATATTTTGAAAACAGGTTGCATTCGATAGATATAGATATTGAACTCTGTGATATCCAATAGATACCACATGAATAGTTTGCATTCATACTGTGCAATTAAACTGAATATCCATTAAACAATTTCCCATCCATTCATTGAGTAATGCACCACTTTAATTCCTGCTCTTGGTTTTATTTTGTGCTATTTTATTGGGCGATCTTTTATACTATGTCCTTCATTAAAGTTCATCACAATAAATAAATAAGAATCTATCATGTTAGACGGTGACAGAAAGTGGTATGTACTAACCCTCCTAAGCTGGAGATGCTGTGACCAATCATTCAGAGATTTCCCAGTGCAAGACGGATGTGCTGGTTTTTCACACTGGGGAAATGTCAGGTTGATTGGTGAAATACTGAGGGAGAAAGAGCAGTTTAAGATAAAAAAGCAAAGCATGCTCCCTCTGTCTAAAGAGATTTCATACTGATGACCAGCACCTGCCCCACTAGAATGGGATGCAAATAATGTCTGTTGGGAACGATGATTGATTGTGGCTGAAACAAGCCAATATCCTAATGGAATGTGCCAAAAAGCAGGAGGTAAATCCACAGGTTCAAGGCTGTCTTGAGCGCCTTGGGGAAATATAATGTATTAGAACATCTGCATGGTGGTCTGGATGCAAGGATTGGAACGTTGCCATGTGCTTTGGCTTTCACTGAATGAGCCCTGCTTCCAAACCCAGATGTTTGCTATCTAATATGTCACCCTAAACTTTTTGGTTCATCCCAGACTGGCAAATCCAAAATGCAATATACTGAGGAGATAATCTGTTTCTTAAAACCAAAGAATGTGAATGGTCAAAAACCCTGCTGGTTTAAAAAGAAAGAATGTTCTTACTGGCTTCAACTCCAAAAAGCCTGGAAGTTGTGAAGTTCAGATCAATACCTTCAGAGATATGTTCCTTCCTTAGCCCTAGCCTTGTCATCAATGCAGTGCAATATCGTAAACTCTGCTCACTTTCCATTTGCCCTCCTTGAACCTGAAACTTTCTTTGGACTGTCAGACACAAGGAGTACCAGGGACCAGTCAAGATCCCCCATATTGCCCTGGACCTGTATTTCCCTTTAAAAGCAATATTGCTTATTTCTGTTTGTTAGCTGTCTGATGTGTGAGCAGGTGGTACTGGGTTCTTTGAAAGATTGCAGTGGTTCACAGAAGCATGCCTTGGTTCAGAAGCCTTTGGAGATGTCCTTCTCTCCATCCTGCCATCAACCGAGGTGCACTTGACAGGAACAAGAGAGATGACCTTCTTAGTGGTGGCTCCAAGAATCTGGAATTCCTTTCCAGAATTATATCTGTTGGCCTTTTGCTGGAAAGCAGAAACCTTTTTGTACAGAGAGTCTTGACTCTTACATGTCTGCTAATGGAGAATTTAACTAGCAAGTGTTCTTTCTGGATTTCTTCCGGAGATGTTTTTAATTGATCCTTTGAATGTTTAGATCATAATTCTGATATAAAGCAAGAGACAAACACACATGCATGCACTAACTGGGAGCTACTTACTGCTGTTGTTTTAGTGCAAGAGTCCCATTTTTAGGCCTTCCCCTGCTCTCTCCAGCAGAGATTTGCAAACTTTTATTTAAAGGATTTTGCATGTCTGGCCTGCCTAGGTGCACAGGTGCCAGTCTCCTTAAATTCAGTGGGACCGTCTTCTGGGTGAAATTCTATTGAAGCACCCTGTAAATCACCCTTTCTGTCACACAGCAGGGCTCAAACCCTGCCCCATCCAAGTTTGAGCCCTTATCACAACCACCTCCTGTACCTGCAATCCCAGATTCTGCATCAGTACGCTATCCTCAGTGCAGTGATGTATTTTTGATGGGTTGTTTTGCCTGGAGTGAATGGTTTCCTTAAGTAGCTTCGGTAGAAGAAATGTCAGCTTCGATATCTGAGCAGAACGTTTCTGATCAAGATTCAGCCCTGTGTAGGTCAGAAGGAAAGTCGTTCGAGATGATTCACAGACAAAAATAAAAAGGTTGAATTCAATCAATAATTTGCTATGAATTATTTACGACATTCCAGTTTCTATGGAATGATAATCGGGGTACAGCAGGTATTGTCCTATTTGACAATAAGGTCATATTTACATGGGGGATTTGCAATCGATGTCTGGCCACCGATACAAGGCCAAGAGTAAATAAGCAAAGCTGTAGTTTGCTTTTCCTTTCTTATATGTGGGGAGAAAGATGTTGGCCTTCAGTGTAATGAAAGCCAAGGAAGTGGTTTCCAAATGGTGGATCAGGGAAGAAGGGGCAATTTGGTATTGCCATCACTTTGCCACTAAGAAGGGGAAGGGAGAGGGGAGGGGAGGGGAGAGATCACCTTTAGCAGCTTTATACACTTAGACTAGAGGAAGTCAATTTTATCTGAAGCTAGTATAATTCCAGGTCCACTTAACAGTTTGCCACCATTTTTTAAAACACCTTTCCATTGGCGGTGGAATTATATGGTATGGTGGGGGACACTGGTGGGTGTCGTGGGCTACATGGACACCATCCACCCATCAGATGCTCAAAAAGCAAAATGGCTGGAGAAGGGAGATTTGCTTCCACTTCCTCCCCAGCTGTTTTCCAGGATCATTGCTTTCATAGTTTGATCCTTTTCAAAAGAAAAGGAGAAAAAAGTATAGCCATGAGAGAAATAAAAATGAATGGAAAGATGAGCAAAAAAGCAGCTGTTTGAAAAATGTGGCACAGATTCTATACCCAGGATATAGAATTCTCGGCATGAAGCATTTAAATAGCCATATGCTTTACCATTATAGTCTGGCACACTGGATTTCTGCACCCTACCCATTCTTTGCAGGAGGAAGAGTACGCTTTTTATATAAGGTTTGGCTTTGCTTCCCCCCCCCAGGAGTTTTCATTTCAACTTGCTATGTATTCCTACATGTTTTATGATGAAACAGTATTTAGTGATTGTGGTATGGAGTGTGATTGTGAAATTACACTAGGAAAATATAGTGAATAATGGCAACATCCAAGAAAAAGGCTGACTGACTTTCCTTGCTCTAGAACAACCTTAAAATAGTTAGAATACTCAGAAAAGCCTTTTGCATATAATAACTTTGTGAAAGAGCCTGAAAACTACCATGAGGAAAGAAAAGCTGCATGTTGAGAAGACACCGGTCTTTATAAAGTAGGTGGAAAACTACTAAGCAGGCTTAGAAAGGACAAATGCAGCTCAATTTGTCCATGCTAAGTTTCTGCAGCCACAAACTGCATTTTTATCCTTCCTTTTCTTGGTAGTCATGGTGTACCCAGAGCAGGGTGGTTGTTTGCTTTGCTTTGCTGGGTTTGTTCGGTTTTTGCAAGGAGCAGATTATTCTTCTAGCACTTTAGAGTATCCCAAAGTTTTCTTGATCTAGACTTTGTTCCAAGTCTAGTTTCACATGTTGTTCAAGTGAAAAACAGTCTGGTAGCAACTCCATTGCTATTTGGAAACAAAATGTTGCATCACTCTGGAGCAATGCCCACAGCCGAGCGCCTGTTAGCACTCAGTGGAACATGTTTTATCTGTAATGGAAAATATTTGAAAAAATGGTGGAGATTGTTTTCATATTGATACAGTTAAGAAAGTAATTTGCAGCTTGTCTTCTGTTGATTTCCATGACTACCAAACACAACCCAGAATTGTGAGAGAGGGAAAGAGAGAGAGAGAGAGAGAGAGAGAGAGAGAGAGAAGTTGTATAACTTGACAATGTTGTGGTTGTTTAATAATGTAGATATTGTAATTCACAATTCAGCTCTCCTCTCTGTGCAGGTGAAATGAGTGCAGAGTGCATACTGTATATAATAGATAAACAGGAGTAGAGGAAGAAAGAAAAATGTTTCTGGCACAGGAAATTTAATCCTCCTGCCTCAGGATGTAAGGAAAAAAAATTACTTGTTTTTTACCAGAGTATACTCAGTTAATTGTATGCAAAGCGAAGTCAAAGTCCATCTATTTCTGAGGCTACAATAGAATTCACAGAACAAAAGAAAAATGTGCTTGGAAAAATGTATGTGTGGAGAGAGAGAGAGATCAAGAAAGAGGAAGAGAGAGGGAGATTTCAGTATTAATGCCTACATTAAGGGGAATGCACTCAAAAATATGCACACACGCTTCCTGGAAAAGAAAACTAAAAGGGAGACAAAGCTTGCAATCTGATATGGAAACAGATCAGAACAAATTTCACAGTGGGCCATGGAGAACTCTGCCTTTGCCATTCCCTGCCCTTCCCTGCCTCCACACTACCCCATTATTGACTCCATTCCTCTCTAAGATGGCGCCCGCCTGATATTTTGGACTTAGGCTCCCAGTGGCCCCAGCCAGCATGCCAGTGGTCAAGCGTGCTGGAAGGAACAGTCCAAAACTCTTGGAGGACTCCAGGGCGGACAAGACTGGTCTAGTTCTCCCCCTGTGCCTATTCGGGCCAGTCTCCACTCCTTCTGTCTTCCTCACTTTCTCCCACATGCAGGAGATCTTCTGAGGTTGAATGTTCGGAGTCTTGTTCCATGACACCCCTCACATCTGGGAGTAGGATGCAAACTGTTACAGAACTGTGGGCTTCATACACAGGCAGCTGTAGACAGAGAGTCTCTCACGTGGATCTGAGAAGGGATCCAGGGCTTAGGGACATGTCACCATCTCACTCACGCAGAAATGTGTCTATTTGCACAACAGAGCAAAAGGCCAAGCGCCTGTACTGCAGAAGGCTTAGGGCATCCTCAGGAGTTCCTTCCAGTGATTGGACCCAGTGACTTCCCAGTGCACAGCTCAGCTTCTTTGCCACATGCAAACTCCACCTCTCTCAGAAAGGGACAAGATGGAGAACCAAGACGTTTCCAGGCAAGACAGAGATCCAAGAAGTTTGAATTTCCCCACTTCATTCTACCCCACATCCCTAATCTGATGTTAGTGGCAGTACTGAATGAAATATTCTTTCAAATAGTTCTAGAAGCCCAGCTCCTTTGCTTGCTTTGGTCTCCCTGGCCCTTTGGTTCGTTGCCTGCCAGTAGCACCATCTCATAATTGGCTACTGTTCTTATTGGCCCTGAAGCACTGCAGGGCAATTAGAACATTTACAATGTTATTATTGGGCCAATTTCGGTTATCCTTTTGGGAATAGACAAATTAAGAGCTAAATAAGATACTTTCCTCTTCCCTCCACCCAGTACAGACCAGCCACCATCTGCCAAACCTGTTGCTGTGACTCAGTAGGTCACGAAATGAGTGTGCCATGCATAAAGGCACAGAATTCTTGCAATATTTACCCTGTCACAAGATGGATGCAAAAATCGCTGTGCTTAATTCTTGTTGACAAAAACGTTCACATGTATTGGCAAACAGTCAACAGTAGCTGAAAAGAACAAAATAGGAGTCTGCAAAGCACAGCCAAGAGCCAATACTTGTTTGCCTCCTTTTACCTAACAGCAGCTTAAAGAACTTACAGGTCTGTACCGACGCTTCTCCTTTTCATTGCTTTGTTTGTCAGGGATGGCTAAAGCCTTTTAAATGTTCTTGCAGATATTTCTGCTTTCTCAAAGGTGTCTGTTAGGAGATTGGGTGCATTTTCCACCTCTTGATTCCATTCTTCACAGGGCTTCCCCAGGACAAAAAAAAAATATTGGGAAGTTACCACCTGCCTAAAATACCTCACTTTTTCCAGCTGCTTGGTAAAATTTTAATCCCTGTTGCAAGGACACTTCCCTTCAGCTCAGCCTGGGGGAGGGAGGGGGGATGAGGCTTTGGATTCACTTTCCTGAAACACAACTTATCAAAACCCCTTTGAAAATCTCTAATCTATAAGAGGCATCATCACTGCCTTCTTCATGATGATTCATTTTGTGAGAATCCTTTCTTAAAAGTGGAATAGTTGAATCTCCTAATATAAAAAGAAGTTTATGCAGCTGGAAAGGAAACAAAGGGGAGAAGAGAAAATCCAAGCAGATTTTGAATACAAGGGAGGATATTACATATAAAATCAATAGAGTTGATTTAACTATTCTAGTTATATTACTGCCTGCATATTGTCTTGGGTTTGAGAGCATCTGCACATTTCATTGCAGAGAAAACATTTTGGCTTCTAGCTAACTGGTACATGAAAATCTTTAGAAGGAACACACTAACCCTTATTTTGGGATTTGAGTAAAACCCACTTAGCAGAGAATCAATAGAGACTAATTGTTCTTTTGACTGATACTGTGACACTTTCCAATCCTGATGTCATTCCAGATTTCAGAAGACAAACAGAAAATCAGCTAGCGACTGAACCAAATTTCCCCAGTCAAACTGTGGTGAAATCTTTCCATTTTTCTGTTTTTGCTCAATTGAAAAAGGGAATGCCATTTTTCATCTATGTCAGAAGCATCTGAAATTGAAGTGTAGGCAAATCTGTCTGTTTCACTTTCTCCTGAATTCTGTTTTTATCTCTTTTTAGTGCAAGATCTTTGCACTCTACATATGTAAATGAAAATAGTCTGCCTTCTTGCTGTAAAAGATGAATAATCCATTAAAAAAGAGGTGTCAAGTCTTATTCAACACCACAAACATGTCGGAATATACAAGGGTTCAAACCCAAATTTTGGAAAGTTTTGGGTCCATGTTGACAAATTTGTCATATTTGACTTCTCTAGCATTCTAATCTCTCATGTCCCCACTCCCATTTATGATGAAACATGCACAATTTTGATCAATGCATTGAGCAATATTCTTATATGAAACATCCTATTTCCTTGCACTTTTGATGTTTGCATTACAATATTACATCACTGAACATGTATTATCAATCCATCCAAATTATTATTTCATGAGGCTCTCTGATCAGTATACGTAAAGAATGTCTAGACCATAAAGCTGGCTACATTTATTCCAGGTGCCACTTACCTATGGCACCAAACTGAATCTTAAAAGAAAGCAAGCTGCCAATGTGGATTATAGGATTCTAAACAGCCACAACATCTTAAGGATAGCATGAAACATTTAGAGTCAAATAATAAACTTTATGAAAAACTCAAACCAGTTTTTGCTGTTTCAAATATTCCTTTTTAAACTTGCCTGTAGGGGTCACTGTGAGACCATGTTTCCTGTTCATTCCAAGCTGAGCGATCCTACAGTTTGCACATGATGGTTTGATTTTAAGTAGCCGCACTCTATTTCAGACAATGCAAACATTTCCATGCTGATGTTGTGGAGAGTCCTGAAAAATGCAGTATCTTTTGCACCATCTTTATTTCTCAGGCCATGATTTAAAGAAAGATCGGGGAGGGTGGAGAGAGAGATGCGCCATGCCATATGTTCTGCCTTTCTGAACTTTAGCCAAAACAACTACTTGCACCTGAAAATATCCTGCATTTTTTTCCTATTGCCAGTTTGCAAGGATGTTCACTTTTCTTTGAATGCCTTAAAGGCCTAGTAAATCAGAAGCACCAAGCCTAAGAGAAAGACTCCCACAGAAAAGTGGGGCATTTCCAGTAATTCAACTAGCAGAGATGAACTGTTCCAATTATTACAGCCACTTCTCATAAGGAAGCTGCCATCCCCCCTGATCATTTTGTTGCCCGTCTCCACACCTTTTCCAGCTCAACAATGTCCTTTTCCTGGTAAGGTGACCAGAACCGAACACAATATTTCATGTGGAGCCTCACCAAGGACCTGTATACAGTAAGTACAACAGTGGAACCAGCTGCCTAGAGAGTTGGTGGGCTCTCCCACACTAGAGACATTCAAAAGAAACTGGGCAGCCACCTGGGTGGGATGGTGTCACATGGTGTCCTGCAACAGCAGCGGGTTGGACTCGATGGCCTTCATGGCCCCTTCCAACTCTACTATTCGATGATTCTCAGTAAAGTTTTTACAGTTCTATTTTTGTTTCCATTCCTAACTTCCATTATTCCTTTTCTCTTCCCACTTTGAAACCGCTCTGCTTTGGGCACCTGAGTCCACCAAGACAAACAGTACAAAGCTTCACCAACTATGCCTACCAGAGCATCAGGTGTGAATAAATATCCAGATTTAGCTGCCTGTGTCAAACTGAAAAATTGTGGTTTTGTGTCAAACACTTGGTAGGCTACAATGTATGGCTACAGAAAAATGTTCAGCTTTGTGGGTCATAGAAGATGTACCTGCAGTAAGCAAACCATGTCTCATCTTCACAAATTAGTTATGTATTCATTCATTTATTCAGTGAGTTCTCCTAGAAAAGACATCTGATGATAGGGGTAAAAGCACACCGAAAGTTAGAGACGTGTTCTCCCCTGCAGAGGAAGGCAGGATGCACACCGACAGAGCCAAGCTCAAGGAACTAAGATTCAGTTTGGATGTCAGGAAGCACTTCCTGATGTTTATGACCCAAGGGTGTGGAATGGGCTTCCACAGAGGTGGTTGAAGCCCCATTGGTGAGGGTGTTCATGGACAGACTGGACATGCATATGGTAGGCATGTCATTAGCGGAGCCAGCTGGAGCCGGAGGTCAGACTCACTCTGTTTCTATGTTAAAGAGCTAAAAGCCCAGTTAGAATGCTGAATCCAGACAAAAAAAACAAATCAAGCATTGCTGATTGTTTGAAACCATAGGATAGTTTTTTATCATGATTATTTGAACATCCTTCATATAAATCCCCCCATATATTTCTTTCTAAAGTGAAAGGTGCCGTCCTGTGGGTCACTTGCACACCTGCATGAACATCAATGTGCAAGCAAAAGTTTGCACTTGAATTTGGGATCCAGAGACTCTTTTTGCAGAAGTACAGGGACGGCAGTTAATGGAAGCCCCTGCATGTTTTAGATCAGATTAAGCCCCAGGAACAGGTGATTTTGGCTGGGGACTTTTTCTGCACCAGTTAAATTAACTTTTAGTGGATACACATGTCAAAGTTACAAATGTCTTTGCTTATTTGCTTGCTTGAGTTAAGAGAGAAAACATTGCAAATGCTCTTAAAATCCAATACTTCAGCAATTTAGCCTTAGGAAACATTTAAAGTGCTACTGCTACTATACCAAGTGTGTGAGAGGCTGTGTGTTTGTTATTTGTGTTTGTGTAAGTGCTTAAAAAAATTATGACGCATCCAGAGAGCCTTGGCTATTGCAGGGTATCAATATTTATTCATTTAAATTGCTTAGACTGCCCCTTACCATAGTCTTGGGACAATTTAACAATATGACAAAATAGAATAAAACACAGCATCCTAGGAAATATGATTAATGAATTATGGATTAGAGGTATTACAGATTACAAATTATGAATAATTATAAATTCTAAGAGTACTGGTCTGGGACTCAGAAGATCCTCATTCTAGTCCCCTCTCAGCCATTGCCTTTGGGCCAATCACAAACTCTCAGCCCAAACTACCTCGCAGGGTTGTTGTTGTGAGGATAAGATTGAGAGGAAGGGGAGGGGCATTAAGCAAGCCACCTTGAGTTCCTTGAAAAGGTAGAAAGATGGAATATAAGAAAGAAAGAAAGAAAGAAAGAAAGAAAGAAAGAAAGAAAGAGAGAGAGAGAGAGAGAGGGGGAGGGAGGGAGGGAGGGAGGGAGGGAGGGAGGGAGCTGCTTGTTGCACTTTTGATTCAGTGTTTAGTACTGTTCTCCTTCTACCTGCCTCCCCTAGCTCCCAGGTATCCACTACCTCATCCCCTCATCCTCATCCTCTTCCTCTTCTATTGCATTTATATCCCATCTTTACCCCCTCTCATCAGGAGCGAGAGAGAATGTCAGCTAGAGAAGAAGGGGCATAAGGCTCAAAGTGAGTTCATCAAATTCACCCGGAGCTCACGCGGGCAGCTGTTGCGGGGTGCTGCAGGTTACTCTGCCACCTCTGTTGCATCCTAGATAGCAGTCCAGCAGAGCTCCTTGGGAGATTTGGGGCTTCTTACCTGGTCCCTTTAAGGGCCCACAGTGACCTTTCTGCATCGTGCTTGGAGGGTACAGTCACTTGCCCCTGCAGATAATCTGACACTTTTGTTAGTCCAACTGTGGCCAAGAGATCTGACTGCCCAATTTTGTGGGACTGATTGCAGCAAGATGGCTGACAGTGTGCCCACTTGACCCTTTCCCTCCAAGCTAATAAGAACTAGCGGAGGGTGCGACCCTCTGTGAAGGGGTTATTCCTGCTGCCCAAGGAGATCAGACCCAGTGGGGTTTGAGTGCCTGGTACCTAGAAGAGTGCCTCTTCCTAGCTTCAGCTGATATGCCAATGACAGCTCCTGCTGGACAAGCATAGCTTGGCCAGACTGGTCCAGGTGCTAGTCATTTCAGGACTGCAAAGCACCGCACCTGCAACAACCCATGAGCCTGGTCTGGAAGCTGGAACCTGTGCTGTTCAGGATGCCATTCCTTTGCCGAGGGCACAGCACTGCTTATCCATTGCTGGACCATGAGGCTCTGCTACCACCTTGCCCTCCCACTGGACTGCCACCTGAGCAGTACGCTGAGGGAGAGATGGGCCCTCTCCCTCCGACCTGGACTACTCATGGCAAGGAAGCGTAGCTGTTGGGGTACCACCTAATGCAAACATGAGCAGTGAATTAAAAACATGTTTATTATTTCAGTAATACACTAACAACACCAATTATTCACTTTGTGCACAAAGCATTAACAGAGACTGTCTCAATGTTTGCCACTAAGACACACCACAGTTATCCCTGCACAGTAACTTGTTATACCAAATGAAGGTCGATGTTCAGGGGTGGTGCTTTTGCTATTTTCATGCTTAGGGGTTTTCATCACAGTGCTTACTTTGGTGTCTAATTTTTAATGCTACTTGCATGGTCTATTATCTGATGAGTGTCTCACTTTTTCTTGCTGTATTCTTGACCACCCACTCCTGTTTTTCAGCCATCTCAGACATGTGGACCTAACAGGAAGCTGTTGAAGCTACTGGTGGGCAATTGAATATGGCTAATGGGTTATACTTGACCTGGAGACATGTAATGAGGATTGCTAATTCTTGGATATATGCTGCATTGCTTTGGTGGGGCCCAGAGTTTATTCAGGGGCAAAGAGAGTATACTGGTATGAGGTTGAAGCTGGATGTAGGAGTAGATTCCAGCACAAAAATGCTCTGTGAGCCCTGTTAAGCAGAGCAAAGACAAGCAAAACATGGCCATGGATGGGGTAGGGGTTACCTGCCTTTGTAGTCTACTCTCCAGATCATTTATGTAAGAAAAACGTGATTGAGCTGGCCTCACTCTCCCTGGTTTGGTTGCAACACTAAAACATGGATGCTAAAATACATCCAGGACAAGAGGTTTAGGTTACAGAGCTATCTTTTAATCTTCTGAACACTTTTTATGTTACCCCTTTCCCAGCCATTTATGAAGAGATCTGGGCCAAACCGAAGTCCCCACAAAGTCATTGGGGCTGGTCTTGCTCTGTTTTGAAATGCTAAGCAAGGTTTCCCATGCTGTCAGGTGTTTTGTGGGACCCCTTCGCCTGCTTCCTGCCACCCACTTTTCCTAGAATTGTTTCAAAGTGATGTCCGGGGGAATACCCACATGAGTTTTGAGTCAGACAAAAACAGACAGATCATGGGTAAGCAAAGCTTAAAAGGAGCATTAAAAAAAGGAGGGGGGAATTGATACTTCAACAAAATAAATTTCCACTCATGTTTCTGCATCTAGCTACATGAAGATGCTCTTCATCTATTGCAGCTTTTCTTCTGAGTTTTATATGAGCTATGACTATGGCTCAACAACATTGCTAAATCAGGTCCACCAACACCAAAGCACCAAAAGTAGCTCTTACACAGCGTAAACCAAGAGCTGTGAGGAAGCCACTAGGTTCCCCTGCTGCTGAGGCCAAGCTCAGGGTCCTGAAGCAACACCAGGACCCATGGCTAATTGCTTTTTGCTGGCCACACTGGAGTCTCATTTCCAAAAGCAGCTGACAATGGCAGCTACAGCCCTTGTTGGGTGGTCTCAGAGGCTACAAGAAGGTCGGATGGCTCAGTGTTGATGGGAACAACTGTCCCCTAAAGCATTTTGTGTTGTCTCAGGACCATATTCCCTTAATCATGGACAGTGCAGCTGTGCATGATTGTTTTCTTACTCCTCCTAACATGTACCCCTTGCTTGGAGCAGGTCAAGATCTGCATTTCCTCCTTCATGCATTCAGAGTCACAGACCTTTCCTTGCAAAGTGTTCTTTATTGATCATCTGAGTGGGAGGGTGTAACATGGTGTCCTGGAGCAGCAGGGGGCTGGACTCGATGGCCTTCATGGCCCCTTCCTACTCTGTGATTTATGATTCTATGACTAAAGCACAGAAACATTCAGAACGAACCCTGAGCACTCACAGAGTGGTTTATTGTTCCTTAGGAGCATTTCTGGCCCCCATCCCTTCAAGAGGGGCCTTCTGAAAGTGGGAATGCCTGCTCTCTGCATGCCAACCACTTAATTTGCCTGCTCTCCTCTGCTGATGATGCATCATGGGGTCAAGAGCTGTGCTTCCCTTGCCTGAATCCAAAAGATCTCACCCTCTCTCTATATATAGACGAAAGATTTCAGAGGGAATATTTCAACAACCAATCCTTCCCATTTTTGTGGTGGTGCAATTTCTTTTTTTTTTTCTTTCTGGCAAAGTTAGAGGAGAATATTTTTGGCCCAGTGCTATTTTGAACACGTTACACCATTATGGACAATGAAAGGTGAGGAGTGAAAGCCTGCCAGATTGTGGCCTGGGCAGGGGATCTCCACCCCTTTGCCACTGAATCAGCTGCTTGGAGAACTGGGCTTTGTTATGCATTCAGATTCTCAGCTGGGTTGTGCAAGTCCTTGTACAATTTTCCCTTAAAGCGAGAGACAATAAGTCTCAAGATGAAATGCCGATCGTGTCCTAGTTAACGGCAGGGGTGATGTGTGGACCAAGACTCCCTCTGTTAATTATGGATGTTTGGCACAGAACTTGATAATACTGAACAACACAGCTTCTTTGTGTGTGCACAGCAATGCACCGAATAGCCTCACACAAAAACAAACAGACCATGGACAAGAGAAGCTCAAGAGAAACATTTTTAAAAAACAAGGCAACTCGAGGCTTTCGCAAAGAAATTAAATTCCACTTGAATGACCTTTTCTGCATCTAGCTACACTAGCTGTCCTATGATTTTATCCCTGGTGAATTTATCACTGAAGGGGAGGTGGGGAAACTTGCTGATAGCTGTCCTATTAAGAACGTGAGATTGCATGGTGTTTTGGCACCAACCCAAGAAAGCTTTTAAGTGTCTATGCAGATTTAACCATATGAATGGAACTGCCATGTTTGAATGACCAATTAGCTTTGAGAGCTTTGATTGCTTGAGGCAAAAATTCTTGGTGTATTGTAGGAATTAAATTTCTTCAGCTTTTCTTATATTTCTTACCCAAATCCGTTCATTCTTTGACCACGTCTTTGAAATTTGCTTCACCCTGCACTGTTTTTCATGGCAGTAGACCCCCTGTCCCATCTCAGCAGGACCAAAACAATTATTTTGGCTTATACTAGAGTCTGCCCAGAGGTATCTCACACAGATTTATAAAAATACCCATCTGCCACAGTGCAGCAACAGCAGAGTTTGTAGGATATGAAATATAAAACACATTCTCTTGATGCCCTGCACTGGACAGAGTAGATAAATAATTGTATTTCAATTTTGTACAGCAGAAAATTTCCTGAGTTGTTAAGTAATATCTAGGGTAGCCATCCAAGGAAAATTTAAATTGTCAGCAGGATGTGAGGGTAGCATGTTGGAATCAGTTGGGGATACCTGGATTCCCAGTCAGCCCTGAAGCAAACTGGGTGCCCCCATCCTAAGTTCCCATAGGGCTTATTGTCATAGGGTGAGAATAAAATGGGGAAGGGAAGCACCATGAGTTCTAGCCTGAGTTATGACAGAATATAAAAGTAAACAATGAAGTAAATGAAATAACCTGATATAAATACAAGGGTGTCCTTGCTTGGGCAAAACTTCCAAAGGATTTTGAAGGAAGCTAAAAAAAGGTTAGAGAAGAGTTGCAACATTCCTAAGAGCAGGAAGGAAGCACAATTTAGTCACAGCAATCAGCAGGATGTTTAAGACCACTGAGAAACTGCACACCATTGCTCAGAAATAACACCAAGGCAAGAAGAAGGCCATCAGCCATCAGCCAGGTAACAAGTAGTTGCAGTGAGCTTATTTTGATCTTTGTGGAAGACTCTTCAACTCCAATGCAAGAGCAAGGGAAGAGAATAATCTGCCTCCACCTGTTGGCTGAAGGAACGAAAGCCATTGATGGTTCTTCAAGCAAGCACACCTGCAGGAGTAGCTCAGCCTGGCCCAACCCATGTTTAGACACTTGCTTATGGCTTACCAACTTGTTCTGGCTTTGAAGAAATGAGCTCCTTCCTTAGTTGCTCCCCATCTTCCTCTAATTCATGTATCTTGTCCCCTTTAGTTTATAAGACCAATGGCCAGGAGGCAGTGGTTTCTCTCCTCCTCCTCCCCCTCCCCCTCCCCCTCCTCTTTCACCTCCCCCTTTTCCAAACCACTTTGAGAGAAAATTGCTATCCAAAAAGCAGGATGAAACATGGTGAAGAAATTCGTTAAAAATCATGCCTTTTGCCTCCATTTCCTTGCTGGCCCTGATACCAGCTGAGCTATCGAAGGTGAAATAGCTTGACCATAAAACTCATTGTATGACTTTGGACCATCCCATCCCATCCCTGATTCCCAATCTCTAACCTTCCCCACAGATTTGTTGTGCGATCAAAATGGAGAAGAGGCTTAAGTAAGCCAGCTTAGGTTTCTTGCAGGAAAACAGTAGAATATAAGTATACTGCACACAGAGAGATATAAATGCACACACACTTTGGAACGTTCTATGCTAGTTCTAATAGGAAACTGCATTACTTGGTCCAAGTCAGAATGGTCTAGCAGCTCTCCAGTTTTTCAGACAGGTGATTCTTCCATCATGACCTGCAGATGCCAGAGAAGGAACCTAGGACTTTTTCATGCAATGCAACTGCTCTACCAGCATGCTGCCATGGTCTTCCCTTACTTCTTTGCTAAAATTCACTCCTCTTCCTTCTATTCAATTGCATTAAAATGATTTCTCGTTCATTTTCTGTAGGCCACTGTAAAAGTTTATACAATAATGGGATGAATTACTTAAATGAGCAGCTTCTTTTCAACCAGGGCACAGTCTTGGGCCACAAAGACGGCATCCATTCTCTTCTGGATGCTCCAGAGTCCTTTGTGCATGTGTGTTGAATTTCTTTTTGCAACAGAACAGCTATGTAGACAGAAAAGCAGCTATATATTGCCCTTAACCTACAGACATTTTAGGGACACTGACAAGATGAAGTATGAATCTGTCTCCCTGGCATGGGGTGTTGTATATCATTCTGACTTGGTGGGTTGGGATTTTGAGTAGCTAGGTTTTCTCAAAATGTTATATGGTGTAGGTATTTTTTGTCGGGGTTATTATCTGTCTTTTGAATGTCATTTGTCATCCTCATGCAACCATCTTCATCAGCTAGTCAAAAACACAGCCCTGAATGCTTCCTTGATAAACAGCTTGACTTTGGACTTGAATGGAAGTGGCCATTCCTTTCTGTTAGTGAAAGTGAGAATTTAAGAGTCTAATTCTATCACACACCAGTGAGTTCAGGACATGGGATTCAGGATGGGCTATTTCTTGGTGTGCTCACCAGGGAGAGAATGAATTTGGTTTTCCCCTAAATGCACACATCTATCTTGTGTCATCTGAATGAATATTTTTTATTCAGTTCTAAAGTAGGAGAACAGACGGACAGAAAGCTCTGCTCTTGAAGGTCCAGTTCTAATGTGAGAAGACAAAGTGAGGAGGAATACAGCCCTATGAGCAGAGAAATGTGCCTATAAATTATTTCCTTAAAAAATCCCAAACCCAAAAACAAGCAAAGATAAACACCCTTCCTGTTTGGGAAGCAAACATCATCTTTATACTCCTCAAGCCTCTTTGAAGGCTGTCATAACAGTTAAATGATAGAATACTTACACTAAATGCAGGTGTGCCTGTGTTATGCATTCATTTAATTAGTGTGAGCCAGTATGGATCAAATACTAATGAAAAAACTACAGAGACCTTTGACACACTAAATGTTATCATATTCATTGGAAGACTTGTGTATGTTAGGTATACGTTAGGACTAAGTCAAAATGACTTTCAAGGTTTTGGATCATTTCTCATGAGTTCTGAAAAGTGTCTTCAGATTTCAGTAGAGATGTTTTAAAGGTGTGATCAGGGGCATTTTTAAATGTGAATGCCTTTAAAAAGCTAGAAAGCAGTCTGCTCTGAACAAGGGAAACCTTGCTGCATTTACCTTGATCTAAGCGTCTCTTCCACTTTCCCCTTCATCTGTTTAAGGCCTGTTCAAGGTCTGCAGACATCATCCTGCAGGACTGCAGAAAGGTTAGAAGCAGCGAAGGAAACTTCAGCATGGTGTAATATCTATATTAGGTTCCAGGATTTATGAGTTTTAGTACAGCTCCACAGACCAAGTTCATTGCTCCAGTGAAACTCACTCCTCCATTTCACCTGATTTACAACTGAAAAATCCAAACACAAATAAAACACAGTTTTGCAAGGGGAAACTTTGGTCTGCCTCCATTTCAGGCCACAAGGATACCAAAGAAAATGCTTTTTCACACTTAACTAGTGTGCACCGTATCTAATTACATGTTTATCAAAGTCCAGCTTTCTAGCTTGTAAGGAAGAATATTCACTAACCAATCAAACAATCATGTTACGAGAAAGTGATACAGTCCCAAGAAACTTTGTATGAATAGTTTGCATTAGTATGTCAAGTGTGCATGTGATATTTTGTCTTAGTTGTTGGGTAGAATACTCAAATGTAAAAGAAAATAGTACAAGGCTGCGATCCATGCCTATGCTCCTTCCTGGCATGCATTTCTTGGGGTCATTCCACCACTCTCTTCAGAATCACCCATTATGATGTCTGCTGTTATGCACAGGTAATGGGATTTCTTCTAGTAATTAGCCAAAGCAAGATGGATTCAGAAATGCCTTTGCATACACTGAAGAATCCTACTGCTATTGCCTTTTTTAGGGCTGTTACAGTTTCAAGTCCTATAGCAACTTGTCTGGAGACACTCCCGTTACGGAACTTCATTGTAATTTTTGTAGTGAGCCTTGGAGAACTCTGAAGAGCTGTGCCGGTTCATTATTCCAGTAAATACGTTTGAGTTTATCTTTTCTTTCCAGTCTGCAGACTCCCTCTGTGTGCCTTTAGTTGGCAAAGTTATCACAATATTTATCATGTTAGCTTACATGAGCCAATAAAACAGGGAATACTGAAAAGGTCACATTAAGCCACAATATTTTTGACCTTCCCAGCATAAAATGAAACACTGAAATTAAATTATCCAATTTCTGCTGGAGAAGAATGCAGGAAAATAGTGACTTTGAATGTGATTCCAGAGACAATTACCATTGCATTGACGAAATGTCACCAGTTTGGTGAAATGCCTTCCAGCTTATTCAAAGACATTGAAAAAGAAATGGAAAGGGGGAAAAACCCTTGGTATGCAAGAACTTAGCTTTGGCATGCCACTATTTGGAACAGGATTCTTGTCAAGGCTGACCTTGGTCTCACGTGTGGAGTTCTTGTTATGTTATTATACGTTTATTCCAGAAATGTTAACTTGGCTCTATAGCCAGCAAGTAGGCTTTTAAGTCCAGGAGACTTTATTTGGGGCAGGAACTATCAACAGGCCAATATGAACCATGGGTGTTGCTGTCCTTCCAGTGGTACATTCGGTTTGCTTGCAGGTTAGAGCTTTCATGATTCATTCACATTAATTTTGGTTAAGAATTGTGAATGTGATTCCCTGCTTTCTTTCATCACTACTAGATATATTGAATGTGATATCTGTCTGGACTAGGTTTCTGGTGAGGCTGATTCTTCTTCCGTAACAGAGGAAAGGACCACTTTTATATCACTGCTTCTGCTGAAGCTGTTAGTCAGGTGAACCTGGTCAACAAAAGAAGATTGGAATATTGATTCTGGGAAGCAGGGATGGCCAGAAGGCATGCTGGTTTCTTCTGGTGTGTCTTTGCATGATTTGCAAAGATCCACAATGGTTTCCAGTTGTTTAACAAAAGAAAAACTAAAGAAATATTCCCAAAGGGCAACTGTGTTTGTCTGCTTCATCAACACCAACCATGAGGAACCTTGTGCCAGTTTAAAGGAGAACATATTTATACCAACATAAGCTTTCATGTAGGGACCACACCACACAAATTCATAAACTAGATCCTCCCTGATTCTGAACAATACCCTCTTTATCAAAAGTTTCCCAATACAGTTTGCAATAATTGGAAGGATATAATAGAAAGATACATAAAAATGTGAATTTAAAAAAGCACATCATGGTAATATACCAGCAATGGCAAACAAATGATATTTCCTTTTTGATAATGGATTAATAAGATTTCAGCACAGAACATATAGACTCTCAAAGGATAGCAATCTTATCAAAACTTGCTTTGATTTTTTCAACATTCTTCAGCTGTTTGGCCTCCACATTTTTTCTTTAGGTCAAATTCAGCAGTGATTCTAGTTCTGTGACTTTATCCAAGATATATAGATATGCCGGCTGTGAGACAGAGTTGTTTTGTTAGGTTCCCTCCAGTAGCATTTATAGTACCTAGCAAAATACACCTAGAGGATATAGAAGAGAAACTGTCATTTATGCTTGGAAGAAAATGTGTTATATATGGAGAAGATAATGGTGAACAACTAAACCATATCCTGGGCACCTTCTTTAATGCTTTGGTTTGGCACCATAATTAAGCAAAGTTTTTATTCCAAAGGAATTTGTAATTACTGAAATATTGAGGGTGGCATTGAACTATGCATTTTAATTCTAGAGATATGCAGTCCTTAAGGGAAGGAATAAAGAAAAGCATGAGAGAGGAAATCTAAGACTAATGGATTCATTTTAATACTTTTCATATTCTTGTTTTGTCAGTGCTGAAGACAGAGTGATTCTAAAGCATAGACAGCAACCATTTACTTGTTGCTAAAGCGAAAGCATTTGCAAATGATTAAAAGTGAATTGATTGAAGCACAAATGAATGCACTCCAGGCTCACATTTTAGCTGGAAGGCACATTTCTATGGTGGCCCATGAGTGTTTGCCAGTACTTGCAGGATTCTCGTCCTCCTTGCTTGAAGATTTCTGAGAAGAGGTGCCTCTTTTCTGTGGATCTGGGTGCTGCTAGCCCCAGTGTGTTCCTGTCCAGTTCTGGAACCATTTCCTTCTTCTTCCATACGTCCACTTCTCAGAAACCCACCTATAATATAACTGATCCTTCATGATAATGGTCGCCCACTATTTTCTTGTTTTCAAGGAGATGTTTCAATTATAGACATGGGCCAAAAAAGGAGGAATCTGGTAAAAAGTGTCAGTGATATCAAAAGAGTGACTTTTATTTCAGTATATCTTTTCCCCCAGAGAGCCTTGTGAAAGAGTTACAAAAGTGTTTGCTTTGAGCTTACTGATAAGCTAGGATCATTCATCAAACTTCTCCAGGTCCTTCATTCTAAGTGGATTTCCCATTTTTAAGCAAGTAACCAACTCTGAGTAGAACCATAATGCCTTGATGTCACCTCCTACACATAACTCCAAACTGGCAGAATTTAGATGAGGATGAATTACGTGGGCAACTTGCTACCAAAGCAGCTGTGAAGGAAGGACAGGGAAGATGTGACTGAAAACAGGATGGAAAATATCATAATCCTTGATAAACTGGAGTTTTGCTCATCACATGCTCCAAGAAGAAGCCAACCAACATCTGTGGGCATTGACAGATGAAATCCTTGGTGGGGAACATGATGCTCACCAAAGCAAGGCATTGCATGATTCTGACGTGGCCTAGTGAGAAAGGTCTACATTATCCACTCAATACCTGTATTTCCCTTCGGAGGCTATTAGGACAAATATGTGTAGCAAGGTGGGCCAGCGGTAGGTGAAGATGCAGAACATCTCATCCTTGGTTCTGTTTCTGTTCATGGAAGGAACGGGATCATGGCTTTTCCTTCTAGCCTTCTAGCAGCTGAACATTTATTATTGGCAGGACAATGTTGGAAGAGAGAATCAATTTCCCCAATTAAATTACAACTCCATAAATTTGAGATATAGCAACTATTATAAAGCTAACAAATCACCTTCCATTTAGAGAAAAATAGGACTCTTGTGAAGGACTGAATGCACAGACTAAATTTATTTCTTGGTAGGAAAGATCTTTCAGGAACTCGTTACATATGGATTATAACATGAATTCATTAGGTGAGATTTAAGCTGAATAGGAGATAAGTTTCTGATCTAATAGGTGACCAATGCAATAGATGGATAATTGATGAGTGTGGAGCATTCCCAGCATGGTCTTCTGGATTCTGAATTGTTTGAATACTGGCCATGCATTCCCAGGTCCAACCTGAGGATAAGCTGAAGCAGGTTTCAGCCTGAACAGGTCTCATGACAGATGGCCTTTATGGCGCCTTTTGAGTCAACATCAATGATGACTTGCCAATTCCCCAGTAAGGTAAATATAAAGAAAATGATAATCCTAAACATGATAGGCCAGATGTAGGTATCGCATTCCCTGCTATGCCATGCTGGGCTTTAGGGCTTTTTTCTACCTAAGCTTACATGGGATTGTGGCACTAATTTTTGATTTATGTGATATGGATGTGAAAAAACCCTATTGTGTAGAAACCTAAATAGAAACTGGATATATTAATTAGTGTGATACAATCTACACACACACACACACACATAGAGAGAGAGAGAGAGAGAGAGAGAGAATACTCCAACCTACTTGCTGATACTCAGCACAATATTCATAGTCTATGCGACATTTGACCTGACACATCTGACGTGTTAAATCCCATAACTTCAAGATCAGCTGAGCCATTCATGGAAAAGTAGATTGTTTTCCTAAGTCTCTCCTGAGGGGAAGATGGTAAAATGGGGAGCTAAAACAGAAATACAGATCCAAATAGTTATTTCAGGCCCTGTGCTCTTGTTGAAGGTACTGCTTTCAGGCTTTCTCTAAGAAAACAAAGTGGAAACTATTTCAATTTGAAAATAATCTAGCTATGAATCTTTGTTGCCTTTCTTTCTAACCCCACTGGAATTTCTTTCTATTGCTGCTTTCAGTGGGGAAGATCCAGGTCTAAGAACAAGATGTTCCCTATTATCAAAAGTTTTATCAGTTTGGTAGCTCATTAGTGTTGCAGCCATTTTAGTAATATCTTTTATGTTTGTTCTCTACTAAGAAATCAGCAGTCTTCTGCAAATGGGAGAGGGGAGGAAAGCGGAGGGACCCTTAAAGTTCAAGGGAATGGTTGGAAACACACTGTCAGGTTGTACAGAAATAGCCTATCTTTTGTTACCAATAAATTAATGGTCAGGGACTAGTTTAAGTCATTCGCTTTTCTTCTTTTTCTCTTAATAATCACTCTTTACACCTATGTTCAAGGGCTGTATAATTTCAAAACATCCTATATCTTAGTTAGATTTCTTTGCTTGTCCAAGACACAGTTCTACATTTTCCTACAGTTGGTGGGTGTAATTAGAGCTTTGGATGTATAACACCCCAATCTAGCACTTGCTTATGGAAGCAACAGTTCTATTAGGTTTGTTCTATTAGGTTTGTTCCAACTATTAGGTTTGTTCCAAAGACACCACATTCTTTGTGGTGGAAGCAATCTATATAATTATGAAAGTGACCCTTCATCTTACTGTGTAGAGATCATTCTCTGCTTGCAGGTGTCCTTTGTTTGAAACACTGCTCAGTCGAGTGGGAAAAGATTCAATAAACACAAAACTGTGAATGTAACATGCAGGTTTAAAGGCTTTCTAAAAGGCCTTAAAGTAGTTATAGTTTTAGAATTATGTCCATACCCAATGATGAGTTGCAGCTTCACGGAATCTAGGTTAGTGGACTTCTGCTCACGATTAGCCCTGTCTTGCAAAATGAGCTCAGCTGAGGGGAGTCTGAGAGTGTTTGCAGAAGGACCCTTACACAATCATCAAGCTTCTCCCATGTCATGTGCAACCAGACAAAGGTGGATCACTGAGCGTGTAGCATACTGAGTTTGAGTCCTGGGGAGCAATGCGTGAATGTTGGGCCTTGGAATGTTGGACTTGTGGTTGCATTAAAGTGGGGAGCTGAGCCCGGCAAACAGATGGATTCCTAGCCCAAAGCAGATTTCTCTCACATTCCTAGCCTTGCCCTGAACCGAGATGCCACTTTGTCGATCTGCATATGAGACAATATCCAATACTGTAGTTAGTTCAGACTTCTGCACTTCCTTAGAACTGAATGGCTGTCAGTGGAGACTTTTTGAAAAATTGAAGACTGTGGACTTCAAGAATAAAAGAAGTTCACACATGACACACTTGTAGCATAAAAGAACATCCGAGGTGGAGTTTTTCATTCATTTTTATAGTACCTTGCAATAAATCAAAGCAAAAAACCTATAAAAATCAGATAAAAAGTATCACAATTTTCTTACATAAAATTTGAATATATCTATTATAATATTTGGGATATTTCTACTCTGTCCAGTCACTATGCACCTCTATCAATATAATAGATACATATTTTATATTTAGCAAGGTGTCCTACTTGTACTTTTTATAAGAAGATGCCTATTACTGTTCTTAGGCATAATTATGCAAAGGCTAGAAGAAAGGAAGGCCAAATGTTTGTCCTTTCATACATTACACCTCAAGACCTGAAAGCATCATTGAGTCTTCGAACCTTTGCATTAATAGGGTGGTTGTTTGTATAATTGTTTGATAATATTTATCTTTTAGCAGTCAAAAGGGCAAAGAGAATCCATTTATGTTGACTTGGACTATTTTTGATCTTTGAACTTAATTTGTGTCTCATAAATGTGGCAAGAATGAAACCGTAATTCTAGATGAGAAAATTGTATTGTCCCAACTTCTGTTATGCACCAGGGATAGAAATGGCTCTCACCTTGATAGCACTCAATTTTAAGTCAGCTACCAGTCGTGTTAATTGCTGCACAAGTGGATTTTTGTGGATAGGGAGGTTAGCCTTGACAGACTCAGCTTGAAATAACTCGGCTTAAAAATGAAACAATACGACTGCATGAACGCACTCACTATTCCAACCACTACAAGTACAACCAATTAATTGTTCCTATCATGCTGATGTTTTACCAGGGTTTGAAGACATTGGTGATCCACCAAGAATTCTGCCCCCACCGCCAAAACATTATCTTTGTAATCCCTTTTCCTGTCAGCTGTGTCCTCGCCCATAAATGTAGAGCTTACTAGCTGAGAATGAAATGGAGTAAGAGAGCAAGTTGTTAAGGTGTTTGAAACTCCTTCTGCAAGCCAATATGCATCTGTTTTCTCAAGTGGACCAGTATAGAATTACATAATGTATTCAGAAATCAAGAAAATTTACTGAAAACATATATCTTTTGTTAAGATAGAAAAATAAATGGAAAATATACGTTAATTCATGCAAAGGTTTTTCAAAGTCTCATGCTAGGGGAAAATAAATAACTAAATAAACTAGGGTTGAGGGACAGTTCTTTTCAGACGCTTTCTAGTATGGATGGGATCACTTCCCAGATATTCCTCTGGAGTGTTGTAAGGAAGATGATTCAGATTCTACAACTGTACAGCCTTTAGATCTGATAAGGAGGAGGGCCTTCTCTGCAGTGGTGCCCCACCTATGGAATGCGCTCCCCAGAGAGGTCCGCCTGGTGCCGTCGTTATTTGTTTTTCAGCACCAGGCCAAGATCTTTTTATTCAAGCAATATTTTAATAACTTTTAACATCAGTGTATAGGTTTTAATCTGCAGCCAGGATGGATCTGGATTTTATGTGTATTATGTTTTATTTTATTTTATGTAAGCCATCCCGAGGCTATGTGATGGGACTGCATACAAATACTCTAAGTAAGTAAGTAAGTAAGTAAGAGGTTGTGTTTTATAGTTCCTATTGTTGGACCTTAAGGAACAGAGCATGCAATTTGATGGTCCTTGTATAATGCCGAAGAGCCATTGAGAACCTTGGATTCCTTGATAAGAGTTCAGAGACAGTGCTTTGACCTCAGAGATGGGAATCGGAGCACTCCCCCTCTTGCCTTGCAGCCAACACAGTCTGGAAAAGCAACTGGGGAGGGAGGTTAAAAGGGGTGGAGAAGGGATGGGACTAGAGAGGCCAGTTTGGGGTTTACTCTGACAATGATTTCATATCCTCCTACATGTGGTTAGATAGGAAGGAGGCCCCTCTCACAGAACTGTAGGATGTGATGATAGGGAGCCAAATGTCCCATCTTCCATTCCTCATGCCCTCCACTTCTGGGCTTGGAGGTTTATGATAGGGCTGAACCCTGAATAACACATATACCAAATGGGGGAATGAGAAGTTGAAAGTGAACATAAACAACTGCAGTCCAGGCTGCTGCTAAACATTATTAAAAGATTAGTATTGTTCCTATAATGTAATTTAAAAAACTAACATATGGACCTGTAACTCAAAATATTTTAATTGCTTTTTTTCCCTTTTTTGGCCAAGGTCCCACCATGTTGAAGATATCTATAAAACAAACATGGATTGAAATGCAAAATGCATTTTAACAATAAAGCAGCCCCCTAATGATCACAGTTCAAAATCAAATCAATGTGTAGGTGATATAAAATAATATTTAAAAGGAAGAAGAAAGGGCTCCAAATGCTTCCCTGGTGGGAGACTTCATAAAGTACCAACATGCTGTTTGTGAACCCTCCACTAAGGGCTGTAGAAAAGGGACCTCAGCAGAGAGAGGCACGTCTCTGGACTCTTGCTCTACACAGCTTTATTCTTGCAGGGAAACAATCTTTCTCCGTATATTGTGAGCAAGTGTTACTGTCGTTTTCACCAGTGCGCCTCCTTCAGGCCCTTGTGCGCTGGTCAACACGCAATTCATTGCAGAAGCATTTACCAGCACATACCACACAGGCATCAGTGCACAATGTGGAATGTTTTTATTTGCTTACCCTAAGGTCAACTAAGCTGTTGAAACAGTGCATCCAGTATGTATATTTACGCTAGAGGAAATGTCAGGTGGATCGAGTCCGTATGGAGTCACTGCTCCAGAACTGATGTGTTGCTAGTCTTACAGCTTTGTGTACCCACAGTTAGAGGTTTATGGGTTAAATTTTAAATCACAATTACTGGAACTATTTTGTTTAATACTGTTCAGCAGCAGCTTTTACTAGAATGATGTGTGTTCAGTTTCATTTTCCTATCATTCCATTGTATGTTCTTTGGTGTTCTGAGGAAGGATTTCCAAAATGGCTCTTCTGACATCTGGAGTTCCTTCCTGATCACCCTCTCACACCCCAATCAAGTTGTTCTCCTAAAGGAAAACACTAACTGTACCCCATCAAGTTATTCCCCTAGAGGAAATTGGTGTCACAGTCTGTCTATATTCTCCTTGGGAAAGCTTGTGGTCTCTGTACCTGCAGCACTGTACTGTTTTAAGAAGGACTTAATAAGAGGCTTGGGCATTCCAGGAGTTGGATTTCAAGGGATTTATTTATTTATTTGTTTATTTATTTATTTATTAAAACATTTATATGCCGCCCCATTTGCCAAAGCCTCGGGGCGGCTCACAACATGAAGAAAAATACAATAGTAACAATATAAAAATAACAATATAAAATAAAGAACAATATAAAAGAAGTCGCCCTGGCCAGATAAAATAATCAAATACTGTTAACAATTAAAATGACACTTAAATAAAAAGGTCTTCGCTTGGCGCTGAAAAACAAATAACGACGGCACCAGGCGGACCTCTCTGGGGAGCGCATTCCATAGATTGGGCGCCACCGCAGAGAAAGCCCTCCTCCGAGTACATACCCTCCTAATTTCTTTCATGGAGGGTTCCTGGAGAAGGGCCTCTCCCGCTGATCTCAGGGGGTGGGCGGGCATATATGGATGTATCACCCAATACTTGCATTTTGTAATCTTCCTTTTGAAACATTTGAAAAGACTTCAATTGTTTGTCGTCTCCGTGTTCCTAGGAAGAGATGACATAAAATATGCAGACACTGAGGCAATCTGTGGAAAGATCATACATAGTCCTACGAAACAGGTTCTCAGAAAAAAGTCATGTGGGTAAAGATGGCGCTGTCCTGATGAGCGTGCTACATCTCTATACCTTGTTAGTACATTATAATTCTATATGGTGTTCAGCATACACCATATTTGCATTGTGGAAGCTCATTTTTCTTTCTCTTCTCCGACCTTCCTTGAACGGTTATCCCTCGCAGTATATTTATCAGTGTCTTCCCTGTTTTACCTGTCTGGCAGGCTGTCCATTGCCATCCTCATAACATCTGTCACAAATGGCTGTTGACACTCTTGCTACAGCCCTTCATTTGTTGCCATGTCTGTGGGCCGTAATTGCCACATTCATCTTAGCTACCTATTGTCAAGTAACAGCCCTCTTCCTCTGAGACTCAGCAGCTAATGCCTTCCTTGTAGTTCATTTAGGTTTTCATCTTCGGAAGTGTTTATATGGTCAATCAATAGATGACAATGAGAATACTTTTTACCAGCAGCATCTACTCTTCTTTTAAAAGACAGACATGTTGCAGCCCATATTTATCTACTTTAATCTTGAATTACTGTTTCTTGAATCTTCAACGAGAATCCAGATTGAAGTTTGTTGTGAAAAGTAGAGACTAACAGTACAATAATCATCCCAAAGGTTGAAAGGAGTTTTGAAATTTATTTATTTATTTATTTATTTATAACATTTCTATGCCGCCCCCATCGCAATAAAGCCTCAGGGCGGCTCACAGCAAGAACAAAAACAAACAAAATCATACAAAAGTTATATACTAAAAATATTAAAACCCGGTGCATCTCGGCTTAATTTTTTTTTTAAATCCTACATAATAAATTAACACTTAAAATAAGTTTTAAATAAAAAGGTCTTAGCCTGGCACCGAAAAACAAATAATGGCGCCAGGCGGACCTCTCTGGGGAGCGCATTCCATAGGTGGGGCGCCACCGCAGAGAAGGCCCTCCTCCGAGTACTCACCCTCCTAATATCATTCACGGAGGGTTCCCAGAGAAGGGCATCTGTTGCTGATCTCAAGGGGCGGGAGGGCATATATGGGCGCAAGCGTTCCTTTAGACACCCACTTCAAATTTGCAAGTGAAAAGCAGGCAAGGAGCTACAGTCCTAGGCAGAAAGAAAAACAATGCGTTTGAGAGGCTGGAATAAAATGATGGGAGAAACTGACTTGGGAAAATGTTGAAAAGATAATAAAACCTTATGGAAGAGCTGGGATCAAATACATATTCTGCAATAATACATTTGAAGTCTGTTTCATTTAAACCACCGAGAAACCATCTTGTTAGTGGGAGTATATACACACTGAAGGAAAGTAACCTGGTAAATAAATGAATGGAGTACAAGGAATTCATATCATCCCCATCTATCACTCCTGGTCTGATTGCCTTGACCATCTGCAAGGAATCGTGTGACATGTTTCAAGACTCATTCGCATGCCTACATTCCTCTCTGCCATCATAACCATTGTGCCCGAAGTCTGAACAGCAGTCGTACCAATGTGTTGAGACAGAGGGATGGCCTGATCTATCTTGATATCTTTAGCATATCTCTGTACCGGGTTTTAAATGATCGGCTGCCATTTGTTACACCCTGTTGTTGACTTTATGGAAAAGCAAAGAAGCAATTTGTAAATGAAGAACAACCAATAAAGGCAGAGGAAGCTGTCTTGCACTTGTGTCTACCTGCCTGAAGTCAGGTCCCGACAGTTCCATGCAGGAGTTTTCCCAGCCCTGCCTGGAGATGCTGAGCAGAGTTTTGCAATTGCACCCAGAGGCTTTTCCATGGCAAGCATATGCTGCACTGCTGAGCTATGGTCACTCCCTGTGACAAATCAGGGGCCAAGCAAGATCATTGGCCATCATGCCAGAAGCAAGCTCTGAGAACATGCTTTCCAGGTGAAGTTCTTGGGATCCGAAGCTGCAGTTCGGGTCAGGGGTTGTGGCCATGGTCCTGACTGCAACACAGGCTGATGTTCCGTGCTTGTCTTGCCTGATATGGGTGCTGGACTTCTGAAGCCACCTGCATCATGCAGCTTGTTAGACTAGGGCTATGTTTCGGAAGCAAGTGAGCCTGCTGTTCAAGACATACGGACGGTAGCTAACTGGAGAGGGGCCTTTTCGGTGGAAGCCTCCTGGTTCCAGAACCAGCTCCCCAGAGAGATGCACCTGGCATTGACGCCATGCACCTTCTGGCACCGGGGAAAACACATTTTAATTTTCACCATATTTTAGCTTATTTATTTTACTTGACACTGGGCTTGTTTGTTTAATTCGCTTTGAATTAATTCAATCATTATTTCTATTAGATTATATGTCTGACTTTATATTGCATTGTATTCTTATTAATGTGAAAATTTTACTGTTTTTAACTTGTGATTGTTTAAATTTGAAAGGCAGTGTATGTTCTGTTTTAAATGTTGAATATGTTGTAAACTGTCCTGAGAGTCATTGACTAAATCAGAACAGTATAAAAATGTCTTAAATAAATAAATATAAATGCAAGATCTCTGACGATGTTTATATGAAGAAAGAGTGAATTTTCCTGGCATAGGCTGTCCTATTAACATTACAAATGTGAGAGCTTTCTCTCCCCCAAGCTATGCCAATTATCCATGACTCCTTAGCCCATTTCCAGTTTGTGATTCATAACTAGAACTGTAGCGTGTCCAAATTTTTAACTGCATTAAAGATTTGGTGATTTACAAAAGAGAAGCGCATTCAAGGCATGAAAAGAAATGTTTTTGGATTCTAGGTCAACAGAAATAAGAGCAAGGAACAAGGGAAAAAATCTGTTTGGACATGAACTTGTTTTTAAAGGGGATGAAAAAAACCTCCTAAATTGTTTTCAGTCAAAATGCTGGGGCATGAATTATGTAAGACAAGGAGTCCTAAATAGAATAGAAATATTTTAAGAGATGCCTATTTTCTTGCTCCTGGCATTCTCTTTTCTGCAAATATCATTACCTGTTGTCACAAAACATCAATGTATAATGTTGGAGCATTGCTTCAGATTATAATGTAATACAAATGTCTTTGCAATGCTTTAACTAACACCAGCATTAGCTGAGCATCAACTGTTCCTGGAAATGTTGACCCTTAATATTCAACCAACTCACAGTGTTGTGATTCTCATATCTTATGATAATACACAACCCATCACAGCTCCAGATAATGACTTAATAGTGCAGCATCCATTTCGTAAGGGGGAAAGGACAATGGTTACACTAGCCTCTGCAATAAAAAGCATATTCTGCTGAATACACAGATTATCTTCATAAAGAATTGGTCTTTGGCAACAAAATGGAATGCTCTGCTTCTCTATCAGGCAGATTGAGGCAGATTGATGCTGTCTAGTAAAAGGCAATGAGGACAGATTCAGCATACTTGCCATGACTACTCTAGCATAGGTTTACAGCATTCTCTTCTGACACTATATATCGTTTTGGGCCCAGCTGCTTCTACTAGACATAAATAGGCTATCACTTGCCACCGGTGACAGAGAAGTGTCTCTACTAGAAAATGTTTACATGGGCATTCATATGATTGCTATGATCAGATAGAAACCAAGTCCTGTCTTCTCTAACTGCTGCCATTGTTATGAGTGGAATCCAATAATGAGGAAATACATCTGCTCTTTTATTCTAGTTGTGCTCTGCCTTTCTGTGAAAGATTGCACTTAAATCAGATTTTTTAAATGATTAAAACGATAATAAAGGAATTGCTTTAATGCACAATTAGGGCAAATCCTCTGCATGGTTGGAGAGCAAAAAATCTTAAGATGTGTTCTAAACATGGTTTTGGAGAAGAGCTTTGTGGATGGGCTGGGCTGACAGAAAGACAGACAAGTGAGTCCTAGATCAACCGAAAGGAAAAATTTCCAGGAAGTAAAACTGGCAAAGCTGGCAGTTCTTCAGGCACATCATGCAAAGACAGGACTCACTGGGGGAGATAATCATTCTGTGGAAAGATGGGGGAAGCAGGAGAAGGAGAAGACCAGCTATGGCTTGAATTGATTCCTTAAAGGAAGTCACAACCTTGAATTTACAGAAGTTGAATAGGGCTGTCAAGGGAAGGGCAGTTTGAAAGACATTCTTTCTTAGGATTGCCGTAAGTTGAAGATGACTTGACGGCACATGACAACAACTCCTAGTATTCTGTAGCCAGCATGCAAAGAAGCCACTTTAGTAAAACTGTCTGTGCCAGCTTTCAGAAAGTCGGCAGGCCACCAACCTGGCCTCTCCTGAGTGCTCCACAATCTAGGAGAAGCCACCAGGAAACATGCTCTCACATGGCCCAGAGAGCAACTGTAAAGGTTGTGGTACAAAACAAGGGTCTCTCCTGAAGAGCTTAAGACTCCAGAAGGGTCATATGAGAAAAGGCACTTTTTCAGGTCATCTGGTTCCAAAGTTTATGGAGCTTTATTGGACACAACCAGCACTTTGAGCTGTTCCTGGAAACAGACCAGTAGCTAGTGAAGTTCATGCAACGAAGGCGCTCTGTGCACTCCCTTTAATTGCCATTCATAGCTTTGCCGGCTGCTGGATTGTCTATTTTCTACCTTACAGGCTGTTCTAATCCTAAACTGGCACATAATCCCTTAATTAATGGAAGGTATCATAGAGTAACAGAGTTGGAAGGAGGCAGAGCGCCATTGGGGCCAACCCCCTGCTTAATGCAGGAGTCCAGATAAAACCATTGCTCTAAGGTGGGTGTCCAATTGTATCTTAAATACCTCTAGTGCGTCTATGCTCACAACCTCCCTAGGTAATTGGTTCCATTGCTGTACTTCTGTAACGATCGGGACATTCTTCCTACTGGATCCTGGAACCTGGCTTAAGCCCATTATTCTTAGTTCCACCCTCTGGGATGATCGAGAAGAGATCCTGTCCTTCCTCTTTGTGATAGCCTTTCGAGTACTTGTAGAATGCTACCACATCTCTCCTCAGCCTTCTCTCCTGAGAGCTCCCCATTTTCTGAGGTTAAACACAGGGATTGAGAATCAGTGAAACATGACTTTGCTGATGTTCTCCAATTTCTACCTCAGATTTAATTTGATTTAATCATGCCCATATTGGATGGTGAGCTTTATTTTGTCTGGGCTTTTTGCATCAAATTTACGCACATGTTCATGTACATTTATCCAAATATGTACATTGATTGCACATACATTTGAAATAAGTGGTTAAGCACTCACAGCTTGGGTGTGCATGGACCTTGAGACAGAGATTCCAAAGCATCCTTGGAAGGAGGAAGAGTCTAGATGCAAGTCCCTAAAGGGATACCAGTCTGTGCTGGATTTTCTTGCAGCTGATGGTGAACCTTTTCTGAGTGAGATAATGCAACATTTGGAAAGATTCAGAACTCCAGGCCGTAGGTTACCTAAATAAGGAAACATGTGGATCTTCTGAATCTTGGGAGGGGCTGCTATCAGGGTATCAGCTCTGAAAAACAACAACCAGGGTGCTGAGGCCAGCCCAAAGGGCACAGGCTTTTACTGAACCATTGGCTTTGCTAAGCCAAGTAGAGAAATGTTCTGTTCTATTGTGCAATTGAGGTCAAGCATTCTTTGAGATGCTGGACTTCCTAGATTGATGTGAAGTGTTCCATCTAAAGTTGTGATACATAACAAAGTTGTTGATATGCCTGGAGTCTAGGATGACCTTCCAGTCTGCATGTCTATTGCTATTCACTTTCTATTATTTTTCTGCTGGCAGTATTCCTCAAAAAGAAACAAGGCAATGTTTCACAAACACTTTCCTCTCATCTGGAAACAATAGGTAGGCAATGCAGAATGATCCATTTTCTAGTTTTTTTCATACTACTCCTTTGAACAAATCATATAGAGTATGTTAATATGAATGCATTTGTTTAATGTATGTGTTTGATAGGTAATAGCACTATTCTGTGTATTCAGAAATAGGTAAATGGGATTACTCCTACATATGTTGGTATAGGATTAAAGATGTTTAGAAAAAAACATCCAACAACTCCCATCACTCCCCAGCCAGCCCTATCAATGGAGAATCTCTTAAGATAAAGAACATTTTACATTTTACCTTCACATAGTAACTGGGGTTGCTCTGCACTCTTCGCTTTCCCTGCCTCCTTGTTTCCTGTTCTGATATTATCTTTCCTTCACTTTTCTTGGGTTAATACTATATGGACAGATACCCTGCTGAGAAAGTAACTCATGTAGAACTACACCATTTTTCTTGTACTATTTATACCCTAAATTCACTAAGAGAATTTAATTATTGCACTTTTAAAATGTTCCCATTTTAATCAGTCACTCATTAGCTGCATTATTTGCAGGAAGAAGCTTTGGCTTTCCCTCCCCAGTCAATCTTTAAATTTAATCTGCAACCATTTTTAATGTTTTATTCAGATTTGCTTATAGTCAATTAAGTCTTTACAAAACAATTTGTAATTGGGGTTAATAAAAAAAAGTAATTCATTGAGGCAGCCATTTTCTCCCTGGCACTGAAGTTGTGTTATGAGATTTAGGGGGGAAATGTAATGAGCTGAACTGCCAGTCCTCCTGTGCCAAAACATGTTTCAAGAATCTCAAGGTTAATGTAATTCTATTAGTGTGATTTGAGAAATGTATTAGATTTTTAAAGCATACTGGCTTAGTTTATTTTAAATTTGGGACACTTATTATGCATTTTAAGGTATACAGCTAATATTTCCTGTGCAATCCAATAATGTGTGTCAGGAAAGTAACAAATGTAAGGATAGGAAAACAATTAATGTAAGAATGAGGATTGACTGCAGCTTCCTTGCAAATAAAATTTTGCTTGAAAGCCTGTGCAGTGTGGCCAGGGCATTGGACTGAGAACCTAGGAAATCCAGGTTCTAGTCTGCACGCAACCACTGAGTGATTTTTGGTCATTCACTCACTTTCAGCCTACCAAACCTCACACGTGTGTTGCTGCAACATTTTTTTTTTTTAAATGGAGCAGGGGAGAGGTACATGTACCACCTTGTGTTCCTTGCAAAAGGGAAGGAAATGAAATATTAATGGAGAGGCATGCAGGGAAACTTTGCTCATTTTAAAAAGTTCAATATATTTTGCTCCTTATTCATGCAAACTGCATTCCTTTCATTTGTTTCCATTGAGTCTGGCTTCTTCTCTTTTAGGTTTTCCATTGATTGCAGTGACAGACCCACCTAGTCTTCCTGGAAGCTTTTCACAATGATCACCTAATGGCATTAAACCTACCAGATTGCAAACAGATTGCACAAATGGTTTGATTTTACAGATATTTTTAAAAATGCACAGGCGCAGTCTAACCACTATCGAAAGTGCAAGCTTGCGATCTATCAGTGTCACAGAGCTGAACTGAGCTTTCCATTTTGTCCATTTCACTAAAATCCCTTTGCCTCTATGCCATGTAGTGGCTTGCCTGCTGGGCATAGAGTGATTGACCTCCTAACAGAGATCACAACATTTCTAATTTCAGAGTTTATTTTTTATTAAAGAAATTGTCCATAGGGAAATGCTGGAAATTGTGACTGGAAATATACACAGAGAGAAATTGACACACCGAGCACACATGCATAAGCAATAAGGTAGTAAAAACAACTGCAGTAAATGCATCCAGCTACACCACTCATCTGTGTTCCTATGCTACTTAGGTCCTCTGCTGAAGCAATTCTTACCATCACTGATGCACCTCTGCCAATAATTATCCAGTTCTGGGGACTCTGACTCTTCCTTACCTTTGGAATCTGGCATCAATAATAATTTTCCTTCCAACTTTTGCTGCTGCTGCTTCTTGCCCATCTACCTTTCTGCTTTTGGCTTTTATCTGCTCCCCAGCTCCAACCAATCAGAAGGATACATCCTTGTTCATTCCTGCAAAATATGTTTCTGTTTGCTGGGTTAAAACTTACTTTCTCTTTCCTTGTCTGTCCCTGTTAAACTTTGTAGCCTCCTCCTTCCTGGGAAAAACTGTCTGACTGCAGTGTTTTAACTAAACATTTGACCTTGGAAGTATCAACCTTAAGACTGCAACTGAGTAGCACACCTGGCCCCATAATACCCTACAACCAAACAAAATACCAATAAAGAAGGACAATTTTGTTTCTCCACAGAGGCCACAAGCCAAAACTAATATTTGGGTCCAGGACTTGTCACTTACCAGTGTAAAATCGATGTTTAATAGCAAACGTGGAGATCACTCTTGACATAAACCGACACCAAAATGACAGTGCTGCTGATGCATGTTTTCCCCATCTTATTTTTGACATTTAGACAGACTTATCCATGTTTATACATTGCAGTCGTCGTCATCATGCCCTGTTTCCCTTGCATCACTGGCCTTGGGCAGGGAAACAGGTAGAGTTTTCTCAATGTCTGCTTCTTTCCCTAGATATTTAGCTTCTGGAAAGTACAGTACCCACTTGGACATACCTCAGGGTGGCTGTAGAATGGGAATTCCCAGTGGTGCTATAGAAGGGTATTTAATATTCTGTTACCATAAGCACTTGTCTGGACTCAAATAAAGTTTTGATTGGAAAAACAAATTACCTTGTACATCATAATTCCACAGAAATTCAGCACAATATAACACTTTATACTATAACCTTCTTGTACATGATTGGCAGGTTCATTGTACTACAAAGTACCCACAATTTTTTGCTAACTGCCGCTCTATGCTTCTTTGATGCATACTTTGTTATTTACCTTCCCTGCTGCTAGCTACAATAAAGTAAGATTAATCTCCTGTCATTCTCACATCAGCAGCTTTGCTGCTTTCATGCATGTTGAAGGTGTGCAGACTCCTTTTCCCCGTTCCTTTCACACTCATTCTGCTTCTGTGGAGACAAGGCATTTTAGCTTGAAAAGAGAGTGAAATGGGGGAACTATAGAATTTTAGATCAAATAT
Source organism: Varanus komodoensis (assembly GCF_004798865.1). Classification (NCBI taxonomy): domain Eukaryota; kingdom Metazoa; phylum Chordata; class Lepidosauria; order Squamata; family Varanidae; genus Varanus; species Varanus komodoensis. The sequence goes on from NW_025335780.1 coordinate 1,954,199, forward strand.
ACATTGAACACCTGTATGTCTGGCATTTTTACAATGTCTTGCTGGAGTGTCTTGCAAACCACTCACCTTCGTTTGAAAGAGGTGGGTGGTTGGCATGAAATAATATGGGTAAGGGAAAGTGGTGTTTGGTTAGTGAATTGAGAATCAGCGGGACGTCTGGGGTCACAGAGTGTCTTTCCAATATTGCTATTTCTGTATGGTTTCAAAAACTCCTTGCAATCCATGGATGGATAATAAAAGTTAAGGATTCCAGCATCCCCAGGATGTGGAATAATCAGATTAATTTGGAAACACACACACACACACACACACACACACACACACACACAGGATATGGCTTATCTGATCACTGGAAAGAGCACCTTAGTGACAAAGGGTAAAAAGGGTATATAAGGAAAATCACTGTGCCTAAATGGCACTTGACAGAAACTCTGCTATGTGAGAAACTTTTTTGTGAGAAATCTCTTGCATAAACCGTTTTGGAGCAAAGTTTAATTTCAGCACAAATTATTTGTTGCATAGAAGGTATATGTGTGTGTCTATAAAATCGTATTTTCTTTTCACAAGCTCTGGCAGATACTGACACTAAGTGCATTTTCATTCAATATTCATTTCATTTTTATAGAATGTTTAAAGAACAATTTGATGGCCCTTAGGTAGCATCCCAGGGGCCATCAGAATATTCAGGAAAAAGCCTTCCAAAAACAGGAACATAGGTACAATCTTGTAACATTTAATTTAAGTTGCCTGTCCCCTCCCACCCCAAGTTCTTTTCACAGTGGCTGCTTCTGCATGGTCAGAAACTTGACTTGGTAAGGTGGAATAACCAAGAATTCTGGGAATGTCTGATTGGCAGGAAGGAGGCACCAACGGGATCCAAAGCGCCTGCCCCCCTTCCCATTCCTAGAAAAAGTATTGCTGCACATAAAAGCATATCTAATGCTTTCCTCCTATTGCTGGCAATGGGAGAAAGATAGTTTTCTTCTATCTGCAAACAGAAGGAAACACAAGAAGCCTCATCTTCCTCCTGGCCTACCAGCAAAAGCTGGGATAGGGAGAATAAGAATTGAAAGGCATGGAAAGAGGCCACACTAATCAATCCAGGATTCCTGATTTGCTGCTTCTTTTTCAACTCTCGTCTATACTTGCCCACGTAATTCGCTAAGCCCAATGCCAGTGTGTGGAACCTCCACCAACAGGCCAAATGCAACCTGTGGAACTTCCCTACCTCACATGCCAGCTGTTTGACTGGCTGCCACCCTTTCTCGTCCACCTCAAAGCTGCAGAGCTGTCTTAGTGTAGTCTAAGCTCTCAGCTCTTATCTATGACTGGAGCTGGGGGGTTTTCCCCAGCTTGTTGCAGCAGAAGGAGCTGCATTTTCCAAAGATCTGAGCTGGGACCTCTGATCAATAATTTCTGCAATTATTGATCAGAGGAAACAAGTAGAGTTTCCCACAGAAGGACTGCAGAAAAGCTGTCTTCAGCACTGAACCAAGAATCCCAGCTCTTGTCTCAGATTAAAAGGCTGCCTTGTTTCCCAACTTAGACCCACGGAAAGCTCAAAAACCTTTATGTATCACTGATGCTACATGGCAGGTGGTCTTTTCCTTGATATCTTCTGACCCGGTGGAGTGTCCCAACAAAGAATCCAGTCCCAATCTGAGAATCATTCTCCAGCCCTTCCCTGCCTCACTATCATACTGAAAATCCCGGTAGCTGGCAACATAATTAATTTTATGTTAATACATTTGCAATTCTATACACATTTGCTTGGGAAAAAGTTTCACTGAACTCAGCAGGGCTTACTTCTAAGGACTGTACTGTTCACATTGCTCACTGGTATGGTTCCTGGAAGGTATCGCCTCTGTACTTCCAGTATGTCCAGGAAACAATGAGAACTGATAGAAGTCTTACTTTATTGGTTTAAACTATGCATGGAATGTCGTGGAGAGCAGCAATGTAATTGCCTTTATCTCCGTTCTGCTGTTGAAAGCCTCTGATGGACTAAACAGCCTTCCAGCAGTGGAGGGATACCAAGTGAATATAACCCAAAGGTGCAGTATATTTCATCTGAATTAAATGTAGCTAGTAATCCAACTGCAGCTACAGCTTGCCCTTTGTGGGTTTAGTTCAGCAACCATGATATTAGGTTCCAGTAAAGGCATGCTGTAGTGAAATGTTGTATTGCATTGATGCCAGGGATAGATGTTCGTTTGTTTGTGCTTCTTAAGGAGAAAGGTAGACTTTACCAAGATTTGCAAATTTCTTGTATTTGGTATGGAAATAAATTGAGATTTTAGATTCAGATGCAGAAGAAACTAATGGTGGCAAGTTTGTTCTTTCAGACCAAGACAGGAGTAGGGCGGGGTGGATGAGTTTCTAATGTGGTTCTCCAAAGACACACAGATGCCCACCCCCCTTCAACTTGATTGGACTTTTGCTAGCTATAAATATAGCTAGCTTTCTTCATCACCAAAGGCCTTTGTGTTTTCTTAAACTGACAGATCACTTAAAGTAGGGCACAAACCTGACCTTCTTTGCTGGACTGGCCAAGGGGCAGCAGCATGTCAAGGAACCCTAAGAACAGTCCATGTCCCTCATGAATGTTAGGGGATGTGAAGAATAAATGAAAGAGGAGCCGTAGAGTGAATGAAGATACTTTGTGAATGAGCTCATTCGAATTTTCTGTGTCACTCGTAATGCTTCAGAAAACTGTTAAATGCAAAGCATTTTTGTGTCTAGTATGCCAACCCTTTCGCCATTTCAGGAATAACAACACAATGTGGAGAAAATCACAAGCCTGTCATTGTCTTTCCTGCACTTGGAAGGACAGCTTTATTTGTGACCTGCAGTCTGGGAATCCCAGCAGGGGGAAGATCTCAGAATTCAATGCATTTACTATCTTGTCCCCAGAAACCCTGTAATTTGTGAGATTGGAAGATAGCAACCATTTTGATTGTGTTTGCCAATATAACAGCTTATATAAAATGCATAATGGCATTGATTTTACACTCTGAAGGAATTCAGAAATAGATTTAAAGTTGCAAGTGGTGCAATTCTTCTAAAGTAGACCTGAACAAATTGGAACTCACTGAGCCCAGACATAACATTCCAGCCATGGCAGAAGGACCAACAGATCCCTCTGGCATTGCTGCCTGCTTGACATTGAAAATATGGGAGTTTATCAAATATCTAGTGGACTTGCGAGCTGCATTTAGATTGGTGGGTCAAACACTGTGCCAGACCATACTAGAAGACAGAATGACAAACCTTTAGACACTCAGATGACCTATACTCATGACCTATATTTTATTTATTGTTGTAAGCTGTTCTGGGACATCTTATAAAAGATGGGATACAAATATTGTTAATAAATAAATACAAAAATAAATACACTCCCCTTAGGGTACTGAATAAATCACCCAATGGATATGAAACATACTCCTTGTAGATCACATAGAAACATAGAAACAGAGTGAGTCAGAAGGGTATTCCCAGGCCATATAGTCAGGGCCATCTAGTCTGGCCCCTGGCTCCAGCCAACTCCGCTCATGACATGCCCACCATGTGCATGTCCAGCCTATCCTTGAACACCCTCACCGATGGGGCCTCAACGACCTCCCGTGGAAGCCCATTCCACACCCTCGGGGTCCTAACTGTCAGGAAGTACTTCCTGACATCCAAATTGAACCTCGGTTGCCTGAGCTTTGCTCCATTGGAACACGTGCTGCCCTCCTCTGCAGGGGAAAACAGGTCTCTACCGACCTTCACGTCGCACGCCCTGATGTACCTGGATGTCACCAACAGATCCCCTTGGCATTTCCTCTTCTCCAGGCTGGAAAGACCCAGTTCCCACATATAAACTTGTGCACATTCTAAAAACATGTACTCATTAAATTGTCTCTTTAACACTGACAATATTGTGTACTCCTATTAACATTTGCTAAGAAATATGTTCCAATGAATTGTGGGAAAGCCTCAACTCCATCAAGGTGCTGATCATTGGCGTGGATCCAAGATCTGCTTTTTGGACATGGAAAATCACTCCAACACAAATTTGCCTGATTTTTGGTGATTCCACTCCCCTGATTGTGAACGACTCCAGAATTCATCCATTTTGGCAGCCTTCCCTGTCCATTTTTCTAGCATTCCTACAAAATGGAGGGGCTGATCTGAAGATCACACACTTAGAACTGGAACCAACCCAAAAGTCATTAATTGACCATGATGAATGTGGACACTGCTCAATGAACTGCCTCTTCATAAACTTACCACAGTGCTGATATTTTAAATAGTAAAATGACAAATCTAAATCTTTCCTTGGTATCAGGTCATATATACTTCACTATTATGCCATTTATTAAAGATTTTTAAGGCTCCAACCAATGTTGATGTTTTGGAATGAGATTTAAATGTGGTGTGTAAAATATTCCTATCTCATAATACATCGTATGCAATGCTAATGAGGAACTGCAGCCTCAAATGAGGGATCCGGGACACATGATTTTGGGAAAGGGTCTCTTAATCATATAGTTAATCCATGTATAATCCTTCCTGAAATTGAATTCTGGTATGCTGCAACAGGATCACATTGGAATTAGCCTGGCAATCTTCTATCGATGAGTTCACACTGATTAGTGAAGAATTAATAACTATTGTAGCATTGGTGGAACTTGCGCAGGACACACATTTCTACAGTGAAATGGAGTTTTACTTTGCTATTTTCTTCTTCTTCGTCTTCCTCCTCCTCCTTGTGCTTGCTTCTCATTATTTAAAGCTATAGCATTCTTTTAAATGTGCTGGATAAGACTTTGATGTTACAATTGAATGGAATGACATTTATTGCAGATGGTTTAAGTAATAAAACATGACAAGCTATCTAGTTACACTGATTAATGACAACCTCTACTGTGCAGTAATTTGAAGACGGATGCTTTGAACATAGAAAAGTATTTTGTTCTTGTGTTTTTCACTCAAACAGTTCAAAAAGAGATTTTGGAATTCAATATATCTTTTTTGTCTTGTTAACATCCCATGAAGACGTTTTAGCTCCCATTAAAATAAGGACAGTTTAACTTGTATCTGGCCATAAGTTCAAAGTGAATGGAAACACTGGAATTTAAATCTCTGTTCTTCCACATTTTTCACACTGTTTCCCAATATAAAGCTTTTAGAAGACTTTGAAAAATGGTTAAATATTTCCAACTTAGAACTAGACAATTTCTGGATTTCAAGACTTCAGGCTGTGTATTTTAATGCTTCCCTCATGAAAAAGAATCCCAACATATCTGCAATTAAATATGAGATTTCCACATGCAAGGTATTCATTCATTCATTCATTCATTCATTCATGCAAAATATTTATTGGCTGCCTTTCCAGACAGAAGCCTTCCCAAAGAGGCAAGCATAAAATACAGATGATTATGGAGATGATGGTGTAGTACTAAAAGCAGCAAAACTTTCACAGCAGAACAAATGTCAGAAAAAATGGCCACAACACAATTGCAGGTATAACCCAGTTTGATACAACATAATCAAGGGAAAGAAAGAGTAAAAGTCTTCAGGGCTACCTTAAAAACATTCCATGATGAACCCCTGGTGGCAAGTTATTCCAAGGGTGGGGATCCAAAGGTCCCCTTTCTCATGTTCTTGCTCACGAAATTGTCCTCACTACTGGGCAAGGACCTTTCTTGCTGATCTTAAAATTCACACAGGTTGATTTGAATAAAGAAGTCCTTCAGATAACCTAGTCTCAAATATATAAGGCTTTGAGGGTCCAAAGTTGACACAGAGACACACATCACTAGAGCACCTGGTATAGCACAGACTTTGTATAATCTAACTGCCTCAGCCCCACTCTCCAACAGGCGGATGCCCACATTGTGGCTCAAGAGCATCTTCAAGGGCAATCTCACCCAGAGTGTAGGTTGGTGAAGGGCACTGCTGGACATTGCAGGGTTAGAGACCAAGAGGAGTCCAGGTTATGTGCTTGACCTTCCAGAGGTCCCATTTAAGACCTCCATCTGGAGTGGCTGGTCTCCCTACACAAAGTGCCACTTGTCTGGATCAAATTTCAGCCTGTTCACCCTTCCCTGCCACAAAGCAGCCTCCAGGCACTTGTTCAGGACTTCCACAGCCTCAATGGGATGTGTGGTTTGAAGCAAGAGCGAGAGCTAAGTAGCATCCATGTACTGATGACACTCCATCCCACACTTCCTCTTTTCCCAGCAGTTTTATGCAGATGTTAAAAGCATGGAGGATGGGGCAAAGGCGGACCCTTGCAGCACCCCACAGGCCATTGGCTGTGGGATGGAGCAGACATTCTCCAGCACCACATTCTCAGACTGGAAGTCCTTTAAAATTGTGTTCCCTAAACACAGTCCTTGAAACTCAACATTAAGAAAACTAAGATTATGGCATCTGGTCCTATCACTTCCTAGCAAACAGATGGGGAAGAAATGGAGGTAGTGACAGATTTTATTTTCCTGGGCTCCAAGATCACCACAGATGGTGACTGCAGCCAAGAAATTAAAAGAAGCTTGCTCCTCAGGAAGAAAGCTATGGCAAATCTAGACTAGAAAGCAGACATCACCCTGCTGACAAAAGTGTGTATAGGCAAGGCTATGGTTTTCCCAGTTGCAATGTATGGCTGTGAAAGTTGGACCATAAGGAAGACTGAGTGCCGAAGAATTGAGGCCTTTGAATTGTGGTGCTGGAGGAGACTCCTGAGAGTTCCTTGGGCTGCAAAGAGATCATATCAGTCAATCCTCAAGGGAATCAACCCTGGCTGCTCTTTAGAAGGCCAGATGCAGAAGATGAAACTCAAATACTTTGGCCACCTAATGAGAAGGAAGGACTCCCTGGAGAAGAGCCTAATGCTGGGAACAATTGGCAGCAAAAGGAGAAGGGGACGTAGAGGATGAGGTGGCTAGATGGAGTCCCTGGGGCAGTGGGTGTGAGCTTGGGTGGACTCTGAGGGATGGTGGAGTTCAGGAGAGCCTGGAGGAATGTTGTCCATGGGGTTGTGATGGGTTGGGCACAACTTTCCCACTAACAACAAAAGCACAGTCCAGGTAAATAATCTAGAAGGATGCCATTTTTCAAAAGCTGCTGAGTTTTCAGTTCTAGATTCAGGGATCCATATTATTATGCCACAACAAAACCCATAATGCACTGAATTTATTAGTCTCCAAAGGAACTAAAGTCCACAAATGGAACTCGGGGTGGAGAAAGCCATGAGAAAACAAAGAAAATAGAAGGGGCCAATCCACTTATCTCTAACTAATGCTAACTGCAAGCATGGACAATTCCTCCCAGGCTTAGACATGCTAAATGCTATACTGAAAATCACACGGTGCATCGAAGCCTTCACCTAATGGGTAGGAATAGTTTTCTTGAATCACTCCGACGCCTTGTTGCTGTGTTACAGGAAATGCTGTGCTAAGAAATTAGCAGATTACTAGCTACTGCTTTGAAAAGAGGAATGGTGAATAGGCCAACATTAAATAAATAGAAGTCTGATGTGAAAGTAATTTGCAAGAAGGGCTTAGCAATATTAAGGATAAAGGAGCCAGTTGCTGATGTTTATCAACAAATTCAATTACTCTGGGAAATCTGTTTAAAACACAGAATGCTCAGAAGTCTCTGTCCTTCATAGTTTCCTGTGTGCTGTTTTGGAGGTAGTTCTTTATAGGAATTTGATGACTTAGGAATAAAAGGGATCCTTCAGTATTCATAGGGAATGTACATACATTAAAAATAATGAAATTGCTCTGCATAGAGGAGCTTACCTAGCAGATTGTCACTGCATGCAGTCTCATTAGGGTGCCTTGCTTGAAGCCTGGAATTTTGGCATCAGGCAATATGGAAACTTCCAGGTGTGAGAAATGAGACACAAGTATTTATCTTCATTTCTAAACTACTGTTCGGAGCATTGTGGTAAGCACAGAATTTTGTTTTCAACAAATATCATAGGCCAGGATTTTCACATCCTGCCGATTTCCTTCCTGTCCTCATCTTCCATAAGAGAGCAACTTCGCTTCCTCAGGATGCTTTCGTTTTGGGTTTTCCAGGAGTTGTGTTGAGAAACTGCCCCATACAGTTGCATGGTGCTCATTCGTCAAGACAGCTGAATGGAACCTTCATGTCTGCAGGTGGCAGTTCTTTGAGGAGCAAACTGTATGGACTAATGGCGAGGGGAACAGTTGCCTCTCTGCTTTGCTTATAAACTTCTTATAAGCCTTTTCATAAGCATGCGCCTGGCTGGCCACTTTTGGAGGCAGGACTGGAGACAGTGTGGATATTTGACCTGATCCATTTGGCCTGAACAAGTATGAACATCTGCTCCAATTGCAGAAAGACAGAGAACCTTGATCAATGTTTTAAAGCAGTTTGAATGCTAAACTTTATCAGGAAAGGAGAAGCAAACAAAAAACCCATCCAGACAAAATGGTATAATTACTGAATGTGATTATCTTATGTATTTATTACATTTATACATTATCCAATAGCTGAAGCTCTCTGGGTAGTTAACAAAGCAAGGCTAAAAGCTTTAAAATACAACAACATTATAATGTATTATATAAAAGCATCTAGAATTTAGAGTGGAATAGGATTTTTAAAAAGCCAAAGTAAGTCTGCAGCAGTAGAAAAATCTTTAAAAGCCGTTCTTTAGAACACAAAACAAAACACCTTGTATTCAGTCTTGCCAATAGGTCCAATTCATAGCAGAATGTGGCACAGAAATTATTTCTGATATGGAAGACAAGCAAGTTCTTCTGCCCTTTATGAGTTGGACACGAACTTGGGAGTGGCTGAGTTTCTGCCTGAAAAATCAATAACAGAGGGTAGATCCTGCTGGCAACTATTTTGCTTCATGGAAAGGACATGTCCCTCACTCCCCTTACATAAGAACTAAGTAAAGATGGGAGACAATTCCACTGATTTTGTAAAATCTGAATTTCCCAACATTATTCATATGGGCAACAGAAAATACTTGGATTTTTTAAAAATTGAATATGGGAGTAAGCAAAACAAGAAAATAACTGTTTATCCCCAAAAAATAATTTATACTTGGAAGTCAGCATGATGGTATAGCTGCTAAGTAATTAAAACTTCAAAGGTGAACCAACCAGAGATTGGCAGATTTGGTACTCTTGCATTCTCCCATTTTTATTTTTAGTATTCAAATTATTTGTCTCTTAAATACAAATTTATGAATTTTGGAAAACTCTTATTAAAAATATGTAACTTGAAATTCTTATGTGTTTGTACCAGCCAAATTCAGTAAGCATAATGATATTTTCAGAATGGAAAGGAGCATGAAATACTCTTCTCCCATATACCTGCTAGAGATAAGAAGCCTTTTAGAAAAGAGGATGGGGAAGGGGAAAAGGCAAGTCTAATTTCACACTACATGGATGACTACATGGGAATAAAGATGCACTTTTAAGAGCAAGTCTCCCAGGGCCCCAGGCTTGATTGGATACATTGGACAGTTTTGACCACTGAAATATCAAATATTTCATTCCTTTGGAAATATAGAGAACTTTGTGAATTTGGCAATTTCTCATCCAAACCAAACTGAAACAAATGATCATCTATCTCTAGTTTCAGAGTTCAACTCCACTTCCCATCCCAAAACAGGTTTCATAAATAAATATCCATATCTAGCAATATCTTTCACTTAAAGCAAACTCTTTGAGTTGCAGAGCTTAATGAAGTGAATAAGGATTTAGAGCTGGATTATGTAATCTAACGTGTTCCCTGTCAATACAGTTTCACAGCAGAGAAGATCACAAAGTAAATAACGGAACTGACCTATTTTTGATGCAACAGAGCCATCAAAGGTGATTTATAGCTGGGCTGTGTTTTGTTCAGCCATGCAGTTAGCAATTCATAATTTTTTTGATCTGCTTAAATTTACACTGACTCAGACCAAAAAGAAAAAGAAGAAAAAAAACACAAGGGGCTGCAAAACACAAAAGTAACCTTTGTAGGAATTATAACAAGGGCTGTGCAGGATAAAGATTTGCTCGACCTGCCACAGCCAGTTGTGCAAACACTCACGATACACATGGTACTTTAAACACCAACGTATCACGGCCAGAATTAATTTATGTGAAGACCAGATACTGATTTTGAAAAAGATATGAGTGCAACTCAAAATCAGGCTTTCAGCATTTGAGTGCTCTTTTCCGTGCCATGAAACAAAGCTCATATCTTGCTGTTCTTTGATCTGGACGTCCTTTCTCATTATCTCCAGATATAATGGATTCCTTGTAGTTGCTTACAGTGTAATGGAATCTGCACATGTTTAGGGAAACTTTATTTTTCATGTCATCCATATGGTAAAAGGGGATCAAATTTCAGCTTATTTCAGGGGAGTGGACAAGTTTTCAGTGCAGTGAGTCTTAAATCAATTTGGATCAGAGCTTCTCCTCTCTCTCTCTCTCTCTCTCTCTCTCTCTCTCTCTCTCTCTCTCTCTCATCTTTTCAGCCTCCTGAAATGGTCGTGTGCCTGCCCTTGACAAACATCTCCTTAAGTATATTGGTTAGTTATTGCTTTGTTTTGTTTTTCACTAATTAATGTCCCAGTTAGAAACAAATGCCACTGCAGTGCCTTGGAGAATCTAGCCACAGCTTAAAATGTTTGCTTAACTGTCTTGGCTAAGAGAACAAGAAACCCTTGGTTACCTTGTCTGTCCTGGTAAACTCACTCTCCTGGAAAGTTCTTAAAATTCATCCCCCAATTCCAATCTTCGGGAATGCAAATGTACATAGAACAGACATAAATCCCTGGGCCAAATACTTCAGCCTTGTGCTTCTGTGGACTAGACCTCATGACTTCCAGGATGATGCACAGATTGAGTCCATTGAAAAGCACTGTGCTTGTGATATGGAACTGGCAGTCTTCCATAGCAGGTGGCAGGACAGAATTCTAGCTAGGTGACTTAAATACATTCCAGGTATTTTATCCAGGAGAAAAGTCTTGGTATGATCTTTTCCTGCACAGGGATCCAGAGCAGTTCCCATTAAAGGGATCTGCACACAGAAGACAGCGTTCTATCTGGCCAATCTGTTCCAGAAGACATCTGGAACAAATAGGCCAGTGGAGACAACAAGGTCCATGAGCAGGCCATCAGCAACCTCATTTGAAAGACTGGTCCTCTTTGGACATTGGGAACACTGACTACTGCAGCAGATCTTTCCAGGACTGGAAGAGATGTCTCTCAGGTTGGCTGGAAGAAATGGGGCACCACAGCTGGGTTGTCACTGAAGGACTGTGTAAAGGCTCTTTTATGGAATGGCAGAACCACACTCCATGAATGGAAGGAAGAACAGATGAATGCCATGCCCACCCCCTTTTTGTCCTTCATTGCAGCAGCTACTTTCACCATCACCAGGTGGAGATCCCCCACCTGCTTCCACAAAAGCAGACTTACAGCTCTCTGCATCTCAGGTTCCTACTTTAGGGAGTGTGCCAGTTGGTGATTCAACATGTGGTGGGCAACCTTACCAGGAAAAGAGATCACAGAATTTCAAACAGTTAACTTTAAAAATTTATTAAATTTTTATAAGAAAAACTTGGGAGAAAAAAAGTTTTAAAATCTGGATGGCTACATGAACACAACACACAGGTATGAGCAAAGGTAGTACCACCTTTGTGTTATTTTTCCCTCGTTATTTTTGCACAGTGCCAGCCCTTCAGCAGAGTAATTCCTCCTCTGATCCAGAGCTGAACTCCCTGAAAACTGCAAACTTCCCGCAAAAATAAAATGCAAGAAAGTAATTCTGTTTTTTTAACCTTTTCATCTGGTCAGTACTTGGCCCATGGTGAATGGGAACCTTCTACGGTATTGCAGCATGGGGATTAATCAATAAGCCCATCTCAGAGAGATGCATGGAGGGGGGGTGGGATCCATTTAGGGGAAGTTCGAGTTCATGAACAGGGGGTTATAGCAGAATTTCTAGAGCTAAAATTTTGTTTTCTACCCTCCAATTGTTTGGACTCCATGCCATAATGAAAGTATAAATTACATTCAGAGTACTTTTTGTATTGGTCAGTGTTAATCAATTTTTTTTCTAGGTAGCTAATTGTGTTATGCTATTTCATGAATGCACTATATAAGAGTGACTCTGACTTTAAATGTATGGGTATGATAAAGTTTACATAAAAGGGATCCAAAACATTCAGACTTGTTCTCTTTTGTGCTTTTAAGCCTCAGATTATTTGTCTGAGAATAAATTATTGAAAAGACATCAGAGACTATGACAGAGTGGACTGGTAAGAAAAATACTGTAGAAAAATCAATAGTGCTATATTTTTAAAGAAACATGCAAAGATAAAGAAAAAATTTAATATTGCCATGAAACAGATTGAAGACAGTAGCTGGTAGGTTTGATTTTGTTTGTTTTGTTTTTAAGAAATCAGTGGACACATTTAGCCAGTAAAAGATGTGATCAAAGGCAGTAACAGAATATATAGCTTCTTGCCTAAAGGTGTGTACATATCCTGAATAGTTATAATAACAATTACACTGATAAACTGTTTGGTAGGGAAGGAAGAGGAATTGTGGGAACTGAGGACTGGTGGGGTTCCAACTCTAGGGAAAGGGCCATAGTTGCAGTGGGAAGTAGGTATGCTTTCTGAATGCTCCCCATCCAACTGGGACATGTCCACAGAAGCCTGGCAGATCAGGTTATCCTTGGGGCATTGTCACCATGGTGCTGAAAGGAAATGAGTCAGGTGCAGCACAGGGTAAATATGGACTATGTTTACAGAGGATAGCCCTCTACTGTTAAAGAGCTGTCCTCTTTTTGAAGGAGCTCTCTGTTCAAGGTAAGACAGGTCCAAGTCTGGATTAAAGGTAAAGAACCATAAGAACCCTTGACTGGCTGCCACTGCTCAGGTCTTGGACTATTGAGACTGGCCATGTTTTCCAGTTACCAGGTCATAGTTTTCCTTCTGGGATAAGATATACTGCATTTCTATTCCCATTAGAGTAAAGATAACTCAGTCTGGAGCTACACATTTAACTCCAGCAAATGCAAAAGCTGTGTTTGCCACCTTTTCCCTCACCCTCATCAAAGTCCTGGGGTTGACTTGTATGTTTTATTCAAATGAGGTCCTAAACCTTCACAGCTGAAGGACCAAGTGGTGAGGGAAGACCTTCTCGTATCTCCTAATGCTAACATACCTCCAGGTGATAAGAAGCACAGACATCTGTCGTAGACCAAGTCAACCTAGCCTGTGACTCTGTAGGTGATTTGACCCATTACATACTGTATTGCCAGTTATATAATGACATTAAAACATGTTATCTGGAACTCTTCCTAAATAAATTGAAGTGCTGGGAATAGGAAGAAAAGTGTGTTTTCCTGCTTCATGGGACAAATCAACACGCTACAAAAAATGTTGCCCAGTTTGCAATAAAGGTTTCCAGAAGCAAAGGGAAGTTGGTGGAATACGTCACAGCACATCCCTAAGAATGATCAGAGAGCCTGACTGTAGCCTGATAGCCCTACCAAGGCCACCGGGATTGGCTCATTCCATTCATCTGATGCTTAGTAATATTAACCTGCAATGAGTGATTTTAAATGTATTAATTTGAATCAATCTATCAATTATTTATTTAAGAGTTTTAACCTACTACTACTGTAGTAGTACTACAACTACTACTGTCTCAGGATGGTCTTACAATAAAAACAGAATAAAAATGAAGCATAGTATCCAATAATAAAACCATCCATTAAAAAACCTAATAAACTTTTTAAATAATGGATAAGAAAAAGGGGTTGTCCTGGCACTGAAAAGAATACAAAGTCAGCACCAGGTGAGCCTCTCTGGGAAACAGATTCCATAACCATATTTTATGTATTACGAAAGTTTTTTTAATTGATTGTATATGCTTGTTATAATTTTTCCAATCCACAGTATCCAAAAGACTTGTGCAGTATACAACAAATATGTAAAATAAACTAAATAGACCAAGTCTGCCGATGTCTCCCTCAAGGTCAATATTTCCTACTCTGACTAGCAGCAGTTCCTCAGAGCCTCAAGCAGGCAAGGGATTTTTCCATCTCTTGCTCTTCCATCTTTTAGCACATGACCTTAGGGTGCACTGAGTAAAACACGCCCCCTTTCACTTCCTCCTCCTCAACCATCTCCCTTTTAGTTCTTTTCTATACGAGCTGCAACCTCTAAGCATTCCCTTACATTCCCTTCCCTGATTTCAGGAAAAAAAGAAGGAAAGTCTCCACAGACTTGAATCTTCAGAAATCCACAGCACCCAAAGCTCCTTGGACCCCCTAGAACATAAGTTGCTCAACACACACACCCCACAACTGTAACAGAGGCTTGCTACAAAGCGGAATTAGCTTCTGAGCTGATTTTCCCATCTGCCAAGGGCAAGCCTGGAAGCAGCTGAGTCCTTTGCCATGGAAGCAAGCATGTTATCTTCATTCAGCCTAAGTGCTTGTGGGCATCAGAGAGCTCACACTTTTATGGTATACCCCTCCAGAAAATATTTGCTAACAGGATGATGGGGATGCAAATATAAACCCTCAGTACTAGTTGAGTTTGTCTGAGGAGGTCAGGGCTTTAAAAATTACACAGACACACACACCTATATCATCTAAACCTTCTTGCCTCATGGTTTTCTCTTTTTCTCTCCCCCTTGTTCCACCTTCCTTAGGAACCCCTTTGTCGTTCTGATCTTCTCCTTCAGATGCAAAGAATGGGCGATCATGCCTTTTAACCTCTGTGGAAATAATTCTGACTCGTAAAATGCCTAAGTAATAAACTCTTTATACCCAAATGCACATACTCTGCTTTTATTGACTCTAGAATGCAAAATAAACAACAATTAACTGAAACACAATCCCATAAAGCATGAGATCTTATTTTAAAATAATGATGCGCTGCCAGCTTTTTAATCCTGTGGCTATTTTTTAATCACTTCATGGGAACTACAACGATTTTCTTTTATTTGGTGAAATGCATATAAGCACGATGCTTAAGGCTCAGTTATCCCCACTTGAGAAGAATACGGTTGCATAAGTTTGCTTGCAAATTATATATTGCAAAATGCTTCAGAGTACAGTTATCTTTTGCCCCTGAGTATCTCATTTCAAAGTGTTTCTTCATATTTAGTGATCTGTGTTATTTTGACTGAATATTTTGGCATACTCTTTTTTTGCCCCCTTCCCCACAGAAATTCGAAGACTATATATGAATAGCGCACTGTATTCAGACAAGTTAATAACTGTACCAGTACAAGGGAAGGGTTGCAGTCCTCTGAACTGGTTGATTTAGAAAGTTCATCAATTCTGCAGAACCAAAGTAGGACATCAAGATGATCGTTAGAATCATGGTGCAATCCCAGAGGACGATATTTCAATTTGGAAATTTGACGTCAAGCTCTAAAGCGGTGTCCAGCAGCTCCTCTGTGCCCTGCAGTCTGTTCCCCCACAGTGAATTGCAAGATGTTCTTCAGTGTCAGGATACATTCAAAATCAGTTTGTGGATGCAGGCATCCAAACCTCCACCGGGTGACCAACAGTTCTTTGAATAATCCAGTCCTGCAAAACTATGCCAGAAACAGCTGTTTTTGTAGCCTTCTGAGTTCTCAGATGTTCCCATCTCCTCCCATTTTTTGCAAACCTAGGCAGAAGTTCTTGAAAGTCTTGATGGGTGTCATCAATGACTGGTTAGCGGCATTCAGGTAGGACCTTCACAAATCTTTGTTTTGTCTTGATAGCATTCATTTAGGTGGACTCAGGGCACAATTCTATGATCCCTGGAAGGGCATCCTTAGGATCATAAGATGACGTGGGTTCCACATTCCCAGTCCTGAGGCTGTAGAAACCACTGCAATGATATTTCTTGCTTGATTGATTTGGATTCACTTTTCTATCAGGTAAAATGACATTCAAAGCCATTTACCCAAATGGCTCCAGAACATTCTATGTAATATGTCAATGCAAATATTTGCAAAAGGGTGCATACAATGCAGATGTTTGGAAGGAAGGCATGTAAAGTGTGTGTGTGTGTGTGTGTGTACGTGCGCGTGCATGAAAAGTGTATAGTACGTACTTAAAAAATATGTTTCATTCCAATGCAGAATTGGGACAGAACTAATTTCAGACTGGAATAGTGAAAGCCAAACAAAATTGCAGATTATCTGAGTCATGCATCCTTATCCAAGACACATTGATTACTAGAAGAGTCTGAAAATGGAGCATTTTGTATCCGACAGTTAAAGCTCAGGCTGATGCATTTAATTCTCAGTTCAAGGCACTTCATATATGCCTACAGTCCTTTAGAAAGCACTGCTTCTACCAGCCCCTGCTCTAGTTGAAGCTTTGAAAGAGAAAAGGGGAAAAAATCCAATGGGAGCAAAGCATTTTCAGCAGATGGGAACTTTCCATTTCCAGCAGTTAAAGAAAGTAAGTGGCAGTGTAGCAACTAATGGGTTTCTAGGTTCTAATGTGCATGCACTGAAAACTCAGAGCTGTAACAGTCAGAAGAATGCACCTATATTTTGTTTTATCTCAAACTTCTGTCCCTTCCACTGCAGACTCTGAGAAAGAAGAGCAGTTGAAAAGTGTATGCTTTGAGCTTCTTAAAAGCCCACATCCTTTTATTCTGGGCCAATTGGGCAATAATAGCTGATCTGATGCTGAAGTTTAAGAGTGTAACATCTGACAGTGAAGTTCAGATGAAAACATCACTATTCACAGGCCTTTTGTTGCATTCCTACAACCACAATCATTTCTGAAATATGAAATGCTTTCTACTAAAAGGAATTCATGCCCACAAAATTTAGACACTCAGTGCCATTTGGTGCAAAATGAGAAAGAAGCATTCCTCATTCGTGAAGGAATTCTATTTAGAAATATATAGTTATACAGGATTCTGTGTAGAAATGTGTTTGTCCTTGAATTATACTTTAGTTTCATGCTCCTCAACTTGGGTCTGTCTAGACTACAAATCCCATAACCCTTTGGTGGCTGGGCCTGCCTGGAGTTGGGTCATACAATGCTGGAGGGTTTGCTTTAGTTTTAATAAAATATGTTGTAATTCTGTAATTATGAGTTTTGTTATCACAATGAGGAGCAGAAAATTTGCAATCATCCCAGAGGCAAATGAATATTAGCCATGTTCATTCAGTTCGTTCCTACACTGCCATTTTGAAGCAAACCAGGCTTCATGTTTTCAGATGTTCAGGGAGTAGCTAGAAACATTAAGTAGTGCTACTAAATTCAGTGTTACTAAATGCAGAAACATTTAGTAGTGCTACTATAACATTTTTAAACCTCCTAGTTTAAGCCTGCACTTTTCCATGGACATTCAGGCCCAAAGGTATGTGGGGACCATTAAAAATTTTACACATTTTCCTAGTCCATTCCTGTTTTATGAAGTATCTGAACATCATTGCATTGCTTGGAGAACGCGCTTGTGGTTTGACCCTGCCTGTTTGTTGTTAACATAAATTCTAGCTGGACATTTTTGTTTGAGCAACTTTCTCTTAGAGCAGGGTGGTAGAGATAAAAATTGGGGAGAAGAAAACTCAGAATGCTTCATTGGGTCTTAGATGAATTTATGAGCCTCTTCCCTGCACGAAACGCAAGGCAGCTTATGTTTTCTGCTCCATTTTATACCCACAAGACTGTAAGGTAGTGATTGGGCCAGAGTTACCCAATGAGCTTCATGTTCAAAGTCACATGGAATGTGACTTTCCAGAGCTCCATTCCAGCATTCTAATCATTTCACCATATTAGGTCTCAAGCATGTGAAATTGCCAGAAAGCATAAAAACGGATTTATCTATCTTTACTCCTGTTGTATTGTTTCTGCAAGGCATTATGGGTGAATTTATTGGTTGCCAACTACCACTAATCACAGGATCACTGAAGCTGAATGGCCCTAGCGTGAGGGTCCAGAAAAGGGCAGTTCACAAGTTCTCTGGAGAAAATAAAAGTCCAAGTGGTCATATTTTGAAAGGCAATTTAATATTACCAGAATGATTTGAATGGGTGATATTTTCCACAGCCAAAAAATCACTAATACATTCTGTGGGCAATATACAATTTGGTGTTGCAAGCATTAAAAAAAAAAAGCAGACACACACATTCTGTTCAATGAATTAACAAGGATTATGTGATTTCTCCACCCCTGCTCAAATGTGGAAGTAAATTTGAATTAATTTTCTTCATTACCATAACTCAAATTAGGGTAGCTAGGAAATGCTGTGGCTAGGTTAGTAAATTCTCATGGCATTTATGTAGAAATGATTATACCAATTAAAAAGAAAAACACTTTGGAACCTCTGGAAAGATTATATTTAGTATCCCTGTAAGTTTAGGATTCTGACAAAACAAAGCATATTCAGCAAAAAGTATACAATTACAATTTAGGAAGACTGTAATAAAGCATACTACTGGCATTTAACTGACTTTTTAATATTCACAGTGCTGCTTCTAACTGTAAACGGAATCAACCATCATAGAGATTCATGTTCTTATTTTCAAACGACATACGTTGAGTTCACAGAAGAATATTTAAGCATGATCCATCCAAAATTAAACACATTTACAGTATGTCCCTTTGATTTCCATGAAATAAGAATCCGCTTAACTTTGTTCTACTGAAATCATTCGGCATGATCCTGCTTTAACATGTTCAATGCTTTAACATCTGTTTATATCAACGAGAGAGTTAATTATATGCTTAAGTTTCTCCCATTGATCTCAATACAACTTAAAGGCATTTAGTGGCAGCTGAATTGCATCTAATGAGA
This sequence comes from Varanus komodoensis, assembly GCF_004798865.1. Lineage (NCBI taxonomy): Eukaryota > Metazoa > Chordata > Lepidosauria > Squamata > Varanidae > Varanus > Varanus komodoensis. The sequence goes on from NW_025335780.1 coordinate 1,973,001, forward strand.
CTTAGGTGTGATTGACTAGAGCATGCATTCATTAATCAATTTTCTTGTTGCTTTTGCACTTAGAGAAAATGAAACATAGAAAGTAGAAGAGTAAATTCTTTGGATGCTTGGGGACAAGGCAACTGGAAAATGTTTATGTTCCACTAGATTGTTCTTCAAATTCAGCTGAAGGTTGACATCATGAACTATTGTAGTAGTTTCTGACCATGTTCAATTATCACAGTTGGTGATTATGTTCAGCTCAATTAACGTTAATTGGGTTGCTCTAAATCTAGATCCAACTTATGCATGCTTGTACAGTTATGCTGTTCTTGTATAGCAACATCTAGAAACCACTGTCTGGAATATAAAGGTGGTAAGTCCTATCCACTTATTCTTCATCTAGAGAAATACCCAAGGCAAAGTGTTGGACCATGAGCACCTTCTGTTCTTGTTTTTATCACCTTCTATTCCTGTGGGGTGAGCTTCTGAAGAGGGAAGGCATGGGAGTTCTCTACATGACCTAGAACATTGGAAAATCCCTGCTCTGGATCATATGACTACAGAAGCGCTCCTTTTCAGAGAGTCACACTCCTTGGTTACAGTGCTGCTCAAGTACATGCATCATGTGTTTAGTCTCCCTGGATGAGGAACAACTCATTTGGTCTACAGATAATTTTGTATAGGGTCTGTAATTTGTGATGGCAGTCTATTTATTTTATTTTATTTTATTTATTTAAGATATTTGTATGCTGTCCTTCGCAAGGGCCTCAGGACGGCTTATACAAATAAAATTCTGAGGTACATAAACAATAAATTGACAACCCACTCTGGCTGCAAATTAAAATACGGTAATAAAATTCAATATTAAAACTTATTAAAATATTGAATAAATAAAAAGGTCTTAACCTGGTGCCAAAAAACATATGATGGCACCAGGCGGACCTCTCTGGGGAGCACATTCCACAGTTGGGGCGCCACCATCTAGACTGACACAGGGTGAAAGTTTGCTCTTTTCCTAAATCTGTGGTAATGTTCAGCAATAAAACAAACACATCCTTACCACTTAATAAGTTGGGTAAATGTACTGGGCTCAGTTAGTGCCCAGTGCCATGTACAGATAAACAAATTATGCAGAAACAGTAAATCTTTCCATGCATTTATTTCAAATAGTTGCTCAGATAACTGGCCTGCAATTTTTCCTAATTTCCTCAGGATTCCTAAAATAACAAGCAAACAAAAAACAATAACAGCATGGCTATTTGCAATCTCTGGCACAGATGCCAGTATTAGCAACGTCTTAGAAGCTCAACAAATGCAAATTTAGTCCTTTATGAACTGGGGGGATACATCTTGTTTACTTTCAGTTTGTTAATTCCAACAATTATTCACCAGATAGCTGAAAATGGAACTTCCGTGTTCAAATACTGCATACCTCTAAATCATATGATGCTTGGGACAAACAGTAGTGATTGTGCCTGATACTCATGACCCACCTGAGGGTTTCTGAGGACTGGCCACTGCTGGAACAAATGCTGGACCATGGATAGACCAGATTCCGAATTGCTGACCATGGCTATGATAAGTCCCATGAAATGGGGAGTGCGTGTTTCCCTCTCTGGACCAGCAGTGTCTTCCTCTGGTCCTGCCACTTCCATCACAAAGGCAAAAGCTCTTCCATCAACAGATCAGCTGATCTGTTTAGCACTGAAAAATGATGACTTTCTCAGTATTTCCCTGGAGATAAGCATAATTTCTGATGAGGTCAGGGACAGGGGCTTCCCCTGTGAGGCAGAATGATGAGTGGAAGCTGTGTCACTCCTACTTCCTCTGAGACCTTGTCCTGCTTCCTTCTGAGTCCAAGAACTGGGCTTGCTTGCTTCTGAGTAGTCCAGGAGACATACAAAGTGGAAGGGATCTTACTGGCTTTGGTCCCTCAAGTTAGGAAGTCTCTCCAGGTTGCAGGATGATAGCTTGTGCATTATGATGCTTGTTAAAAATGCATTGGTTTAAACCAAGCATTTGCTGATTTAATGGGTAGCTCAGTTAAGATTTGCTATTTTACTGTGGGTTTGCATTCCATTTAATTGTTATTAAATGAATGCTGTACACTATCCTGAAATGTGACATAAATATTTTAAATGGACAAATGAATAATGTTCCAAGTAACACACTGGTCCAAGATATCATGTCAGCAAGGATCCTTGAGCACCATTTGGTGGAAAGGCGTGATAAAAATTTAACTAGTAATAATAATCAAAAGCAATATAGGTTGTTATGGCTAATAGGCAGCTATCTTGACTTTACTGCCTACTTTTTACTCCCATTAAATACCCTAAACTTAGAAGACAGCTTCTGTGTGGTACTTAATCTTTGCCACTAGCTTTAAGATTTGGAACACTGAAACCTTTTTATCCTCATTAAATGCCACGCTGAACTATTTGGGGATCTGGGTGGACAAACTTTGCTTAATGCAATCTGGTGAGAAAGTCTGACTATATTTCTGTGGAGGAAGCCAACAGAGATGACAAATTGTAACAATTATAATTGTATTTCTAAAAATTAACACACGTTCCTTGAAGACCAGCAATGAAGATAATGAAATCAATATTGCACAAAATAACAGACTCAACTAAAGTTTCACAGAACTCAACATTCTAAAAGCGTGATGCTCATATAAAGTAAAGCATCACTTAATCGTTTAAACCAAAACAAGTAAAACTGTTTGGCTTACAATATCAAACTGCAGTAAAGCATCTGAATTTTAGAAATGCAATACATCAATTTGCTGAAGGGGAGCTGTTTGAACTTTACGGCACTATGTAAGAACACTCTGATCAGTTAAGAAACATGATTCAAATGTAATATGGTAAGTTAACATAGGAGCAGTATTAGTTTTTAATTAGCAGTGTCATGGAAACAAGCACAGTTATCTCTCATTCAAAAAAGTGCTAATATTCATTCATGCCATTCTCCAAAATACTTCTCCTTAATTATATATTGTATTCTGTGCAATGCCACAAACAAATCAGACTACACACACAGAGATAAACACATACTGTACAAACACACACACAGAGAGAGAGATGCACTCTCTCTCCCCCCCTCCCCCATTTAGAGGTAAACGGTATTTGATGCTTTCTCTCTCTCTCTCTCTCTCCCCCCCCCCCCCCCATTTATATTTATCTTCCAGATCTCTTCCTGTATTCAGAGATGTGTTCTGGATAATCCACATACAATGACTTAATGTTCCACATCAGAATTTCTAAGAAGTCCTTTCTTCATTTTCTTGCTTAGTTCTGGATTTAAAATACCCTAATACTTTTAATAAGATATACATTGAATGCATTTACCCACGAGGCAAAATTATCTCAAATAACATGTGCTAATCCTTTGTGCCATCTTTAACCAGTGCTGTTGTTTTGCTCTTTTCCTGCAAATCTAAAACAATTATTATGAACTTTTTTTTAATTTGAGAACCAAACATTGTTAGACCTGTACTTAACCTAATTAGAACGTGAAGTCTGCAATATTTCCTGATCGATGGACTACACAGCTCACACTGAACAGTTCTTTGCTGGAGGGGAAAAAAATCAATCTGATTATCTGTATTTAATTACATGTGATGAAGTGCATCAAAATGTTAGTTCCTCATCCATCACACATTATCTGCATTTTCTTTCCCCCAAAATTCTGTCAATAAAAATGATTTTATTGCCATGTCTGACATTTTAAAGTTATCTGCAGCTACTTGACTGCTAAAGGTCTCTGCTAATGATGCTGTTGATTTAAAATGTTTCAAAGAATCATAGAACGGTAGAGTTGCAAAGGGCCATGAAGGCCATCGGTCCAGCCCCCTGCTGTTGCAGGACACCATGTTACACCATCCCACTCAGACGGCTGTTCAGTTTCACCCTGAATGTCTCTAGTGTGGGAGATCCCACCACCAATCTGGGCAGCTGGTTCCATTGTCATATTGTTCTGCCCGTGAGGAAGCTTTTCCTGCTAGCCAGTCCGAATACGGGTTGTTGCAGCTTAACCTGATTATTCTGTGTCCTACACTATGGTATGAGTGGGAAGAGATCCTATCCTTCCACTTTGTGACAGCCTTTGAGGGGCTGTGACAGCCTTTCAGGTACTTAGAGAGTGATACCATGTCCCCACTCAGTTTTCTCCTCTTAAGGCTGAACATGCCCAGTTTCTCAGTCTTTTCACAAAAGACATTGTTTTCAAACACTGGGTTCTGCTTCCCCTCCTCTGAACCCTTTCCAATTTTTCTGCATCTTTCTTAAATTCTGGTTCCCAGAACTGGACACAGTATTTGATGAGGTCTGACGAGTGCCACGTATAGGAGAACTATCACTCCCCATAGTAGCCTATGATTTTATTTGTTTTGATTTGATATCCTGCACAATGATAAGACATTTGTGTGGCTCTTGGGAAGGGGATTCCAGCAATACTGTGCTTCATACTATCCCAGGGAAACTTGGAGGGCCCCATCTGGTATCTGCATCAACATCTAGGGCAGTGCCATGGGTGCCAACCTTCTTTTAATGCCTCAGCTCTGCTCCTAGCCCTGCCTTGCGCTATCAAGAGAGGTGCCAGGTCAATTAATGCTTCTAGAATGCCTGAAAGCCAAGAAGCATTATGGAACACTGGAGGCAAAAGTTGGAGATGCCTCACAAGCCTTATCCTGGTCCTGAGATATTTATGCATGCATTTCAGGAAGGAATGAAGGAATTTTAACAAAATTAGTCAATCTCTCTCTCTCTCTCTCTCTCTCTCTCTCTCTCTCTCTCTCTCTCTGTGCACACATGTATATGAGAGAGGGGGTGAAGGAAGAATGGAAGATAAGATTCCAAAACCTTTTGAGATGCGATTTTAAGAATTCTAATCTCACCATCCTTTTGTACAGAAAGTATCACAGGGAAAAAAATCACATATCTCACAGTTGTGTTGTATCGTATCACATATCTCACACTCCGAGGCTGAGACCTCATCTACACATCCAGCAGAATGAATGGACAGAATCAAGTGCACCAGATTAGCTTACTGGGAGAAGAGTTACATTTGTAAATCTGTTCCTCTGTTAAAAAAAATGCTATATATGCAGAAAAGCACCACAACTGGATAAAGATTATGCTAGAACTGTAGTCTCCCCTACGCCAGCTTTCTAGCATTGCAGTGCTTATTTCTTTAATGTAAATAAATATACAGACAAACTATTGCAGTCTACAGCAGTGGATGTTTTTCTACTCTGCATTCTACTAGCACACAATCATAGTGCTTTAGCAGTCTTGTTGACCACCTAGCCCAATCCTATTTGATTCAGGAAATCTATAGCTTTCCACCCACACGTTGTAAGCCACAGTGGTGCATGAGCTGGGGTCTGAAGCCAGCCACAGCATCCCGAACAAATGTGTGCAGGAAGCATGAAAGAGCTACCGTCTTGTCATATGCACAAGGAAGTGTGACCTGTCCAGCCATTTCTGGCATCCCTCCAGGCATCTATTCCCATGGCACCACTTCCTATCTCTTGCTTATTTCTGCTCTCTTATGTATCTCTGCTATTCTAACCACCAAGGTTTGGGACTGTTCATATTGAGTCTGCTTTAGAGAAACCCCATTTCTGCTTAGGTACCCGAATCCTATGAATCAGCTCAATTCATTCCAAAGTACACTCACAGTAACTGCCTTTACTCCAACCCTCACTCATTACTACTCTCTCTCCTCTTTCTGCAGACTCCTTTGCACTGGGATCTAATTGTTCTACAGTCTGCTAAGTGTTGTGTATACTCATTATACTACAGAATTGATGTTACTTTTAGTAGCGTCCATATCTTTATCCATATCCATATCTGCATCCACAGTTTTGTTCATACTGTCTTATTCATACTGCAAATGTATAAAAAAGTGATTTGCTTGTACAATAGTTCTTATAGGTGGATAGACTCTGAATATCGAAGCCCTATTGCACAAACTACAATATCAGCATAGTTGTGAGTTACTCACCTTTCTTTTATTTATTCATCGTATTGCAAAGGGGGCATTCAGGACTGGGAATTTACAGAAACAGAGACAGTGTCAATAGAATCCACTACTTGTCAGCTTTGCTAGTTAATTGGCATCATGAAATGTGTATGATTAATTCTGGTCTATTTGGTACACTGTTAACATACTTCAATGATGTTTGAAATAAGAATTCTCCCTACTACTGACAAATGAGATTGACTTGCAAGTGTCCTTATCCATTAGGGTTTACAGATCCTTAACTCTGTAAGGCCACTTGCCCAGCTAAAATCTGTCACAGTGCAAGAATGATTTGGAGCTCAATCCATGCAATACAACATATTTACTCCAAAGGGAGTATGCATGGGATTGCATATATTACTGCTTTGTTTGGGATTGTGTTCTTTCACAGAAGTCAGCCATCTAGTAATGCCAAGGTCCATCTTATCATTCAGGAGTGGCTCAGAAATAAACAGTGCTGCTTTCCTAGAAACAGCTCTACCTATTCCTTGGCCAACACACTACCAAACCATCTCCTCACCTGACCACTGATCTCAAAATGAAAACCCTGCCAACTGTTCTCTGCTGCTCCAGCTTCCCAACCGCCACAGTAGCAACAATCTGGAAGTGGGAAGCCATAGGGAGCAGATGGAGGGAGGAATGTAAAGGAGGTTGCTCACTTCCTGTCTTTGATGGCAGTAGTGGTGCAAGGCACTGAGGGAAGGAAAATCTCTTAACCTCCATGAGGAGTGCCAGGGCAGGGCTGAAGCACCTCTTGGGAAATACACTGTTCCCAGGGAGCCCTTGGACCAGCTGCTTTTCTGAGGCACAACTTGTTCCCAGGCATGCTTTGTAGTGGTAAGCAAAGGAAACAAGTAGGGCAAGACCTCACACCCCAGTGTTTGCCTGTTTGTTCTGACTTCCTGCACATGTTGTGCATCAATCCAGAAAAGAGCCCACCTGAAGATCTTGCGAAGTGGTGAAGAAGGAAGGTGCAGCCATGGCTGGAAGGAAGCAACCGGTGTTCACTACATACTGCAGTTGAAACTTGATCTGGAAGAAAATTAAGGGCAGTTATATAATGGGTCCTTTGAATTTGAAGAATGAGTGTAAGTAATCTTCCAGATATTGCAATTTACCAAGAACTGTTCTGCTAAATGCCAACATCTGACAAATATTAACAATCCTACTGAAATTCAAGAACCTCAGCTGTCCAGCACTGCTGTCACATAGTCAGACCCCCCCCTCCCGCTGGAGAACTCAGGAAGTTCTCTCATCAGATTTAGCAGATGAGAAATGTTAGGAAAATTGTAAGTTTGCTTCATTTGAAACCATTTCTTTTCCATTATTCTGGTTATTTTGCTTCAAAGAAGCTTGTTGCGAGTACAGATATTTCAGTCCTCGCTGTTGAGTCTTGTTTCTGATTTCTGATCTACGTCTATTCCTGAAGCAAGGCTGGGGACACTTTGCATTGCACCCAGTGCAGTGATTCTGATCTGACATGGGGGCCATTGTGACTTTGAAAAGGCCTCCTATATCACATCTGACTTATACTCTGGGCAGCTACAAATGCATTCCTGAGCTTGGCACAGTGGAGTTGACACAGTGGATTGGAACTGCTTTCTATTAGAGGAAGGAATATTATGTGAAGGAGAGAGCTCCTTTCCCTGAAAGTCCCTCCTCCCAATTAAGGGGCATTTCCCCACCCTCCACACCACTGCTCAACCCATGCAGCAGAACTCCCAACTTTCTGGGTAGCATTTCCTGTGGGGTGGACAGGCAGCTATGAGGAGGCGACAAAGAATTCACTTCCATTAGTGCAGTTGCTCCATGTAAATCTGGTTCCAGACCAGTATCAGGAATACAAACAAATTATTGTTTGGAGGGCTCCACTGGTCTTACTGGAAGTATTTACTGATATGATCCTGTCTGTGCAGGCAGGTTGGTGAAGCTGTTGCACAGTTTTGTAGAAATCCTAATGACAGTTGGAATTGTGCTGTTTAAGGTGCTATCCACATATCCTCTTTCTTGTTCGTGCAGTCAGGAGGAAAGCATTTCAATGGTGCTAATATTTTGCAAATTGTGTTTTATAAACTGGATGGATGAAATTTTAAATGCATGCTTTATGTTTACAGATAAAATAGATTAGATGGAAAAATCATGGTCAATCTTTCCAATAGCTGATTTGTCTCAGATTTTTTTTTTTTAAATGCTGTATTGGAATATATATAGGTAAGGTGTGTGTGCGCACGTGTGTGTATAAAACTGCATGTACCTCACATTTTAATCAGCAGCATTATATGTTGTTCTAATATATTCCATTGCTGTTCTTATGATCTGTTCTCAAGGGGTAGCATGATTTCCTTTTGTAAAGGTGTGTATTAGTGAGAATGGTATTGCTTAATATCACCAGCCTTAGGGCATATTTTCCAGTCAAAAAAATTATCCCCCAAATATTTGCTAGTTCTTAATTGTTTGCTGAACTTGGAGTAGAGTCTGTGCAAATCTTTTTGAGATGGACATGTTCCGGATATGGGGAGAGATGAGCCATCCCACCCCAATGGGCAGGCTCAATGGGGGTAGTGCCAACTCCGTCAAGTTCCTTGGAACCATTAAAATGAGAGGCAGCATTTGATTTAATTTTACATGATACCCGAAATGCAGTGTGAGCTTAGTGCTGTTCAGCCACTTGGAACCAATGACTTACATGTTCTTCTTTGGGGCTTCCCTTTAAGACATCCAACCAATCCAAGGGAAAATAAAGCAGGCCATTGCAACAGGCTCAGGATTTTGTTGCTGCAGCCTATTTTGCTCTGTAATGTCACAAACTGACAGCTTTTAGCACTACCCATCCCAAGACATTCTGCAACCCTTCCATCATTCCCTCAATCACAATAATTTTAAAGAGCCTCACCTAGCAGCACCCTAAGGCTGGAAAAAAAAATCTACTTCTTTGCTTTCTTTGTCTTTTGATCCCTTTGTGTGATACTAAAGCAAAAATTCAGTTAGGGAATGAAACATGTACCAAAAAATGTCTAATCACATCTCTTTAATTTAATTATTACATGTGCAATATCATGTCTATGACTTGGATGGATGTTCTGTGACTTGGTTTTCACTTTGCTGTCAACACCACCTGCTATAAGGTAAGTTGCTGGGCTGGAAAGAGAGAAACAGCAACGAGGGCTTCTTTATAAGGTGCTAACTTCCATCAGGACTTCCCACAGAATCTCTCTGTTAACAGCAGTAATGGAGGGATGGTTTGTGTGAATATGTGTCTCAGCATGGATGGTATCCACATGTCAAGATATCTGTTGCTGCAGACCTTGTAAAGCAATGCTGCAGGCACCAAAACGTGGAAATGACTGACTTTTTGTAACAGAGCACTTCTCATTCTGTGCCTGATTTCAGTAGGGATTCTGAGTTAAAGAAATCCAGACCTCCAATGTTCTGGAATTCCCCAGAAGTGTGACCTCTTTTGTATCAGTCATAAAGTGTTTGGATCTGACTGTCATTAAACATACGAAAATGAAAGAGGGAGAGTAAGGGGCCAGGACAGAAATGCACCAAGAAATGCATCATCTAAGAGGTAAATACTTGCTTATGTAACAACTACAGCACACAGCTAGAGAGTCCATCAGAGCTTGGCTTCAATCATGGCTGGAACTGGATTCTGCTGGATCTTCACAGCCCACTTCTGGATTCTGTTTCTGGTCCATGCTAGATGGTGGCACACCATTGGGAAGCAGTCTTTATGGAGGAATAATAGACACATTTCCCCAGACGCTTGTGTGCTGAGCATGTAAAGCAATGATGGCCACCGATTTGGATGACTTTGAATGGTCATTGAACAAATTCCTTGAGGCGGAGGCTACCAGTGGTTACTGGCCTCCATAGCTAGCAGCATGCTTGCTTGCTGAAGAGCGCTTGCACCCGTCCTGCCTGAGGAATCCTGTGGACAGTTGCCACCATGTGAATGGTCTGCTGGACTGGATGAACCGTTGATCTGAACCAGCATGGCTTTTCTTATGCCCACAGACCCTGGCCTTAACTCTTCCCCATATTTTCATATTCAACCGTGTGCAAAATATTTTTTCCATGTGATGAGGTATCTTGGATCTATCAGGGTTCTTGATGCCATGAAGTCGTCAGCATAGAACTCCATTTGTGCTAAGAATGGGCATGCCAATGTTGGGACTGGGTTGATGTCCCCACACATTCTATATATCCATGTAAAACATCTCCATACAACTTTGCAGAGATAATGAAGAACATTCTCCAAGTGTTATGGGAGACAACTTCAGTGCAAAGTCTTCCTGCTGCCTATGTTGGTCTGCAATGTTTATCTCTATCTTCAGTTTTCCCTGCAAACGTTATAACCTCTTCAAAAATCAAAGTGATTATCTGAACATTGCAAGGTGTTCGTCTGTTAAATATACATTTCTATCTATTTATTATTTAGAATTGAAATGTAACTGTCAATAATGCAAGGCACTGGAGGTTGTGGGCTGGAAGGATTGTCAAAATGATTTTCATGCTCTGGAAATGAACGCAGATAAGGCCAGCCACCTTGCTGCAAGCCCATTTTTGCAATGTAATAGAGACCGCTGGTCCAAACGATAGCGGCACTAAACCAAACAGCGTGTGGGAGGCGGATGAAGTGCAAATGGAGGAGAACGAGTCATAGTATAGAGAAGAAGATCAAGTGAAGAGACTATTAATTGCCAGAGCTGTGCTGTCCGAATAAAGGGTTGGTTTGAGAATTTTCATAACTTTTATAAGGAGGCATACAGAAATGAGTGCCTTTCCAATCTTGCCCTCCACCCCAGAATATGCCCTTCCTGAAGCTCAGTTTGGGTGTGCCTCCCAGGCTCCCTGACCCTCCTGATTTTTCCTCCAAATGTATAAAATTAGTGATTTTGAAATGAGAGCCTTGCATACAGCAAACTGAAGTTCTGAATATGCTATATTTCTTTGAGACCAAAGCAATATTTTATGTTTGGGTGCTCCATCTTCCCCTTTGCCTTGTACCTAGGTTCTTGGCCATGTTGTTTTTGTTTTAGCATCATGTCTTCGCCTTCAGAAAAACAGGTTTTTGTGACCAGCCATGCCCATCAGATTTAACGAATGGGCAAAATGCCCCATGGCAGCCATCTTGTGACAGCACCCACAACAATTCTACCAACAATCCAGATGTGCTCACTGGATGGTCCAACCTCCTCAACAGACTCTATTCTCCTCTGGTTTTCCTGGGTTCTGCAGGCTCACATTGTACAAATACGTTGCCCATCAAAGTGGACGGCACATCACTAACAAATTAAATAACTTACCATGTGTTGCTTCCGCAGACCAGAGTGTTGCAGTCCTAGAGAATGGGTGCTGTGCCAGTTGCATATATCCACAGCCTTGCACAGGAGGAGTCAGAGAAGATGAAATGCCGGATGGAGGCCAGGGCATTCTCTGTTCTTTTTATTCCATTCTCTTTTATAGTTATCACTTCTCTTAACTGCTTTCTGACTACATTTACAATGCACAAAACACTTAATGTGAGAGCCTGCAAATCCAATATGCATGTTATTAAGGAAATTGAACTTTTATCAGTAATTGTGAAGAAATAAGCAGTTATTGCAGGAAAAAGAAAATCATGGAAAAAGCTACATTAAGTCTTGGTTTTATTAGAAGGTTTGTCCCTCCTCCCCTTCTTGCAGCAATTTTTAGAGAAAAGAATATGAATCCAGTGAAGTGTTAAAGTTCAGTCTGAATCATAATGCAATGCAAAATGTTTACATAAGCATTGCATTTCAATATGTCACATGATGAATAGTATTTATATGTATTCAGGCTCAATCCAAAAACAACCCTGCATGAAGTACAGGTGGGGAAACTGGCCAATATCTGTCTGTGTCATTTTCACACATTAACCCATAAATCTCTTCTTTATGTTTCTGCACTAATCTGCAATCATTAAAAACCTGCAGAAAAAATTGTGTGTTTAATTACCCATGCTCAAAGGTATTTTAAAACCCATTTTCTCTCTAAATATGAATGTCATCGACTATTTTGGTGCATTTCTTTGAGCCATCTGAGTCAAAACTTCCAGGAAGTGGAAATCTAACATCTGATCTGCAAATTCGTTCCAGAAGTGAAGACCTGCCCAGTTCTTATAAGAGCATCAACTATTGAATTTGGCAAAAGTTGGATTCACATGGCTAGTACAGCATGTACTTATTTTGTTTGTGCAAGGAGAGTTCACCTTTCACAGGAGGCAGAGGTTAGCAATCCATGTATACTTTCTGATTTGTTTGCCAATCTACCATTAGACCGAAGTTTGCATCCTAGTACCTATTGTGACTTTCTCATTCTGAGTTGTGCAAAGGTCAGTCCCTAGAGGAAACACAGAGAAAAGGAGAGGGCATGGGGAAAGAGGATGAGGTGCTCTCTCTCCCATACTCCCTCTCTGTTGAATCCATCATTACAAAGTAGAAAAAAGAGGGCTTAATGGTGATTCTGCCTAGATAAATCTTTTCACCAAATCTCAGTGACCAGGTAAAGGAGGGTGTAAGGTGGAGAACAACCAGGTGGTCAATAGTAACTCTGAAGAAGCTGGAGAGATGTGCAATTGAGATGGGAGAAATGGGCCCCTGGGCAACTCTGTTAAATTATATTATACTGTTAAATTAAATTGTTTTATATTTGTTATTTATTTATGATTGTGAGCCGCCCCGAGGCTTCGGCGAATGGGGCAGCATAGAAGTTCCCTAAATAAATAAATAATAGATAAACTCTCTTGTACCTGAAAAGAGTACAAGAGAATGCCCTCTCTTGGACATTCTTGGCATTCTGGAAAGATGATGAGAAGAAAGACATCATATTTCAACAAAATGAAATGATTTTTTAATGAAACTACCCTGATCAAAGCTTGCCTTCAGGTTGTAGAAAGACATGTGGGAGACATGCCTTTTCTGGTCCAATGAGATCAAAACCGAACATTCAAGATTTGCTGCAAAATGCCTCCAGTCTTCTTTGTCTTGAGAACTTCCAGCCCAAGGTGAGGCATGGCGCTTGAGATTCATTTCTGTAGCAGGGAATAGGAAACCATTCAGGATGGAGGGCGGGTGGGAAAGAGTGAAATACAGAGCATTTCTAGAGGAACACCTGTTTCTGTCTGCAAGGGAACCACTGGAGTGGTTGACCCTTCTGAAGAAAAAAAAAAAAAAAACCCTAAGTACAAGCCAAGGTAAGTTTGGATGGTTGAGATAAAAGAGCCAGAATGCCTTAGAAGGGAGCAGTCAAACTCAGACCTTTATATAATTGAGAATTGCTGTCAAGTTGCTGCTCATCCATAGCTCCCATCCAACCCAATGAAGCTGGGGTAAGTTTGCCACAGAGAACAGGGAAACATTGCCGATTCTGAATACGCAAAGCAAGGACAGCCTAACTCAAGAAGACTTGCAGCCATAATGGCTGCCAAAGGTGTTTCCGCCAAGCTCTGATTTGGAGAGCTTGTTTCTGTTTACCAGATTTTCTGTTGTTTCTGTTTACCAGATTTTTTTGTGCCAGAGTAATAATACTTAGCACCTTCACAGTGTCGAGCATCTTCTGCACATGTCATCGTAATGCTGCCAATTAAATCAATTTTCCCTCCAGCTAGTAACACAACACAATGCTGGAAAGTCAACATGGGGTGACTTCTGCAAGGCACTGCAAATCTATAAATAAACGAGACAGAACTCAAATGGGGAGGGTGAACAATATTCTTACAAAGTATAACATTTCAGGAAAGAATAATGTGCCTCATATAACTCTTTCAGAATTCTCACAGCAGCCCCTGTGAGAACAGGCTAGTATTGATATCCTTCTACTGCAGATGGGGACTGAAGTTGAGTGAAATGGTTTTGCTTATGGCTGGTGTAACAATGCATGGAAGGTTCCCACCACCAGCCTCCCCAGTCTAATCTCAGACTCTTGGATGCTTGCAGAAGAAATAAGAGCGGTATTGACGCGAAGCTCAGATTCTGGGTGGGTGGGTGGGTGGGGTGGGCATGCGTGAGGGAGAATGGTTGGAATGGCATTGCTCCTAATGAAGTTGTAGCGCTGAGGCTGAAAAGTTAAAGGTAAAATGTTACCGTTTGTCACAATTACATCTTCTATTGGCAGGCGTTCTGAACTTTTCTGTTTGATAACTAGACGTATAAATTTGAGTTCTTAAAGCTTTGCAGCCAATTTAAAGGCTCATTTATTTCTCTGACAGCAAGATGCATACGGTGCCTGGGTACAGGATGTCCAGGGCCAAATACCGCTACTTTGTTGCTTGCTTGTCTCTCGGGAAGTAAATAGCAGCAATTTTTCAACAAAGGAATACTGGCGCAAGGTGTTTAGCAAATAAATGAGCATGGGATGACCTGTGGTGTCCTGAAAATTACTAAAATTCATGAATAATAAAATGATCTATAGATTGTTAGCAGAAGGCTATAGCAAAGGCTAATTTCCAGCCAGTGAAGCTTAACAGGATAATTTGTAACTTTTAAAATTTTAATGACTTCATCATTTTTTAACCTTTTTTAAAAAACAGAATAATTGTTTGAATGCAACCTTCAGATGAGACTGTCTGTCAAGATAATCTCTGTGTGGATACTTCATTCATGATATGAAATATTAACTGCCTTTGTCAGAAAGAGACCTTCACATTTGTGTTTCTTTTCTCCCCGTGTCTGCTTGCAGCTCACATCAAATAGGACATTCCAAGTCCTGGTCAACACACCTGGCCGAATGAGGTGAGGCTGGTAGAAAGGCTCTGCATACCTCTTCAGACTGCAGATAAAGGTTCACAGGTGTAAGTGTTGCCCAGTGTTAAAGCAAAATCTGTGGAAGTGGGAAACCAGGCTGAATTGGTACAACTAGGCTAGCGAATTTTTCCCTGTACAGACAGCCTTGGGTAAAATAAATCAGTAAGATTGCTCTCTTCTGGAGCATTGAAATTGGTCTTCCTACTTCTTCAGGATTCTGCTCCAAATGTCCTGTGGTGAAATCAGGTGCAACATTTCCCAAACTAGATAAAAAATGTTTGGTGCTTTATTTTTCCATGGAAAGTATCAGTAGCAATGAATGGATGACAGTAGCAGATACAATATTAGGTTTCCTTGGCAATTTCAAAGTTTCAGATCTAGTTTTTCAGGTGATTATCCCTAGCAAGAATGGGAGAGAATGCATCGATGTCATGCAAGATATACATAACTAAATGCAAAATAGAACTAATCAGTGAAGAGAACTAAACTTTGCTTAAATAGATGTATGGTTGTCAGGATAGAGTGCATAATTCTTTGAGTGGTTAAATTATTTAATATATTAATTAATATTGAACTGTAGCTCCCAGCCAGGCCATATTAGCTAAAAGACATTAAAGTTGTCATTTAACACATACCCAGGGCTGTTTATTTGCTTGCATTTAGTAGAAATGCTGAGATCGCTCTCTGGTGATCTTACGATGCAAACTTTCTCCCCAGTCCAAATGGAAAATCAGCGTTATTTCTGCCATAACATTTTCCGATTCAAAAACTTCCAGAAAGTCAGCATCTCCAAGGGCCTGTTCGCATGGCCTCCCCAGTGTGATGGCCTCGTCAGCAAGTGCCTTCTTTCAAACAACCATTGGTGGCTGTTTGGTGATTGGTCTGAAGATACAACCGTAATAACACACGAGAAGATTATGCAAATCTCTTTCCAACTGAAGGTGAGCACAGGCTGGGAAGAGTTCTAGGCCTTGGCCCCTTTCCTAATTGCAGGCTTATTCTAATGCTCAATTAATTAGCAGCATGGAAATCTGAGATGGGCATCCCCAGTGGGCATCTATTTGGAGAAATGGATATTTGTGTATGTCCATTCATCACTCTCCCTCTGTGATCCCCTCAATCAAGTCTCTCCTTGTTTAGGGAAGGCATTAGAAGATGCTAATTAATTATTACTTAATATTAATTAACCCATTTTACTTATTTTACGTATTATTAGATTTCTATCCAGCTTTTTTTCTTATTTAAAGAATTCAGAGTGTCTTACACCATTCTCTTCCTGCTGTTCTCAGCCAGCTTTATTCTCTTAACACAGCCCTGTGGGATAGGTCGGGCTGAGAGTTGGCTCCAGGGGCTACAAACCAAATCTTCTGAGTCCCAGACCTGTGCTCTTATCCACTACACCACACTGGCTGTCAGAATCTAGAGACATTCCAGTCAGTTCTGACCTGGTTGTGGTACCAAATCAGAATTGCTCACCTTATCTTTATAAAGAGAAGGACAGGGGGAATCCTTTTAATTCTGCTTGCTATCTTCTGAATCAACTTCACAGGCTGAGATTGGAGGCACTTGTAACAGTGGTTCAACTCTTACTTGTGGGTCTAACTTCAGAGGGTAACGTTGGAGACTGGAACTCAACCCCGGTGGAGCCCTGCACGTCTCCAGAGCAGTTAAACTTCTATAGCAAGCCAGTGGGAGTGGCTATCAGGGTCTATTGGAGGAAAATGCATTCAGCATATGGATGGCACAACCACAGTCTCCTTGGAACAACTCAATCAGCTGACGCTAAGGAAGTCCTGGAGCAGATGGGCTGGTAGGCTGGAGGAGGGAAAGCACACTGAAGCTCAGCCCTAGTAAGATGGATCCAGTGCTTGAGTGGTTCTAGATCTGGGACAGGGGCTTTTTATGGCTCCAGAGCTGGAGAAGGAGGCTTGTTCTTGTGACTGGTCATTCAGAACACCATTCCACATTTCAAGTGCTTTTCCTCCAGCCCTGCAGATGTGTAGCTTACATATCTTCCTGCTTTCAAGTGTAACATACAGAAATGGAACCTCTGTCAAAACTGTTGATGTAGCCATCTCTTTAAAGTACATGCTCAGAAGCATGACTACAGTGTTTAATCCATAGCTTCTTATGCATACCTTTTTCAGTTGCACTGCAGACAACTGGATGCACAAAATTAAAGGGCTGGGAAAGGCTGACTTGTATCCATGCTAATCTTTCCCTGGCACCCCTACTGGGCAGCTTATACTCAGAGAGGAGGCTGGGGCTATGTTGAGACAACTATTCTTTTTCACATTTCCTCCATGTCTGAGCGCCTCTGTGAAAGAGGTCATACTGCTGACAGCTCTGAAATATCTGATATCAAATGCTTCGAGACCATCCCATTTGATAAAAGTTTATCAGTCAGAGGCACACAGCTAGACTTAGCTCCCACGGGTGTTGATGACAAAACAGTCTATGCTGGAGGTAGGTTTCCTCCGGTCTTTGAGTTGATGCCTTGTTTTATATTTAAAGGACCCTAGAATATACATCACGCATAACTGAGTCAGCATGCATGTTACACAGTCTGTTGAGATGAGCTTGCATCTGCTATTCAACCTCAAAGCATTGGGCCTCTTCTTCAGAGGTCATGGACACACGGTGCATTCTGATAAAACGCACAGAAGGCATAATGAGGTTCTGGACTGTGTGAGCTTCTGCAGGACTAATGGAATGTATGTGGGGTTAATAAGGCAAATGAAGCCATCCTATTAACCCCCACAGGTGTTACAACACACAAAAGCACCATAATTTTAATTCCTTACTTGTGACATTGCCTTCCACACTTTCCAAACCCCATTTCCTCTTGCTGCTGGAAGAGATTAAGAACACAGACACCTAATTTTGATTCCTGCCTGATGGCAGCCACACAATACAAAGTGCATGATCTGAATTATCATCTGCAAATTTGTCTGTTCCCCTTCACAAGGCAATATGAGGGTCACAAGCTTGAACATACACACCTGCACATGCACACGTATATATATATGAAAGGTCTTCAAAATGTTTCCACACTTTTATATTTTATGAATATATTTTATATATATTTTTGCTGATGGCATTAAAAAGTTGGTACGACACTGGGAAAATGCATCGCAAAGAAGGTGACTATGTAGACAATTGATGTAATTTGTTTTTGAAATTCTTAATAAAGAGTTTTTAAAAAGTGTGGAAACTTTTGGAAGAACCCTTGTATAATCCTGTTCAGTGAAGTCTAGCATGCCAGGGAAAAGGCTAGACTAGAACTCTTTTATCTGTCATTTTACATGCCCTTTTCTCTCTAATGCTGACAGCACAGACATGTTTCCTATGTGGCGATATTCAAATTTGATTGCTCACTTTTAGTCCCTCAAAGAACCGTACGATATAATTTTCTTCATAGTATAACTTCACCACCCTGAGACATTGCGAAGGGAGGGATATAACAGCTTTAAATAAATAAAAGTAAATAAATAAACAGTGTTGTAAAATTTTCAGGCATCGGGCAATGGAAAACCAGTGGGACTAAGCTGTTTGCAAGAAAGTCTGATGTGGAGGGCAATGGATGGAGGAAGGCTGTCTTAAGCAATCTGTCCCTTCTGACTCTTCCATTTCCCTCTCTCATCCCTGGCTCCCAAGTATAGATAGCAGTGGGCAATACTGTGGATAGAGGTCAGATAACATAGAGCAGGCTAGGAGTAGTCCCTTAAAAAAAGTCTTGCCAAATTATTTAGACACCGGTTCTTACCTTCACCCTTATCTAATGGTGCTATCTACTGCAGGTTTCTTGGAAAACGGACTTTCTTGGTCAAGGGAAGGGAAGGGAAGGGAAGACCCTATCCCACCAGTTCCTTTCCTCAACTCTCCCCAGGTTCTGAAAATGTCAAAGGTAAATTGCTCCAGGAACAGAACATAAATCTTTAATTGGTGTGATGTTAACAGCCCAAAACATCCCTATTTTGCCAGCTCTTTGGATTGGGACCAACTGCAAAGGAGATATCTCCCCGGTGGGACCTGGCTTGGCAGATCATTATTGAAAGAGACTTTTCCCAGTGAAAAACAATTCTACTAAGCTTGTTTGGATTAGTGCAAAGGCAACCCTCCGCATAATCTTAATTGTTATCCTTCAAATCCTCTTCTAAATTCAATGCGCCTAATGATCCTCAGTGCGAAATCCTGCTGACCCTTACCAGAATTCTACAATCAACCTCTGTGCTATACTTCTGTGATGAACACACTCAAGAATCAGTGGCATATTGTTGCAGCTTAGCATTGACGTGTTGCCTAGCACTGCATTAGTTTATTTATGAAATATTCATCCCACCTTCCCATTAAAATAGCCCTTACAAAGCATTGAGAACAACAGGTTCATGCCTTTCATAGTTGTTAAGAAGAGGGAAATTAATGAGACAAAGTCCCTTGCTAGGAAGGCTGAGCCTGGCACAATCATTCCTTCTGTGCGGCAGTTAAAATCATGGCCCTGCTCTTGTTCACATCTGTTCATCCGGTGTGTAGCATTGATATATTACGCTGCTTCAGGGATAGGGCAAGACTGTCTGTGGATCACCCAGGAACTTGTGCAAGAAGCTAAAGGTGGTGAAAGAGACTCGGCAGGACTATTGCAAGAAGGGGATCCTTTTTCTGTTCTTTGCTTCCACCTGCTAGGTGCAAATCTGGAGTTCATTCTTTTCAGCAGGTAGGGAAGGAGAAGAGCAGTGGATGCTGGGCAAGGGCAAGAGCCATGGCTTTTGCGTTTGCTAGATCTTACAAGCTGATCTAAGCATGGGCAGGATTCACCGGCCACCTTTTAGCTGCTGTGCCAATTCCAAGATCTTGCTCTTGACACAGAGAGCCCTGAAAAACTTGGGACCAAGTTTCTGGGGGATTGGATTTCCTGGAATAGAGCTGCTTGATCACTAAGATGACCAAGGGAAGCCAACTGCATGCCTGTCAGTATAACTGTATGTATTGATTTACTGTGTTTCTTTCCAGCCTTGTGGCCTAATGGGGACTCAAACCTAAATCTCCCAAGTCCCAGTTCAATACTGTAACCACTAAAGCACACTGCTGAAAATGTCAGTCCATTTAAACATGCTAAACTGACTTCATGGCAAAAAAGATACTGAGAAATTGGTTATTTTATTAAAATTGATTTGGGCAAATGAGTTGGGTTTTTAGTTTGGGTAAATTAGTGGCTGTTGACAGTTTATTTTTTATTTTTATTTAACTTATTTATTATTATTATTTTGGATTTGCAGGCAAAATACAATTTGCCTGCTAAGGCTAAGTGGCAACATCTGAAACTGCAATATTGGTTGCAATCCATGGGAGCGCCTGCGCTTTTTGCCCCTTTACAACCTCCTCTGTATTTGAAATACTCATTGAGGTTGCTCAGTCAAACTGACCTATGACCCCTGCCTATAAAGATGCATTATCACTCAGTATATATAGTATACAAGGTCTGAAGCAGAAATGGAATAGGGGACTGGAATGCCCCATTCTGTCTAATCTATTCTGTTGATATCAGAAGTTTCAGTGGATCCCAGGTCATCTCTTATTCCAGAAACAGAAGGAGGATGAAGAGGCAGTAGTTGTAGTAGCAGCAGTTCTGCAGCTGTTGGAAGTCACAGTGCCTATTTAATAAAGCATTATCTAATTCAGCAATCTCCTGGAGATCTGGTATTGCTAATGCTTCCTTTAATCATATATCTTGGCATTGTCCAGAAGTCACCTTTTTGGGGGAGCTGGTTTTAATATGGGCAAACTATATATTGGAACACTGTTTAATATTTACTGATGCACATTTTGTTTAAATTATCTACTTGCTTCCTGTAAGTTGACACATGCTCAGCATAAATAAAATTCCCAACCTCTTTGGACAGCTAAAAGACTAATATTACAACAATGGAAGGATAAATGCTCAGTTCCTATAATGCCATAGGCTGAGAATCTGGGGACACTTAATATTTGAATGGATGCTATATCGACACCCATCTCAAATGGACTCATACATGATCTTCAGTCTGCCTTTATCGAAGTTTATGTGCAATTGAGATATCCAAATGTATGCTGCTCTCTCGCTCTCTCCTTCTTTATTAACTTACCATAAAAATACACCTTAAAATGATGCCTGATTAATTTTCATTGTTTAAGCTGCTTAGATATTTATTTCATATCGTAAGTGGTATATAAATTAATCGAGTAAATGAATGATAAATAAACACCCGAGCGCAATTCAAGGAAGGATGGCAAATGTGCCGAGCTAAGGACTGCCGCAAAGTGCAGCACGATCTCCAGAGGTGGTTGGAGCAACTCTCAGAACTGGCTGTTTCTATAGGCATCCAAATTTCAGTATACAGATCCTCAGTCATGAGCTCCTGAGGAAACTTGCATTATTTCTCATACTACTTTGCCTTGCCATAGTGATTTTTAAAAATGAGATAATGCAAGTCATTGTGTTTGATGGGCCTTTTCTTCACTGTCTCTCTCAAATTTAACTGGGATATCCTTCCTTGTTTGAACTGTTCATATATCTTTTATGGGTTTATTTAGCATAATGCAATTAATTTAGGATTGGTATTGTTTGGGATCTATGTATTGCAAGTAGATTCACATGAGCAAATGAAACAATTTTATTTTATGTTGGGTGGTGTGTGTGTGTGTGTGTGTGTGTGCATGTGTTACATATCCCTACCAGTAGTTCAGCTAGTGTTCAGACTGCTGGCCAACCTGAACTCAGAAGTCACAGTGTTTTCTTGCAGTCATATTTTAGTATATGTGTACTTGATGGTTTCCAGTTCTACTTAAGAGAAAGCTGCATGATCACATCTGCCATGCCAATGGAAAGTATCTGCTATGATCTGTTCAGAACATTAAGACTTTGCAAACTTCTATTCAGTTTATACATTGAGTGGAATCACATGGTAAGCATTTTCTTGGTTCACAACACTTCAGATATTATGTTCTCAGATAAACCCAGTTCTTGGATTAAACCAGTTTAGCAAATATGGAAGTACATATTCAGTTATGACAGACAAATTCCTCCAGTAGGGACTCATACATCCAGTAATTATGTCCCTCCTTCTGTTTCATTCCTGCATATCTGCCCATACTTTCATGCATTTTTTTCAAAATGTACACATCTGTTGTACACTCATTTTTGAAAAGCAGGCATTCTTCTCTTGTTGAGTAAAGGACACATTGTTTTCATACATGATTTTTGAAATGCATGTGTGGAAATCCCATTGCAAGCTTGAAGAAGTACAGACTTGAAGCCTAGATTGCATTTGTTCAGTCCATGTTCAGCCTATAAGGTGCAAACTGGATAAACTCTGATCAACAATGAAAGGAAACAGATTCCTTATGTGTTCCTAGGCCTTCTCTAGAGTTCAGCAGAAGCAATATAGAGAATACTATGGATAATACCAAGCAGAGAGAAGGGAATATCACAGAAGAGACCCAGCTGGTTCAGTATAGAGATTGGAATTTCCATCCAATTTTACTGAACAGTTAGTGCCGATACGGCTGTAAAATTCTGAGCCTGGAAGGTCTCTGAAATGGAATGTCCAATTCTCTGCAGTGAAAGACAACCTCTAGTACCCAAAGAACCACAAACTATTTTCTTCCGTGATGCAAGATGACAGCACGCCAAAAGTAGTTTGTAGGGCTGGGTAAAGTACAATATGCCTGAAAAAAACTAGAAAGAGAGTAAAGTAGACTCAAGAGGCTTAAGTGAGTCTCAGCTTCAAACGCATCATTTCATGTCCTTGGCATTGCACATTTGTGGACCATTTCCCTTGCCATTCAAATCCAGATTGGAAGGGCTTGCTTCACCTCCCTTTTGTAAGGAAAGGTACTTCTAAGAACAGTCCGGAACAAGCCCTTTAAGCATATTGCAGGCAGGGTCAGCAAGTCAAGTGCTGAAGTTGTGTGCGCAGCATGATCAGGTTTGGTGTTGTGCTCCCCATCTCAAAAGTGGGTAAACATTTACAAAAAAATCACCTGAAAGTGGTTCTCCTGTTAACTTGAAGGTGCATTGAGAGTTCAAGTGGATACCAGTAGAATTCAAGGCAGCAAGATTAGAAATGTTCGGCTGAACACACACTTCCCCCCCCCCCCCCCCTCAACAGAGAGAGGTGGAGAGTGGAGGATGTAGATATATTTGTCATGCGCTCCTCCGATACTTATAGCAAAGTGTTTTTTGGCAAAAGCCTGAATGGCAGTTTTGTGAGTGTGTGTGTGTTTGCAGACAGATCTTTTCCAAACTTCACGCACTGAAATTGGAAACCCTGAAAAAGGACCACAAACTGGATGGTGTTAAGCAAGTTGTGCCTAAGATGAAATTTGCTGCTTCTGCTGTCTTATCACACATGTTCACTTAGCCTGGATAGAAACTATATCACATGCATGAATCCACTTCTTTTAACTTGCTCTGCTCCTGTGCCTCTAGAAAAATTAAACAGAGGAGAAGTTTTTCTTCTCGTTGATTTAAGCAATGGTCAAAGCAGCTGGAAGTTTGCATGCGAGGCCGCTATTAAAGATAGAGGAGCAGGGTTAGCAGTAAAGAGAAAAGGCCTTGCTGGATTCGCTTCCATTTCTCAATTCCACAAGTATGAACTCATACCTCTCCAGTGTTCCAAGACCACACTTTATTACATAAATGAAGGTATAGGTGTGGCTTGAGAAGGATTTCCAGGGTCGTTCATAAAGGGAAGACTTGACTATGGAATAAATGAAGACAGAGTGTGCAGCTTCTAGAGATAAACTGTGCAGAATGTTACAAAAACCTCTAATAGTTAAACCTGAAGTTTTCTTATTAGGCATTTTACCTGATGATGTTGGTAATCAAGCAATGTATCTGATTCTACATGTAACTACTGCTGTGAGGATTGCATTTGCCCAACATTGGAGGTGTGAAGAACCACCTACTGATGAACTGATTTTAAAAAAGATCTTGGACTGTGCCGAAATGGACAGATTGACTTTGTCTGTGAAAGAGAAAGAGGATACAGACTTCTATCAAACTTGGAACTTTTATTATTGGCTAGAGAAATGGGACTATGCACAGACTTAGATATGTTTATGGATTACTATAAAAAGTAAAAGTATGGGGAGCTGACCCAGTAGGTCTGATGTTTTTGATGATTGATGATTTTTAGTTTCTTTTTGTTAGTAGAAAATAACAATAAAATTTATTTTTAAAAAAGGGAGATAAACTGTGCAAAGAGCCCAGTGCCTAATAAACAATCTAAAAGCTTCAGTCAAGCAACTAAGACTCTGGTCGCTGGTAGCCATGGCTGCCAGCTCAGTTTGAACTATGGTGTTTGCTTTTAAGTGAGATGGAAGCATTCCTCATGAACTACTTTTATGAAAGTGACTTCATGCAATCATAAGACATCAATGCTGTACTCCTGGAGCCATTTCTGTTGTTGAATAGGCATCCATGCAGTCATATGTAGCAGAAATTCACAGAAGGTAGTTTGCCAGATTTTGGGAACTTCACTACTGCCAGCATGACCAAAGGTCAGGAAATGAAGTACAAAATACCTGGAGATTGAGACTTGTCTGTTGTTTATAGGAAAAAGCTTGCTTAACTGGGGCAGCAATGGCTCCAGTAAGATGGTCAGTGCTTTTAAAATGAACAAATCGATTATTCCTTAGTAATGAGGGTAAGGCAGGCAATGATTCCTGCTGTGGGAATGGGAGTAAAACAGGTATACAAGCTGATCCTCATTTTTGCCAGTGAAAAATTGCAAAATACAATCAAAATGCAAGATATGTCTGTTAAAGATTGTTTAAACTGATTGAAGTTCTGCAGCAAGGGTAGAGTAGAAATTAGTTTCAAATGAAGTAGTGGACAGAAACAAGAACTTGTCAGAGGAAAAGAAGTAAAAGAAAGTAGGTCAATTAATACATTAAGATGCAAATGAAATTAACACATTTTTTTCAAAGTCTTAAGAACTAAAACCATTTCTTTCCATTTGCCTTCCAGAAGAAAACTAAAGAAATAGGTTGTAGCTAGCTAATCAGAAAGCACTTTCTAACAATGGTCATTGAAAGAAAACTTGGGAAAAAATTTGAAAATTTGAATCTGTTCTGGTCAGCTGGTGTCACAGATAAAGCACCACAAGATATGAAATAAATTAGCAAGCTTATTTTAACAGACCACTGGTGATTATTTTTGAAAAGCCAAGTAAAATTGACAAAGCTAAAGCTAGTTTTAGAGGGAAAGATGCTTCTGAAAAGCATTTTCCCACCTTCAAAATGAACTTATTATGAAAACCATCAATACGTAAAAAAAAAAGATGAGGAGGAGGAAAAGGAAAGAAGGGAAGGGAAGGGAAGGAGAGAGAGAGAGAGAGAGAGAGAGAGAGAGAGAGAGAGAGAGAGAGAGAAACTTGAGGTCTAAACAGGAAGTGACATTTGATATCAACTCCCATTGAAAACATCCATTAGTCATTTCATTCTCTTGTGTCATGTCTGGTAGAAATGGTTCATATTTGGATGTGGATCAACTCCACCTTCTCATGTTGTCCACTGAGTGAAAATGAGGATGTGCAAGCCTTTCTGGTAGAGAACAACAGAGAACAGCAGTTGGTATTAACTGGAAGGGTCAACTAATGCAGAATTGTTCTTTTCAATAAGAAACTGCATCAAGTAAAGACTTTCGTAAATGAATTCGTGTATATGTCTTCAGTAAATTTTTCAACCTACAACCTTGTGTAAATATAGGAATGAATTAAATTTAATGACGTTCCTAACATGGAGGTGTTCTTATAGAGCTGGCTACTGTGATTCACATGGATGTTATAAATAGCAAATATGTATTATGTTTCCAATTCAAATACACATAAACTAGCATAAAGTAATGCCTTTCTCAACCATTATTATACTCTATTAACTTAATTGTGCAACAAAGCCACTATTGTTTTTCCAGTAGATCTGGCAGTGTTATTCACAAATCTATTCAGGACACACATCCACAGAAACAAATGCATGCTTGTTTGTGGCTTCATGATGAACTTTCTCACCCTTTAAACTCTGCTGGATGTAGAAGTTTACCTTGCGCATCTGTCCCTCCTCGCAAAAACCAGATCATTGGCCCTTGGACGTTGCTTCGTAAAACCCCCATGCCGCAGCTCGCAATTTCTTCCAGTAATAGGTGCATTTACACATAGTGTGAAAATTTTATCTCCTTCTCTAAAAAACCAGAGTTGTTTAGTTAATGGTATTAAGCCTTCTGTAGCTATTTTTCCCCAAAGCTATGACATAACTAAGCCAAGAAAAGCAGGATTTTTAATTTAGAGAATTAATCTCGATGCATATAATTTATCTTGGTTGCAAACCAAATAATGTCAATAGGATCAGGAAAGAAAATAGGACCTTCCTAGAGAAAAGCGACCAAGAAACACTGCAGGTAAGAAGGACAAGCCTATGAACTCTTATATTGGATTATCTCCATCACACTCAGTGGGTCTTACTTCTAAACAGCCATGCACAGGACTGGTGGAACATACTTAACAAGTATTCCTATTGTAAACTATTGTTAGAGATGCATCATATATTCACCAGTGAACCAAATACTCATTCCACAACATGTTTTCATTTCACAGCAATGAAAAGTGCACAACTGGGTAGAAAAATGAGGTTGACCAAACCCTAAGGGAAGGGATGGGAAAGCTGAATATGTGAAAACCCCTTCTAGGTGCTGAATGCCCCTGCAGACAGATGGAGAATTCTGTAAGATAAGGGAAAATGGATATTATTGAAAAAACAGAGATGAGTTTTTTGGGGAGAACAGAACAAATTGAATGAAGGTGAGTACTGAAATCCTGCCTGTATGTCTTTCATGGTTTGCAATCTGCTAATGGACTCATTATTTCAGAAGTATTTGATAGCATTAATTAATTGATGATTATTTATTTAAACCTTTTGCATGCTGTCCCTTATGCATGGCATCTCAGGACGGCTCACAATCCTTAAAATCGAAATACAAGAAAACCACATATAAAAATAACATAGTACAATAAAATTTACATAAAAGTCAAAATCAAAGCATGTGTTCTGAAAGGCTTTTCACAAACAACTCCTGAGCAAACCTAGCATTCATAGAATTTCAGGGGAGGGGGTGTCCCTTTGGTTGAAGAACAAAGTTTGCTGATGAGACCAAAACTTGTTTAGGTTGTTGAAACTTCAAGGAGAGGCTAATGGGATCTGAACTAGAAAGGACTGATCAAGAAAGTCTTCTTGGGGTTGTGGCAGACAGCTTGATGAAAATGCCAGCCCAATGTTCAGCTGCTGTGAGAAAGACAAACCCATGCCAGGCATAATTAGGAAAGGAATTGAAAATAAAATTGCGAAGTGTGTGCTCTTCTTATACAAATCTTTGGTGAAGATGTACTTAGAAGATTATGCACAGTTCTGGCCACTGTACCTGAAAAGGAGCACTTCCTGAGTTGGAAAAAGTGCTGAAAAGGGCAACTAAAATGATGAGGAAGTTGGAACAACTCCCCTGTGAGGAGCAGTAAGAACAAACTGGATTGTTTTGCTGAGAAAAGCAGGGAGCAAGGAGACACATTTAAAATTATGCATGGTATGGAGATGGTGAAGAGGGAGACTTTCTGCCCATAATACTAAAACCCAGGGTCATCCTACGAAGCCGACCACTATGTGACTCAGGATGGATGAAAGGAAGAACTTCTTCACATAATGCAAAGCTGAACGGTGGAATTCACTGCCAAGGAATAGTGGGGGTGTAAATTTGGATTGCTTTAAAGGGAGATTGGACACAGTCATGGAAGAGAAGGCTATTAATGGCTACGAGCTCTTTGGACTTTCTGCTACTTCCACTGTCAGAGATGGTATTCTTTCAAAGCCCTTTTGCTAAGGAGCGTGGGCAGGTGGACTATTTAACCCATCCTCCTTGAGATTCTGGGGCAGATGGTTTGCCACTGTGTGAATGGAGTGCTGGACAGGATGAACCATTGGTGTGATACTGCATGGCCTTTCTTATATTCTTACGTTCTTACCTTAACATAAACCTTCAGGGTCCACTCTAGTTACACAAAGGTAAGGTGGACCATCTCAAGTTGAAGATCACAGAGTACCATTCACTGAGAGCAAGTTTTAATTATTTAATCAAATGGTAGATTTTATTTCATTGGGATTAATATCTTTGATTAGCAAAATGCCTTATGGTACCTCTGGGATCAGTTAATACAAAGAAGACTGAGCATGTTCTGCTTTCCTTTGGAAATAAGATGATAGGAAAATCTGTGATCTTCCATAAATACCATTCCAAAACATGTGTTAGAATATTAAAACTTTTTTCTCAAATGTGGCTAAAAAAGTAAAGTAGAAAAACCCAATGAATTTGATCAGAATTTCTATTTTTATAGAAATTTTTCAATCTACTTTTCAGTCTTTCCAAATTGAAATGTATATTTAACCGAACTTTGGCAAACTTTGTTTTATTAGCACCTCTGTCATCATAATACTTTTGCCAATTTTGATATAAAATTGCATACACCACCTTCCCACTAGATGGAACTAAAAACTTAGTAATTGTCCTTAATACCGATATTTTTATTTCCTCATGAACTATATTCATACCAATAATTGTTTCCCCGTGATTGTAAAAGATGACATTAATGCCATATTTAAAACAAATTTTATGGAAGCCTATGTGAGAAACAATGTGTGTATGTGTGTATAAATTCCATTTAGGGAAATATTACTTCTTAAAAAGATGTGTTGACTACCAAAAACCACTGTTCCAAAGGGAATGTAAGTCTCCATATCTCCAAAGTACTGCAATAATTCAAAGTAAAAGACATTATTGATTTATTTGTCAAGATGTGCTTCAGATGTGCACAAAAATATATTTTTGAACTATCTGACATTTATCAAAATTCAGATAGAACACAATGTGTAACAGTGTGACTTTGTATTAAAAGATTTATTAGTCTAGATGAGATAAGAATGTGCTTGCCGAATGCAGGTATTTGGTAAGCATGTCTAAAACCACTAAATAATCAAACAGCATGTTTATAAGAAGGAAGAATCCCACTAATTGTTACAGAGCCATTTAAATCTTAGGCTGATTCATAGCATTTAACATAAACAAACCAAATCATACCAGAAGAAATATTTTCTTTCTCACAGTGTAGATAAATCAGAAGAAGGAAAAATAGAATGATGGAAAAGGGAGACATATTGTTGCATCCTATGCATATTTACTCAAACATAAGTTTTCTTCTTGTGCAATCTGAATCTTCTTGAGACACATGTTAAAGAGTATCAAAATTAAAGAAGGACTTCAGATCTACCTCTCTGCTCATGAGTTGGGAGGTGTTAGGAAACTGCTATATCTGGATAATTGGCCAGAATCCCTGCTTTTGGATCCCTGGACTATGGTTCCAGTGTTCTCAGGACGCTCAACAGGAATTGAGTCCCACATGCTGTGCAAGGAGCACCATTCTTCCACATCCATCAGGAATGAGCAGGGGAAAAGGTGGGCCACCAGGAATGGCAGCTGATGCCACATCTTGCAGCCACTCCTGAAAGAGAAGGTTGCCAGTTGTGCAACCAGGGCTCTGTGAACATTTGTGGGCATCCTCTAGCTCAGTTCACCTTGCAGGATCACGCTGAGCTCAAGAAGAAGTCCATGGGTTCTGGAGCAGTGGATTCCAAAAGGATTTGTTCCAGTCCTGCTGAAGGTCCCTTCTGGACTCACAGGTTCTGTGGGAACAGGTCTCTTTCCACTGGCATTATGGTCTTTGGCCCCGCATGGGGCATTCTGGCGAAGTGTTGGGGCAGGACATCACCAGCCATGGGTTCCCTGGACTGACATCCCTTTTGTTCACCTGAGGAGTCCCAGGATGACACCCATTGAACAACTCTGTAACTGCCACAGTTACTTTTCCCCTCTGGCTCTTGACACAAGCTTTTGGGGGCTTTCAAACCACCAGATAAGCTCACTCCTGCCTGTCTCCAGTAAGCATGATGGGGACAGCGCTCTAAGGCAGCAATCTAATCTCTATTGGAATAAGCCACATGGAACATGGCATTTACTTCCAAGAAATTAGGTACAGGAGCAGACTGTAAACGGTGACATGAGGAAGCATCGTGAGGTTATAAAAATTAGCAATTGCTGCAAGTTGGTAACAGTTAGGGTTTTGTGCAAGAAAAAGAAGAAAAGAAGCCCATGATGCTGTATCAGCAGACAAGCAAAGGAACTGTGCACAGTTATTCTTGCAGGAGCCTTCTTATGTGGTATAAACTGCTGTTTCCATGCAGTCCTGCTAATCATCAAAAAGATGCCACAAAATAAGCCACATGGCAACAGACTGTCCCTGTATGTCTCTGTTCGCAACTGATCAGAAAATAGAAGAGGCAAGAGTTGTCCATTTGATTGCTGAAACGTATCGATTAACTTCCCACATTCTGGGGTGACTGGCAACTCCTGGCTCATATTCTGTACTGCCCTTTACGCATAAGTGCTATTCCATTCTTCTAGGCCATTGTAAGAAAGTGCCAACTCTAAAGTGGACTCAAGTTTTTAAATGTTGGTTTTTTTTTCCTTTTAAATTGTTATATTAGTATTATTTATGTATGTTTTTATGTATTCTTTGTGAGCCACCCCGAGGCTTTGTTGCAATGGGGGTGGCATAGAAATGTTTTAAATAATAAATAAATAAATAAATAAGTTGCAGCTTCCTATCTTTTACATGCTTACCTATTTATCTATACAAGAAACATCCCCGGGGAGCAAATGTACCCCAACATATCTGCGGAGACAGCTGTGTTAGGTACTTTCTTTTACTCCAAGTAATACCCCTCTCCCAGGAACAGGAAGAAAGCAAGAGTTGATATAGATAATCTTTGTCTATTTTAAAGTGAAATGGAGGTTAAATCCATTGAGGAAAAGCTGCGTTAGGAAGTTGGTTCATTCATTCATTCTTTTGTTCCTCCCTCCCTCCCTCCCTCCCTTCAAGTGAGTAGGTCAAAATAGTGCTATACAGACAAAAAGTCAAAGCACCCAGCATTGTTATGCAGATATTTTCACCTGACATTGCCTCAGGACAAGTTAAATCTTAAACTACCGGTGCTTGCTGATCAGTGAAAGCCATTCCTATGTTGCCTGCAGCCCCTTGGAGGACATTTCAGCCAGAACAAAGGGCCCCCTCCGCCCGCGTATTTCAGCACTTTTCTTGCATTGGGTAAAAATGACTTCACAGCGCAAGCAGTGCTTTGTTGGTGTTGGTGGTGGTATTAGTGCTGTGTGAGACTTTAAAAATATATTATTTTCTATATCTGTTTTCCTTATGCATGCTGCTTTACCTCTGTGTAAAAGACTAAGCAAAGTTCTGAACCAAAAACTCCTGCTGACTATCTGTTGTACCTTTGGGATAGAATTCAGAGTTGTTCCTTAGATATACGCAGCTAGCCCCACGTGTTCTCCAGGTACTTCTTGGTTTCCTTTTCTTGTGCCACTAGAAGCTGTGAGAGCATCTGGCCCATGACCCTGCCTGAAAGCTAGGACTATTCATGAATCCACCTGCTCCATGGCACTCATCATCACTCACCATCCAGTTACATGTTTGCATTGGAAGTGACACATGAAAGAAAAATAAAACGTAACCAGGCTCAAAAAGCAATGCCTTTGTCCTACAAACCCATACACAACTTGGGACTCAATACCTGGTAGAGAACCTCTCACGATGCAAACCTGGACCTGCACAGCAACAACCGTGGCCTCCTTGAAGTGATGTGCAGAGTGTGTCAACAAGAGAGAAGACTTCTTTGGTGGTAGTCACTGAACTGTGGAAAGGTCTTTCCACTGGGATCCACCAGGTGCAAGCATTTTCATAATTTTGGTGCCAGTTCAGGACTGTCCTCTGCTCTTAGGCAGGTGATTCTATATCATTTTTGATCAAGTTTCAGTATCTAATTGTGATTGTTTTAGCTGTCCCAATAATTCTTTTTAATAGAATGTATGTTAATGCTTTTGTATTATGCTCTGTAAATATTGAAAACCACCCAAGCAGCTCTGGCTGTTAGGCAGTATAGAAATAAAATAACATAGAATAAAAGCACCGACAACATAACTGAGCTTCTCTAGTGAGAAGAAAGAATGGGCAATAAAAGTACGGGCGACAGAACTAAGCCAAAACTCAGTGCTCATGAAGATAGTGACATTTTGCAAATTATAGGATGGTTAAGATTCCCCTACCCCTATCCAGGCTATGAGCACAGCTTCAAACTGGAGAAGGGGAAAGTATCTAACCATGGATCCCCCTTTTCCTCACAACTTCCATTGAAAGTGATTTCAGAATAGGGTTGGGAAGGGAGACAAGGATACATGGCAATGGTCAGGGAAGGAAGAAGAGATGCGAGAACCTGGTAGGGCCAGATCCAAGTTTTGAAGAATCTAGGGCAAGTCATCTTCAGATAGACCATCTTCTTGTTACCACGTTCACCCACTCCTATTGTGCTTCCTCTTCTCATCATTATTACTACTTGCTTGCTTGATGGGCAGAGATCCAGTAAGCAGTTGCCTCCATTGTCCCTTCTTCTCACCACCAATGCAGTCTGGGCTAGTTTTGCAATGGACTTCCTGGAATCCATGCCTCTTTCGTTCACAGACTTTCTCCTGTGCTCAGCCATGCCATAGTAAGTGAACTGAGCAAAGAGGATACTTGCAAATGCTCACAAAATTCTGGTAGTACAACCAGAAACCTTCTTCCGCAGCACATGAAGCACAAAAAAGGCCACAAGTCACATGCCATCAGGGACCAGGATGTGGGTGGCAGGAGACAAGACAGAAGCATCAGGACCAGGTCAACAGAACCCAAGGCAAGACAAAATCCAAAGTGCAATAGCAAGGTTCAAGAGCAAGTCTAACTCATAGTCATGGAATAGGCCAAGAACATAAGCAAGAGTATGTATCGGGGCAAGAGAAGAACAAAGTTACAGGCAAGTCAAGTGTCAGGAACCAAGAAGAAAAAGGTGTAGGTACCTTGATTGAGGATAACAGGACAGGTTAGTCAGCAAGAATAAAGCAAGATGCAGCCACTGAATCAAAAAGGAAGACCTATATTGCTGAGGACAGTTATGGAGCAAAGAGCTTCTTTGTATATAACTCTCTCACAAGGCTCCCAGTTGGTGTTCATCAAGAGGCTGAGAGCTCTAGCAGGGCCTGAGACCAATCCAGGAGGTGTGTGTTCTGGTTTTGGCCATTGGATGGAGCCCCCAAGCAGCCCAGACCCTGACACATGTGCAAAAGAGGGCCACAACTTGTGCAACAGTTGCATAGATGTTCCCACCCAAATGCTCCATATGCTCACCCAAAAGACTCATGACTGAAGTACAGACAGTGGGCTGAAGTACAGGGAGACAAGCCCAGAGAATCTGATGAATTCCTCACACAGAACAGCATGCAGGTAAAGTCACGGGTTGTTCTTTGAGGAAAAAAAGCTGCTATGGAGGGTTCTTGCCTGTAATCCCATGTTAGAAAGTGTGCCCTTGCTAGGTTCCAATAGTACCTTTTCATGACTCAAGTCTTACTACTTGGATTTAAATGCAGTTTTAGTGGAACTTGGATAGTGGGACTTGAAATAACTTTAGTGGAACTTGAAATAAAAGCAAAAAAGTGATAATGAAGTACCCACTGAAATGTGGATCTAGCCCTTTGTGGAATCATAGAATGATAGAGTTGGAATGGACGAAGGAGGCAAAGTATAGCAGTTATTCTATTAAGAGCCAATGGTCAGAATTGCTTTCATTGGAATTAACTGGACCTCTAGGTATGGCCCCTTTACATAAAGTAGATAGAATTGTACAGTAGGAAGGGGCAAGCAGGCCACTGGGTCCAGTCTCCTGCTCCAAATTGAACTGTCCTCAGGTGGCTGTCCTGCTGCATCTTGGATGCTTCTATTGTGAGAATGCCCTCCATAAGCGATGGGCCTCATTGCAGGAACCTGCTAACTGTCAGGAAGTTCTTCCTGATGTCCAGCCAGAACCTGGCTTCCTGGAACCTGAGCCAATTATCCTGTGTCCTGCACTCTGGAATGACTGAAAGGAGATCCTGGCCTTCCTCTGAGTGACAACCTTTCATGTCCTTGAAAAGGTCTATCATTATCTACCTCATATATACTACATTTATGCTACATGCTTTCATTTATTACTATATTATTTTATTGCTACAATGATATGTACCTGTACATGTTTCCCCTGTGGCAGACATTCCAGTTTGAGTTGGTACCTCATGATCACTTCACTCTGACAATAAGCAAATAAATAGTATTTGCAACCTTGGGTTTATACAAATTTTACAACTCCTCTTATGATTCTTCTTTATTTTATGCCCCAGAGCATGATTACACTGTATGATAATGAATTTATAAAAATACATCATTGTGTGTAATGCCAAAGTCCTTCACTAATTTATTTTTATGGCTGAAATGTTGAGCTGCATTATTGTCAGTGGATAATCATGCAAATCCTCTGAAGCCTCTTTAATAAACCCTTAAGGTAGGGAGTTAGAGCATCTCTCTGCCACAAGCTACTTGCATTTTCACTGGCAGAAGAATGTATACCTTAAATCTGAAATCCCCCAGTTAGAAACAGAATAAACAGGGTTCATGCATGTGTTTTCCCTGTAGGTGCAGCTCCACTGGCCAGGGACTTGGTTTCGTAACAATGACCTTGCTGAAAGTCATCTGGGGAGTCTGAGGGTTGAAGGTCCTGGTCAGGGAGAAGGGCCAAGCGGTCCTAACAAACTCTTCATATGATCAATGAGTTGACCCAGAAATGTCAACATTGTATCTCACATTGCCCTACTGATTCTGATTTTCATCATCCAGTGCCCAGTATTGGCTTCAAGATCAAGTTTTCCTCAAGTCCTGAAGGGATCAGGACTTTTCTCTCTGGCACTGAGGTCATTGCAGGAGCTTGCCTTGGGTTTGGGAAATAAAAGTGTGTGGCATTTCCTGAATCCATAATGTTATGTTCCCACAATGGGTTGGGGCAGCCTTTTCCAACCTGCTGCTATGCAGACAGATGTTTTGGGCTTCGATGCTGATCATCCCTAACCAACATGGCCAATGGTCAGCTATCCTGGAAGGTACCAGAGTGATTGGGCTAAGGTTAGGATAAGGGGCCCAGCATTTACACTGGGATGAACTAAAGAGAGCAGCATGCCACAAGCTTCCTTTGGCAACCCAGAAAGGTAAGTCTGAGTCTATGGACGTCCTCTCTTGCTCAGCCCACTCCTGCAAAGTAAGCTGAGCCAAGAGGAAGCCCATGAATGCTTCCTCTTGGTTATGCCGCCAGCAGCCTTGGCCAGCCATCATTCCAGGTGGGCAACATTCTTCCCATCTTCTGCTGGCATCAACCTATGGTTAATTACAGGGATACTTAGCCCCTAAACAACCCGGTAGTGTGGGCTTTAGCATCATGACAAACAAACCGGGAAGAGTCTGATTTTAAGTTGTTGGTTAAAACAAAAGTGGTGGACTCACATCAAACGGTGTACCTGTTTTCTTCCACTTGTCCCCAGCATCATGAGTTGCTTAATTCATGGTAGTTGTTACATCCAAACAGACCCATTGACTTTTAAAGTGGCAGGGAATTTATTGGTTATTTACAGTAAATACTGTTCTCACATTCTGTAAATCATAGCCCTATTTTAGTTCTCCAAACACCTGTCATTAATCTGATCTCCAGCCCACAAGAGTTCTCAGGGCAGTGCACAGAAATATCAATTAAAAGTAATATAATAAATGCTACATTGTAAAACTTTAAAACTGGAGCAGGCAAAAAGCAACCTTCAAATCATTACTCTAGCGTGATGTTTCACCCAGTCCCAGTGAATAATTCAGATGGCATATTTCAACTAACTAAGGTTTCTTAAAAGTTTTCAAAGACTGCACTCCCACACACTGTATGGTGGAGGAGTCCAAACAGCATGCTATTTCAAGATCGTGACTGCTATTGAGGAATGTCCTGATTTACCAAATGCGATTCGTATGTCTGATCTGAGATTATTTCAAATAATGTAAGATTAAAATGATGGGATAAATTGTTAAACACAGCTTTACTATCTAGGTCTTTTCATGAAACAGCGATAATGGGTAAGTTTGGCTAGATAATTTGAATGATAAAATAGGATACTGAAAATGGTACCCACTCATACCCACTCATTACTTGTTCTGAGATGAATGCCTATGTGTAAAGTGACTCATTATTCTAAATGAAAATACCAAAGCTTAGACAACATCCTTTGAAAATACAGACAGCTGACACAGCATGCCAGTAAAATCATACAAGCAATAACAAATAAAATTAAAATTTGGTGTGATCATAGGCCATTTAAAAAGGCCTTACTACATGAAATCATCTTTATAAAATCTTTCAGACATGAAGTGATGAAAACTGGAGCATTTTAGAGGTATTTTATTGGATTCTGTAGGGTTGGTGTCACAAAAACCCTTTTCTGTCCTCACTGATACCACCTGCATGGAATTTTGAAGGACAGATCTTAGGTCATACGGGGAAGATCAAGCTAGTTTGTTGTCTGTCCATCGGTCCATCCGTCATCACCACCACCACCATTACTTTCTGCATACCCCATCCATTATTTCTTGCACGATACATCAATTGAATTTGAAGAATATGCAATGTGTCTGATGGTCCACCCAGAAGAAAGTATGCTATTGTTGCTATATGCCATCAAGTTGTCTCTAACTTATGGTAAGCCTATGGATGAGTGCCCTCCAAAATATCCTGTCTTTCACAGCCCTGCTCAGTTCTTGTACACTGAAAGTTTTGACTTCCTATATGGAATTTGTCTACCTGTTCTTCTTCTGCCTTCAGCTTTCTCTAGCATGATTGTCTTCTCCAATAAGTCTTGCCTTCTCCTTATGTGCACGAAGTGTCCAAGCAAACAAAGTTTCAGTTTCATCATTTGTGCTTCTAGAGAAAGTTCTGAATTGAGATCATCTGGGATCCACTTGTTCATCTCTGTCAGCCCAGCAAAGCTCTCCTCCAGCATCATGTTCTGAATGCATCAATTTCCTTTCCATCAGCTTTCTCCACTCTCCAGCTTTCTCATCCATACATAGTGCTCAGGAATGCAATACTGTAGAAGAGTGAAACATCCTTATGACTTTTTAGCTCCTTCACTGCTGTCCCTCCAAGTCTCAGTCTTCTTCCAATTCCCTCTCTTTGAATTGATGATTTAGCCAAGGTATGCAAAACCTTTCACAATTTCAATTTCTTCATCATTCATGTGAAAGTTACCTACTTCTTCTGTAGTCTTGAATTTTGTTTTCTTAGTGTTCAGCTGCAGTCCTGCTTTTGCACTTTCTTCTTTCTCTTTCATCAGGAGCCATTTCAGTTCATTGCTGCTTTCTACCAGGAAGATGGCATCATCTGCAGATCTTACATTATTGATGTCTCTTCTGCCAATTCTCACTCCTTTCTCTGATCCTAATCCAGCTTTCCTTATATGTTGTGTACAGATTGAACAGCTAGAGAAAACCAAAGTAACTGGTCAAGAAAAAACAACTGAATTAGATATTAATATTAAACTTCCTATAACTATACTAGATGTGTCCATTGTGAGAAAAGTCACCAATTGCCATGAAGTCTTACTCTACCTTAGGCTACAATCTTGTACTAGCTTATTTGGGAGTACGTCCCATGGAATTCTGTGGGATATACTCAGTAGACATACTGATAGGATTGCAGCCCTTGAAGTTTATGGACTGCTGAAAAAGTCCTGTAGTAGCAACAGAGTAAATCTTCATTTTTATGTCCTATTTCACCTTTCTAGCTGTTGTTTAGTTGCAGAGTTGTGCCCGACTCATCATGACCCCATATGCTACATTCCTCCTGCCTCTCCTGTAATCCACCATCCCTCATAGGCCAACCAAGCCCACACCCATCCACTCCATCTAGCCACCTCATCCTCTGTTTCTAGCTGTAGCATCATGGAAAGGGGGGCAAGGAGGTGGCACCAACTTCAAAGACCACATGTCCTGTTCCCAGGCTCCCCTCCTACCCTCCCTTTGAAATGCCCCCTTCAGTCACCTATGAGGTCACCTTCCTGAACTCAGTTAGTTCTTTCTGTGCCAGTTGAAAGGACTGGGAACAGAGATACAACTCCCAGCTCTGAGGTCCAAGTGCAAAGTTCAGCCTCTGATCCAAGAACCTGCAAATTCCAGTGGGTCCTCAGATGCTCCCCTCGAGTCATAGGATTGCTCCTCTACTCTCTTTAATTGGAACATAAACCCATTTATTTAGACACAGCAGGGTAGACTGGAGGGGAAAATGGAATGGGAAAGAGAAGTTCTAGCTATAGAGATATGCACTATTGAGGTAAGTTCATGCATCAGACTCTATAACACAGTGCCATCATGCCTGGTGTTTCAAGATTGACTGCCTCTTTGTGCTATTCTTATTTGTGTTTCATGTTTTTTGACTGTTTTAGACTGCAATGAGTTTTCAGGAAAAGCAACATGAAAGAATTTTCAAATGCAGCTTCCAGATAGTATCCGGTGTAGACACCACATTTCTCTTCCACCACTCTGCTGCTTGCAGGTGTCCAGTTCCAAGGTGGTGGAGAAGCTGGAACTAGCCAGGAATACCATTCCATATGCATATTGCTTAAATGTTCTTCATCTGTTAAAGTCATGGCCCTTGGGTTTGTGCTTTTATTCAGGTGTGAAGCAATTATACATACATTAAGTAAAGATAAAAGCATAGTTTTCCTGAAGGGGGAGATTACAGCTACTATACAGGGATATTTCCTGAACCCCCAGGTCTAACTGGCTACTTCAACACATACTAATGCATATACAGACTGTTGGAATTCCCAAACAAGAACATTTTGCAACACACGTAATCTTTATGCTGGTGCGATGCATTGAGAATCAGAGCAATAATGACTCAAACAGAGCATTAATTTCTGTGTTCTGTCAAGCAAAGTTAAAAGGAGGAGTACCGGTGCCCTTCCCAGTGGTTTTGTGTGTATTGCACTCATCCTGGAGCTTGCATTTCTTGTGCACTCAGTGGATCAGACACTTTGTTCAAAGTGCTGAAGGGTGATTTGATAGGGTGATTGATGATTATCTTCCAGGTCACTTCTATCCCATGATGCTCGGGGAAAGACAGAGAGGTAAATAGATCAATGGAAAGTCTTAAAGAATCCTTGATATGTTCTTCCTTCTCAAAGCAACTCAACTGTCTGCAGGATTTGAATGAATTGAAGGCCGGGGATTGCAAATGAAGAATGCATTTGCTTTGGTCTAAAGCACATTTTACTAGAAATGGGCAACTGCTCCTAAATATAATGTTTTCTTTTTTTTGATGTTTATTGTATTGGAAATATATTGATTTAGGAGAGTTGAAAAATGGTAATAACCAAAGCTTGCTTATTTTTCACTGCAGAAAAAGCAGTCCTTACTATTTTCTAGATATTTAATGAATAGAGAGGCCAATGTAAGGTGTAAAAGTGAAAAATAGAGAATAAGTATCTCTAATCCTTGGATTTTTATTTATGCCTCCACTGGGACTTTATGTCCCATTCTCTGGAATGCATTGTTATCAGAATCTACTCCAGCCAATCTTTCCAAACATCTTTTCATACATTCCAGCCAGATAGAACAAAAGTGTGGATCATGTTCTGTCCAGACTTACATGCTTTCCTTTCAGCATCTAGAGTAATGACTACTTTTCTGAACTTGAGTACAAGTGTATGCATGGGAAACTTTTCGTGAGGTTGGGATTCCTGAAAGGTGAGTCTTTTTGGAATGCTTTCAGTCTCAGCATGGAATTTGCAGGCATGTTTTCCCTATCTAAATTGAATGTCTGAAAGGGGACCAAGGATTTAAACCTTGACTGCAAACCCAAGCTTACCACATTTTTCTGTGCCAAATTCTGACATTGTCTTCCTCTCTCCCTTCCTCCTGTCATTTTGTGCTAATTTAGCCTGTAACCCTGCAGGCAAGATTGATACTCTTGAATATAATTGTTGAATGTCCCTAACAGGAACAAAATCAAAAATTTCAGTTCTATTCCAGCCAGAAGATGAAGTTTCTGAGTGGTTTGCAAAATTTCATAAAAATGCAAACCAAAATACAATTAAGACATCAAAGCATAAAATATACAAAATTTAAAATAGAATTTAAAACCAATTTTAAGTGCAATTATACAAGAGAACCACCTACTACCAGCATCTCAGTCTTACCTGAATGGACCTTCAGTTTGTTAGCCCTAATCAAGCCCTTTGTTGCGAGTAAGCACTGATTTGGCACATCTGCATCCTCATCTGATGGGGGTGAAAAGGAGAAACACAGATGTGCATCATGGCAATTCACTCCAAAACTCCAGTTGATTCCCCCCAATGGTTTTCTGTAGATGGTGAATGGAGGCTGAATACCACAGCAATAGTGACTTCAGGAGAACCCCATGTGGGAGAATCCTTGGCACAGATATTCAGCAAATATCACTTTCTGGGCTCAGCAATGCAGTATGGCCCATTCCTAGCTCAATCAACCCAGAAAGAGGGTTGGTGGTATTGAAAACTACCAAGATATTGAAGACTATCTACAGGTTCACACTTCCCTTTTTTCTTTCCTAACCTATGTCATCATACTGACTGGCTGAAGCTCTTTCCATGCCAGAATCTGTCCTAAAACCTGATTGAAATCAGCCACAACCAAAGGTGGTTGGAGTTGGATCATCATGACTCACTCAAGAACCTCATACAAGAAAGGAACATTTGGCGCCAACCTAAAGTTATCAAAATCTTCCAGGTCCAGAGAGAATTCCTTCAGAAGTGGTCTCACCATCGCCTCTTTCAGATAGCATGACTCTACTCCCTTTCAAAGAGAAGCAATAATCACCTCTCCAGCCCAGTTGGCTATCTCCCCTTTTTAGTTTTATAAACCTGTCCAAGCATCTCATCAAAGTCCTTGAGATGTACCAGAAAAACAGAGCAGAATGTGTTTTCAGCTGCTATAACACTAGAGTCTAAGTCCCAGTAGATTCAAGTGATTTTGTCCTGGAATTGCCTAACAAATGCATTACAGTAGATCTTAGAAGAATATTAAGTGCCCTTAAGCCCAGAATGTTATACGTTAGGGATAACCCTAAAAAGGTTCTCTAGATAAGATACATCTAAGACTCAGCAGAGGCAGTGAGATGTTTCCTCTCTGCCCTACCTGCTTCTAAGGATACCTGATTATAGGCACATACTGAGGTGTGATCGCATCTACTAGGAGCTTTTCTCCATCCGCAGCCAAGCTGTTTTCTGTTTCGTTTCATTACTCTCAGCTCCAGGGAGCTGCATAAGCTGTACTACAAGATCACTGAGGAGCAATCATGTCAGCCTCTTGGGTCATTTCTGTATTCCACAGATCAGTCAGGGTTTTAACAGGAGCACCTGTCATATTAGCTGGAAAATCCCCTATAGTAACCCAGAAACCTCTCAGATCACTTACCTTCAGGGCCAGGGCCATCTTGAAGGGTCACACCTTCAATATGGCCACATCCTTGAAGAGGGGAAGAGTCATTGCCAGTCTGAAGCTCAACAGGCAATGATCTAATCATGGCAGAGACTGAATTGGCCTCTTGAAGTTTCAGGTCACTGTTGGTGAGGTACAGACCCTATCTGAACAATGCCAAGAAGGTGGTTCATGTTCAGCAGGTAGTGTTGTGAGCCTTACCAATGTCCAAAAGTTGGAATAATCCAAAGCCTCATGTCCTTCAGCTCGTTAGGAGGACCACCAGTGCCCTGAAGCTGTCTCCCATAGTGATAGGTTGCCTTTGTGGGGAGAATGAAGCCACAAAGAGAAGAGAGTGGGAGAGAAGAGAGTGGAGCACTGCGTGAGGAAGCTGGGAATGTGTCCATGGACTTCCTCTTGTCTCAGCTCACTTTGCAGGGCTGGGCTCAGCACAAGAAGAACTCTGTGGACGCTTGAGGAATGGATTCTGAAATGGTTCATCCCAACCCTAGTTTCATCCACACCTCCACCTAGAAGTGTCTAGGATTTAGGAACTGGATCCCACCACCTAACAGCTCTACATGGAAGGGAGAAAAGAAAAAGAAAAACAAGACAAGACAAGGTAACTTTGGCAGGTAAAAGTGCTGGCAAAAGCAAAGGGTTCCTATTTCTTTTCCCATATCCTGAGATGACAAGAAAGTAGTATACCACATATTTGACAAACAGGAACATTTTACATGTCCACACATCCAGGAAGCATTGCGCCCTGAGTTGAAACTGTTTTTTGATCCATATTCAGCTCTGGCATATTTATAGCTCTCAGAGTCAAAGTACGAAAAGAATTTTTCAGTTTTGTGGAGGAACATCATGAATTATTTACCCCCCTCCCAAATCAAATTTTATGACCCTTCTCAATCTTTCATAAACTGTGTCTTCCTATTTTATTTGAAATTTTACCCCTAATCATAAAGCAGGATAAGTCAGAGAAATCTCTGTCTGAAAGATTTGTAAGAATCCAGGTAAAATCGGGCAGGCAGCAGTGCCTCTCCTTGAAAGAGGGCTTGCAATGGCTTATTCAGCATTTAAGGGCATGATCCCAGGTGTGGTCAGGGAGGAAAAGGGTCAGGAAGTAAAAAGCATGACTAACTGGGGTTTGCTGAGAGGGGTAAGATTTTTTCTCTCTCTCTGAATGTGCATAGTATTATGCAGGAATGTTTAAAGCCTAGGAAAGGAGACACACAATTTTTGAACTTTGGGCATCTAGCTATTCTGATTTAGGAAGAAAACATATGCAGAGAAGCAGTCTGTCCAAATCTTGTGTGTATTGTTTTATTTCCCTGAAGATGTCCCGCATCCTCCCTGTGTTTTGGGAACAGCATCAGGAAGGAAATGGACAACCCTCTCTTTCAGTTCCCAGTTCAGTTTCCCCTGCAATGCTCCCAACTTTTCCCAGTGAATCCACAATGCAGCTTTTTCCACTCCCTTTCACCACCTTCCTTTCTTTAGTAGCCTTCATGGGTTAGCATTATATTACAATTTTGTTTACTTTTTGAATAAAATTTAATTTTGGAAAACTCCAACCTCTGTTTCCTTAAGTGTCTTAAGTGGGCAATCTCCTACCCTGTCTAAATAATCAGATGCCCTTTATGCTATTTGTTATTTAAAAAGAGTTCTAGTTTCTTGGTCACTGTAATGGATAGACAACAACCTGTCTCCCAGCAAAATTTAACAAGGATCACTGTGGGAAATTGTCCTCCTTGAACACTGAGCTAAATCACCCCTGAGTCATTCAAGTTGCAGATGGACTTATTTCCTGACACAGATAAATAGTCTGCAGACACAGGTAGATCAAATATAGACATGTGTCCTGCACAACCATGATGAACATTTTCCAGTGTGATTTTTTGCAGTTATGCAGTTATGCAATAGCAGTAAACTTTAGGTGAAGAAAGGCTTTTGCTATTGAGCTTGTTCCTTGGCCTGCTATTTCCACCTCCTGACATCCAG
This sequence comes from Varanus komodoensis, assembly GCF_004798865.1. Taxonomy (NCBI): domain Eukaryota; kingdom Metazoa; phylum Chordata; class Lepidosauria; order Squamata; family Varanidae; genus Varanus; species Varanus komodoensis. The sequence goes on from NW_025335780.1 coordinate 2,016,310, forward strand.
GAGTCTCTCTTTGCTGGTCCTCTAAAGCAGGAATGGACAAAGAGTAGAACTCCAGATGTTTTAGACTTCAGCTGGGCGTTGGAGCCCAAAATTTACCTCGTTTCTAACCCTATCCTAGAGGATACTCTCCCTCTCTCTCTCTCTCTCTCTCAATCTCTTTCTTCAAATAAAATTATAAAATAAAGTAAAATCAAATAATAAAATTTACCTCTGAAGTTATTGCATGCCAAAGAAAATTAATGAGAATATCCTACATTTTGATGAAGCATTTGAAAAAGTTACAACGTGCCTGGAATAAAATATCAAGTTGACTTCACAAACTGCCACAATAAAATAACACTACTTTTTATCTTTCAGATTACTATTAATTCATAATAACATCTGACAGGTTAGGGCAGCAATAACAGGTGAAAAGTCTGATCCCAATTTTTTAGGACTGAAACCCCATGAAGTTTAGAAAAAAAAGTGTTTCACTGTTTAAAAGTATCTAAATGAGGCTATTAAATTCCTTGTAGCTGCCGTACAAAGAAAAGGAAAGCTACAAGGACTGCTGTCAATGGGGGACTTTTTGCTAAAGAAGTTTGTTTGCAGAAGCTATAGCTGGTTGTATTGCCCTGAACTGCATTTTGATTCTTGAGTTATTAATTCAAGGCTAGCTTCCTCTCTGGAACTAAACCCATGCCTGGTTGTAATGCTTCAGGTCGCAGGTGGGACAGTACTGGAAGGTTTCCCCCTGAAATAAAACAAAATAAAATAAAAAATCTACTCAGAAAACCAAGGGTACTGCATTTTATTTGATGGATATTTTCTTATTAGGCAAGCTTAACCAATAAAGTTCTGTTTGAATTTGCATTCTGAGTTGATGCAACTGAGGCACAAGCATACCAATGGGAGAACTAGATGCAAGTCTTATTTTATTCTAATTAACTTGTTTTAAACGAAGTCAGTGTGCAAGGTAAAAAGAAAATGCAACAGTGATCCAATATACCAGGCGTAACAGCTAAATGCAGAGGAGCAGAATAGAATTCAGCAAAATCAAATAAGACTGAACCC
>NW_025335780.1:2017462-2028818 GCF_004798865.1 Varanus komodoensis
GGGTTCAGTCTGGTTCTTATGACCCTGCATTTACTACTCTGCATTGCCTGATTACCACTCCTGTGCATCATGTTGCATATAACAAATACCTTGGCGAAGGGCCCTGAATATTGTTTGCCTGCTCCTTGGTGCACAACTGCCTTGCTTCCTACAAATTTTGCACCACACACATGCACACATGCACACTCTCATCCTGCATGCACTCAAATTTGGTTCTGTTTTGCTACTTATGCCCACAACTACTGGGAAAAGGACGCGCCCTTGCAAAGTCTCCTTGAAAATTCCAGCTGTGACAAAGAAAGACCACAAAGACAATGCAATTCTCAGTGTAAACTTTTCTGGATAGGCTTAGAATGCTACAATTGTCTATAAACAGCTATGCATTTTTATGATATTCCATAAATAAATAATAATTATTCCCAGCTAACAGGTTTAGTTGCTAATTAAGGGCTAATTGACTTCACTGGGAGTTGGCTCAGTCTGTAATTGCATCCAAGTCTCTGGGAAAGGATAAATTCTCTCTGGACAAATCATAATGTGATTGCTAATGTTGTATTTGGCACCTGGATATTGGAATATGGGTATGGGATTTCTGCATTGGCAGAAAAACAAATCTCACAGCAAGATTGCCTTGTTCAGATTGTTTGAATAAATATTTACTTGAAAGTTAACCACACAACACTCTGGGAGGAATTGCACAGTTGTTTTCCATACAGTGGCTGTTGCAAAACACATCTGTGGCATTTCTAACCAGGTGGAGACCCCGTGGCTGGAACGCAGTGGCTGAACAGAGAACCTCCCTGAACTGCAGGAACAAAGGGCTGTGCAGAGGGGTGCTGCAGTTAACTTTCCTAAAGAGGCAAAGATTATTGCAAGGTTGCAAAGATTATTGTCACATTAATAATAATAAAAAAGAGCAGCAGGTTAATTGTGCAAGCTGTTGTTCAATTAAGCTAATTACGCATCCAGTGCAAAAATGATTCAGATCTGCATTAATTTATGCTGCTGTATGTGCTTTTGAATGGAGAAACTGGATACACAATTAAGCCAGCTCTGCCTGCATTGTGCACACTACTGATTTACTGCTATTGGTGCTTCTGAATGGGGAACCAGATGTGTGACTACAGGCACTAATATGCATGCAATGCACAACTCCAGATAATGCCTTACAAATGCATGCATCTAATTTTTCAGGTAAGCGTGCCAAGCAAAAAGGGCTAGCACTTGTCTGCCTTGCATACTCCTTATGGCACGTAAATAGTTTTTGTGATTGTGAGGGTGGATGTGGACAAGCTGGCTGCCCTGCAGCGACCACTCTGCCATACGGCTCAGTGGGTCAGTTCAGGCTGCTATGCGAGCCATGCTGCTCTGCAGCTTTAGTTGCATAGTCTGTGGAGCTACTACTCTTTCTGAAGGTAAATCGCCCTAATACCCTTGCAATCCCACTCAAAACGTTTGACTATAGTTGATGTGCAGGTTCCAGCATCTTTCTTACGAACAGATTGCGTGCGCACCTCCAGTTTTATGCTGCCCATCTGATTATATTCGCCCCAATATATTTCCAGGGTAGGAATGGAGAGCTCCAATGTGAGGGTAGCAATAAATACCCTATTTCATTTGGCTGGGTGAGAATTTCTTTGTGCGTTATTGGAAGCATTATTCAAGCATTTTATGAAAGGCCATTGTTTTATTAAGAGGGAACTCTTGCTAAATTATACATAGCAAAGTTCATTTTAATAAGTGCACTGTTGACACTGGTGTCTATTTCTTTAAAATATAAACAATATTTTTTATTATGTCAATTGTAAGCTGGGACTTAAATGTTAGCTACTCTGGTCACAATCCAGTCAAATTTATGCACATCTAAGGATGTGCACTTTCCCTTCAGTAAACCTATCAAACCCACCAACAACTCCTTAACAGTAGCTGTTCAGAGGACTGCACTGTATATCTCATGGCTGATATTGCTTTCAGTGGGAACGGGATCCTGACCTTGTGTATATTTCCATGGAAGCCAATTCCACCATGTTATGTTCAATGTATGTATATCTGTATGTAGTCCTAAGCACACACATCCCTTCCACTATTTCCAATGGATGGGACTAAAACCGCTTGACTTCCATTGGCTCATTCCTATTACATTCGAAAAGTTTTCTGCCCTGCTTGCATTTCCAACACAAGTGACCCTGCATGGCTACCATGGATTTCAGTTTTTACCATGATCTACCTGACATTCCACTACGTGGTTTCTGCTTTCTCATGGCTTCCATATTTCCTGCTCAATCCCCCCACTGTTGGCATGTTTCCCATCACTCACGATACCCAAAATCCAATCCCAAGGTGAGCCTCTTGCTGCCTAGGTCACTTGTTTCTTCCTCATCGGTCCAGCGGATAGATGTCTGGAGCAGCTCCTGTAATTACTGTTATTTCCAGGGAACTGTGGAAGCTTCTTTCCTGGGTTCAGACAACAGAATAAGCCATGGCAGTAGGGAGAAACCATAGAAAGGCCAGTGTTTTTTTAATCATGGATTCTAAAGACCAAACTTACCATGCTGAAATACCATTACTGGGTTCAGACAATGCAACAGACCAACGATGGTAAAAACCGCCACAGCTCATGGTGCTGTCCGAACCAGCCACTATGTTCACATGGTGCCTGAAGAAACCCCATTCAGTGAGATGCTATGTTTCAAGTGCATCAAAACCGGAGGCAATGTTCATGGCACGGCAGCTTTCTCTGCTCATGCACAACTCCAAAGGAGTATCTCTCTCTCCGTCAGCCTGCCAATGTTCATAATCGGGCATGGTATATCACATGGTGACAAGAGGGGGAGCATCCTCTCTCGGGCACCTCAGCTGGGCAGTGCCCTCAATGCAGAAGGGAGACTGGTGCCGACACAATATTCTTTTCAGTGCCGGTCAAAATCTGCCTGTTCATGTAGTTTAAATGGGATCCCGAAGCCAGGTGACATGGGTCCCTTTCCTTAAAGCATAGCTTCTGCAGATTTGGTTACCATTTGTTGCGGCTGTAATAGGATCTTTAAAGAAATTGTAAACTCTCCTGGTACTTCAAGATGCAGGCGTGATATAAATATAATTCCCATTCATTTCAATAGAGCATGGACAAAAGTATTTCCCATAAGAGCATGTGACAATAAACCAAGTTTCAGCTCTTTCCTAAGACAAACATTTGTGTCATTCTGCTCTGTATATCCAAAGGGCACAAGACTGGGTACATGGAACGGAAGCAAAAAGAGTTTCCATCCTATATATTATGTACAGAAAAAGAAAAAAAATCTATAGTCACAAAACCAACATCTCTAGAAAACTGTAATTATAAAAGGGTTGTCCATCAACTTTAGCTGTTTCTTTCTCAACTAAGATATGTTTAAACCATGCTATTTTCAGAAATAGGCCAGTTCCAAGGAAGTGTGAAAAGAAATCCCCCCTCCTCCTTTTCTCAATTGCATACTTTCATGGCAAACGAGACTGCTCCTTAAGAAGAGTAGGGTTCCCCCTGCAATCATGAGATACTTCAACAACTTCCAGATTACACCTTCTTCATATGTGGATCTGATCTATGCAAATGCTCTTGTGTTTTATCATCTTTGCATATGTGGGGATCCACAAATAGAAGGTATTATCCACTACATATTCTTCTGTGAATTGAATGCTGGTCTCAGGAAACACTGATTTTGTTCAGAGGGTTGCCTGATAGGACTTTGGCTGCACAAATGTAACAATCCTAGCAATTATGGATTTTATATAGCTAATAGAGTATCCCATCTCCACCTATGATGGCTAAAAATATCAGAACAAAGGTCCTGAAAACTGTTTCTGTAAGCTTTGCACATGATGAATTGATTTAATTGGCTTGTTCAACCTCTTCTCTTCCCTCCCTCCCTCGCTATAGTTATATGCAATAAATTTGACTGACTGACTGACTGACTGATGGCTTCACAATGGCTTCCCATGCATTAACTTAAACCAGGACATTCAGTTCCATTGTTTATAGTGGCAGAAACTTCTCAACCCCAACTCACATGCTGATATAAAGGGGGCTTGATGTCAAACCCATAGCCATTCCTGTCCAATGCACTGAGTACATTGAAGCTTCCCCCTAGAACACTAGACCATTTTAACAAAGGATGCACCATTATATTACTAGACTATTTTAACAAAGGATGCACCATTATATCATTGTAATGGCTGTTATAGAACTTATTTAATTGACCTTTATATTATATAAACCTAGTAAGGTCATTTCTGATGGTGACAATCAGCTGTTTGGAAAGAAGTGAGCCATCACTGGCTCTGGGCATTTTGGTTCGTTCGTTCGTTCGTTCATTCATTCATTCATTCATTCAGAATATTTTTATACTGTTCATCAGCCAAAAGGCTCTCTGAACTGGTTAATAAAAGCACAATACAATAACAATAGATGTATAAACTAAAGACAATATTTAAATGTAAAAATATAACCCCAACAATAACCTCTTCCAAAGACCCCACACAATGCAACCTCAACAACCCAAAACCTAGGAGACACAGCAATCCATGATAGAATATCATGCAGAAGGTTTTCTGGTAGCCTGAAAGAGTTACAACTTCTCGTGGGTACTGTTCTCCAATGGATAAATAATCTAGATATCTGGCCATAGTTCTAACCACTCTAGTAACTACTCATACACAATTGTATTTGCAATCTTACCATTCTTCATATTGCGTGTTTTTAAGTTAATGTATTGTCATACTGTTTTGTATTTTACACACATGATATATCGGTTTGTGAGTTTTTATGCAATGATGCTGCATTCTGCTGTGCCATAGACATAAATAAATAAATAAATGTAAAGCATCATATGCAATTTGGTCATAAACTATGCCATGAGACACAGGGTTATGCGTTTAAGTGACCCCAAAGAAGATTACCTTTGACATGTGTTGTGCTGATTGGGCTGCAATGTTGTATGCATGTATCAGGAATTACATCCCATTGAATACTGTGAGATTTACATCTGAACGGTCATGAACAGGATTGTGCTGGATTTGTTTACTTCTGTGAAATGACTTCTAGGCACTTCTGCATCCAGTTGGCAATTTGCATATGGAAGCCCCAGGCAGGTATGTAGAGAATTGTTTTTATTTGTGTTAAAATATTTTGGCAGTAGTGCCCGCTAAAATATTCAAGGTAATTTGGTTTCAGGGAGCATCAGTAAAAATAATTTTAAAAATGAAGCATTCCTTTGATTTATATTTGCCTTTCCACCAAGAAAATGTGGGAATTGATGTTTTCCTGAGAGTATGCGGCCTCTGGACTATCCAAAGTTTTTCTTACCACTTAAGGATATATGCCTTTCTCCCCAAGAAATGTGAATTATGCTAACACTCTCTTCCCTTCCCTTGAAACTTTACAGAGGTTCCATCCAGATTCACCTCATATTTCACTGTAGGCGGTTAAAGCAGTTCTCACAAAATTAGCAGAATTACTCAGGAGCACCGTGTGTATCTCTAACTTTCCTCAACATCCTCAGAGATCTTTTGCCTTCAGGGTCCACAAGATTGGACTCTAATTTACTTCTGAGTGAAGTTCAGAGGCTGTTTTATTCCATTTGAAAATAGGCATCTTTTCTGGTCTTGGAATATATTGACCTAATTCTCATGGAGGAAGTCTCAATCATGCCTCTTCATAACACAGACTGGGATTCACGTGACTAAATTGTGTAAAAGTACTGGATAGCTGGTGTCGTGGTTCGACTGTTTGATGAAGGCAGTGACAATCCAGTTCAAGTCCATGGAAACCATGGAAGTTCACCGGTTGACTTGGGTCCAACATCCCTCCTGAGGAATTCTCCCCATGCAAATGAAAGTCAAATAAGGGGCAGTATGCCCATCAGCCCTTTTATAACTGCTCATGGTCCCACTGAGTGAATCCCCCACCCCAAATATGGAACCTTGTACACAGGGAAAGTCTATAGACTCTAGGTGGGTTTCTTCTCTGCAGGTATCACATTGAATCTTTAAGAGGTAGTAGCGGTAAAGAGATTTTGGAGACCTGGAGGATTTAGGGTTAGGGGTGGGACATGGTCCCATTTTCCTGCTCTGTAAGAGTAGCCAGTGTGGTGCAGTGGTTAAGAGCATGGATCTGGGACTCAGATGATCCGGGTTCTAGTCCCTGCTCAGCCATGGAGCCAACTGGGTGACTTTGGGCCAGTCACAGACTCTCAGCCCAACCTACCTCACAGGGTTGTTGTTGTGGGGATAAGATGGAGGAGGAGAATGATGTAAGCTGCCTTGAGCCCTTTGAGGAAAAAGGCAGGATATACATTGAATAAATAAATAAATAAATAGAAGATGAGATGCCTGGAAGGAGCTCAGCTTTCATCATGATTCAGACCACAGGGCTGTCATGAGGAAAGACTGTTTAGACCTTCTTAAGGAAAGGTTGGGAGAAAAGGGTAGCAGATTATCTCCATGTGAATCCCCAGCCTTGAGTGTAGAGTAATGTTTACTTCTTTGTGAATGAATTGCTCTCTCTCATACATGCCCAGGCACACACATGCGCGCACACATATAGTGTACTGTGTGCAAATATGTATAATTTAGAATAAAACACATTTAGAAATGCATATGTTGAAATAAAATACACTAGAATGGTGTCTTTGGTGTGAAAGAATGAATTTAAAATATGCATTTTGTGAAGTCGTTTTAAAACCAAAATTGAAGATTCATGTGGAAAGGAGAAGGAATGGATTCATGCATAAGCACATCTTAAACTTACACAGGCCAGAAATAAACTGAACCATCAAGAACTAGATAGTAGGCAGGATCTGTGTTGACTTAAGAAGCTTTGTTTTCTTTTTCTTTTTGACAGGTTTGGGGACTCCAGTCTTTCTGAAATTAGGCAACTTTTGATGGGCTTCCTTTTAGAAGAGTCTTGCGGGCTGCAAAAGAGTGGAAATTGCCTATTCAAATAGCTTTGGTTTCTCCCCTTGCTTGCCGATTCAACACAATATTCTACCTCGTTAAAAACTTGAGTCCCCATGGGAACAGGGGGAGAAAAGGAAAAAGGAAAAGGAAAGAAGAAAGGGAAAAGGCAGGGGAAAGGACAAAAAGAAAAGGAATCCCGAAAAGATTTGGCTCAGCTCTAGCAACATCTCTGCTAGCAAAACATGGCATTAATTCTAAATGAATTCAGAAATCAGCATTTAAACTATCAAAATGTGCTACAAAATATATGACCCTCTAAATGAGTTCAAGCGTAACTTATGGTTACCAATCGCAAGGTCATTGCTGTAATTTAAGTGCCTTGTCTGGTATGGATGTGTGTGTGTTGGGGGAAAGCTTCCATAATTGATTGAGCTGATCCAAATGCTGTGCTCATCTCTCTAGGCTACTTTTTCAGCTGCCCGAGGTTAATCACCAAGTCCACCAAATGCTAATGTCCCCTGTTACATCATAATTAGAATGGGACCGACGGAGCTGGGGAAAGCTGTTGAAATTATTCATTTTTTTCTAGAAGAGCCAGATGTTGCTGGATAGATTTCACTTATTTCTCTGACAGCTGCAATAATATGCAAAATGCGCAGAGAGATGGCAGTGACACCGATAACAGCACCGGGAACGGAAGGGAGAGCGTTCTTCGTGGCTACTTCATTATGATTATTCATTATGGTGGATCACCTCATTTTGTGTGGCAATTAGGCGAGATTGGGGAGGGATGTGGTGGCCACAAATGTGCATCTATTTTAAATCTGTGCATATTCGCCCACACATAGGCAGAAGAGATGTCTTTCTTATCAGCAGTCCACCGCGGCTTGATGCCCTTGTAATCAGAAGACGCTGCTCGGCAAAAGTGACCCATCTGACCTTAAAAAACTACAACAAAGCTTGCTTTATTCACAACATAGATTGTTAGGATGACCAAAGGTTTCAGCATTCCAGCTCCCAGCAATTCATACAACCATTGAGGTCTACCTGTGCATTAGAACTGTTCTCCAGAATAGATGATGGTATAGAAGAGTCTTAAATATCAGTCAATCAACAAATTCATAAAATACATCAGGCTCAGAAGCCCTCCACACCGGAGGCCTGCAGAACCCATGTCCATGGACCTAAACATGGCTCACCAGCCTTATGTGGTGGTCCAGCATGGGCCTGATCATCTTTCCAGCTTTGATGTCTACAAGGAACAGGAAGAAACAAACTCAATACCGAGACATTGCAGTGTGGCCACAAATGTCCTTAGAAGACTGCCTTGGCATGTGGCAATGCCCACTGCAAGGGAAATGCAGGAGTATTATTTTTTTTAGTCCTCTTTTCCAAGGATAATAGAATTGTGGAGAAATTTCTCATGAAGACCTTCAGTGCTTATCTTACTGGAAGGATGTTGGAGTAGGGGGGTGCTTTTTAATTTCATAATAATTTTACTTCTGATCAAGACATTTTTGTTTGGTTTCGTTAAAAAAAGCTTTTAACAGGAAGCGGGAGAAGGAGGAGTAGGACTCCTCAATCAGCTTTCAGGTATGCAGCAAGTAACCCCACTGGAAAGCTCCGAGGAGAAAAATCCTGCTGAAATTCTCAAAGGAGCTTTTCAAAAGGCTCAAAAAGTTGGAGTGCTTTCAAGGGCAGAACAGGATAAACACGGTAAACTATGCAATGCACACAGCAGAAGCATCTTCACCCACCTTCGTATAGTCAGGTCAGCATCAAAACCCTACATGCTGAGAAATGTCTTCAACATTTCACTCCCTCCCACAGTTTTTGGGTGCCATTCTTTTTTCCTCATCTTCCCTGCCAATGGTCAGATATAAGTAGCTTGAAAAATTCAGCACAGAGCTTCAGGAGACCTCTTAAGCGTCTTGCTTCTACAGCAGCAATAATATAGAAGAACTGAAAATCCCTACACAAATAGCTAGCTTTGGAACATCACAAACTACAGAGCCTAGCAATGAATAACAATTAAATATTCAATATTTGAGAGTACATACATTATCATCAACAATGTTGTCCATTATTTGTTCTTTCTAGGATGATCCATCACACTTCCTATTTTGCTGGCCTGGAGGCAATAAATAAATAAATAACTGAGTGAGCTTCAGGCAGCAGCTTTTTCCTATAGATGGAGCTTCTGTGCAAGCATTAACGCTGCAGCTCACATTTATAATTGTCAAGTTCTTTTTTCCAAAAATTGCTTCATGCATCACCTTGAGCATACATACAGAAATGTGTGTGTGTGTTGCAATGCTATTGCACGTGTCTCCTTGTCAAGTTGTGAACAGGAGATCTCTGGACTATGGAAACTCAGTAGTACTGTGTTCTAATAGTGTGGCATTTTTTCTCTTCTCTTTCTATAGAACAGGCTGCCATCTTGGAGTTATCTATCTGATGTCTACATTAGCAAAGTAATGGTGCTGACCTTCATGTGAATATGCACCCTCCTCAGCTATTCCCCCAACTGACACACTGACAAGCAAGGTTGTATGATTTGTGCTAAGGTTCAAATAGGTTGCTTCTCTTCATATTTCAGAATTCATCAAGATTAGAATCAAAGCAGAGTTATTCTGAAGTAATGCATGCCTGTGATGCATTGACTTGCATCCTTACATTTTATTGAGTGAAGCATTAAGATGGAAAACTCCATTTGAACATGGGAGGGTGGTGATTCGTGCACAAATAAATTAGATCTTAATTGAGTGTATTACATCTGAAAGGACTGTCAGGAGCCTGGAACTTTTAACAGCGGCAGTTTATAAACATTATTTTGATAACAAATGTATAGGTAGCTGCCCAGTACATGCATGAAGTATGTTGTGTTCTCCCCTTGTTCCCCTTCAAGACTTTCCCGATTTGGTGGTTGCTTATTTTGGTTGATGGAATGAGCTGAAGGTGAGCAAAAGCTTGTTTCTGCCATTTGCACTCACCTGGGAGTGTCCAGTGATATCATGTACAACTTGCTGGACACTTACTAGGAGACAGCATATCCCAGTAATTCTTCACAATTAAAAATGGGCTCCTAGGTAGTGCTACCCATACAAAATATTTCTTGGCCTTCAGATGCTTCAGACTCCAACTCCTGGAAGCCCAAGCCTGCATGGCCAATGAATAGGAATTATGGTAGCCGCAATCCAAGCATCATGACAAGGCAAATCTCCCTGGAAAAGAGAACCATGCTAGAGAAAGTTGAAAGCAGTAAAAGAAAATGAAGACCAATTATGAGATGGCTTCACTCCGTAAAGAATGCCAAAGTCTTGAATTTGCAAGAGCTGAGCAGGGATGTCAAGAGTTGCACATTTTGGAGGAGTCTCATTCATAGAGTGGTCATATGTCAGAGACAATCAACAGCACAAAACAACAGTGATCCAAACATCTGGATGACACCAGTTTTCCACTTGGTGCTACAGATCAAAAAGGAAGGTGACTTCCAAGGAAAACTTCCTATGAGGAGCCTCAAACCTTTGACACAGCAGGGGGTTTGGCATGGGAATAACAGCTCCTCTTCCTACTCTATTTTCTTAAAATAATGAGTCCATCCACTTGCTGGAAACAAGGAAAGGAACCAGGAAGCAGAAATACCTTTATATGGGTACAGAAGGGCACGATCATTTTTCACCAAGGAAAGCAAAACAGCTTCCCTGTTTATGGCTCCCAAAGAGTGAAATTAATAAGTTCTGCAGAAAAGCAAAGCAGGGATGGCCTCTCTCCTCTTCTGGAAGCAAGGTCAGAAAATCTTAGAAGAATGGAGCCTGCACGATCATTTCAGATATCGATTTATGTCACAGTCACTAAGACACATGCACCGTAATGCCTGAAGAGAGTCAGCAGCTAGAGATTCTTTCTGCAGTGGGGATCCTGGAGGCAGGCACAAGAAAAATGATACCTACATACAAAGTGAGTTCCATCTCCAGAAGGCACAAACACTATCATGAGACCATCTAAAGAGTATAATGAGATCATGAAACGCGTTGCTTTCACAGCTAGTCGCTTTCTGGTATATTTCTTGAAGGTGAATGTATGCTAGAGTCAGTCACTGAATTCATTAAGCCTAACATGAACCAGAAAGCTCATGCAGGGTAATGGAGAAAGCTGCATGAACTTGCCCATATCTGCAGCTGGTCCTGCTGCATCAGGTCACTGTGTCTCAAGCTAAAGGTGGCTGCAGGGATAAATAAAGGAAGGAAGTGCAGCTCTGTTTCTGTAGGAAGAAAAGAAGAAAAATGCAGTAAGTAATACCATTGATGATACTGTTCCGGCTCTACCTTCCCAAAAGAAGTAGCACTTCCTAGTCTCATTGTCTTCCACTCAGTCAAATAGGGTCTTTATCTTAAGGGCTCAGTCAGACATAGATCCCCAAAGC
>NW_025335780.1:2028918-2141815 GCF_004798865.1 Varanus komodoensis
GCGCGCATGAGAGAGAGTTTAAAGAAGAGTTCTGGGGATTTTTGTGATGTATGGGTAGATAATCCAATGCAATGCCTATCAGATGTTTCCAACAATGCCTGTTAAAAGAAATGATGCTGTCAGATTGCATATTTAGTTGGCTCCTGATAAAAATTCATCTGTTCATAATGCTTTTCTTTGTAGCGAATCAGGATCAATGCATTATGAATTCGCTATGAAGTCCAGAATTGATGATGAGCTTCAGAACATGTGCAGCAAAATAATACACAGATTTCTCCCATAATTTTATAGCTACTCCCCCACACTCAAAACTTATCTGAAACAAACCTCCTTAGTTGCTTCTTTTCTTTTTCTTTGGCTGGCACAGCTCCAAGCGAGAGGAGAAGGACTATACAGGTTCATCTGCATACCAGCAAATTGAGCTTACTAGAAACAAACATCACACAATGTCACTCTGGAAGCCATTGGAAAACTACTGATGGGAGCCAGGGCATAATGTGGTCAAATAAAGACACATTATGTGTCTCCAAACCATAGCAGGACAGAAGTGCATGGACAAAAGCTCACAGGCAGCAAATTAGAATTTCATATGAAATGCAACATCATGTCTGAACCTTCTCAAGGACAAGCAAATGGCAAATTCACTCCCAACGAGTGACAAATCCACCCAACATTTATATGCTGAAGCTCACCTAAAGTGCTGTTCAAAACAGAAATCAATAGTTCAGAATAAAACTGCTCTTATTGCAGCAAAGCAAAGCAGAATGCTTCAGATGGTGGACTTTAGGGGGTGGTGGAATTATGTTTTCTGAATGGTGCAGCAAGACGTCAAATCTTTGCCATATCTTGTAGGGTAGCAGAGGGGAAAGACTATTTAGGCTTTCCCTCAAACAGCAGAATGTCCAGGACCAGAACCATTTCAGAGTAAGATTCTCTCTGAGCATAATCCATCCTTCCAATGTTGTGAGTTCATGGGAATTTTCTGACACTAAATCTCACACTCGATCAGCATCTTGCAGTAGTGTTGAATATCTCTTAATGTGTGGATAAGAAACTGGATTGATTATCACTGAAGCTTTCACAGTTTGCAGTAGATTTTCTGAAGTCTTCTCATGCCAGAAAAGCACTCCAATATTTTTCTGTATTTATTTATGTTCTGTGATCTTCATCTCAGATATTTCTACATGTCATTCTGATGCTATTTATGTCATGTATTTTATAGCATCATTTTCCACCTTCATGAACTTCCCAAATTGAGACCTGTGGTGTTCTCACTGCACAAAGCACATGGGAATACTGTGAACAGTTATAGGAAGACGGCAGTTTTTAACAAGCTCTTTCTCTGCTTAAGATCTATTACGCTGGATTTCAGAGAAGTTTGGAATATCTCCAGAGCTGTCAGAATAGTTTGGCTAGATCAGTTGTGAATGTATGAATGCTGGTGATTTTGTAGTATGTCAGTGGAACATCAGCTCTAAAAAATCAAAAAACAAAACACTTGCAGATCAAAGAACTGAAAGATTTTCAATTTTAATAGGGAAGCTGTCCGTTCCCCTTTTTCTTTGCTTAGACAGAAATTACATATTGTGCATAATGATACTGGTATTGGAACAGATGCAGAAGACTCTACAATACAATTGTACAATAGAGTTGTATAATAGAAGTCATAATAGCAGAAAGTGCAAAGATCAGTGCCCTGAACAGCTTAGCTTTCTGTTTCCACCCCATTTAATTTTCTGGCTATTATGGGTGTGAAATTATGTTTGAACATACATGTGCAATGCTTGATGATGTCTCAAATAACAGAGATGTGACTGAATGAAATTCCAATTAATGGCGGTAGGCTTTGGTACCCTTTGTAACTTTTTCATCCTGTTGCTATCCACACTGTGATAGTTTTTCCCAACTTAGCAAATTTTAGACTTGGATTCAGATTTATAAGTTATCTATCCCAACTCCTAATGTGGTTGGTTGTAGAGAGAGGATCTCTCAAAACTGATTGGAGGGTTCTTCCATGAGTAAAGCCCTTCCTGTCCTGGAATGTAAATCCTGCATTCATCTGAACATCCCCTAGAATCTAGGTCTCAATGAATGAAGACATCTAGGCTACCAATTGTAGTCCTGGACCAATTCAAGGTGCTGGCGATGACCTATAAAGCCCTAAATGGCTTGGGTCCTGGATATCTGAAGGAGCATCTTCTTCCCTGTGTGCCCTCCTGCCCCTTGAGATCTGAGGTGGAGTCCCTATTCTGGGAGCCTTCCTTGAATGAGATTAGAAGGGAGAGTACCTGGAGGAGGGCCTTCTCTGTGGTGGTGCCCCGACTATGGAATATGTTCCCCAGAGAGGTTTGCCTGGCACTGACATTATATTCTTTTTGGTGCCAGGCAAAACCTTTTGCATTTTCCTGTTACGTTAATGTTTAATTGATTTTAATTGGCATTTTAGTATATTAATGATCGGATGTTGTGAGGCTGTTCTATTCTATTTATTTATTGTAAGCCGTCCTGAGACATTCTGCAGGGGATGGGATAGAAAAGCTTTTAAATACTACTACTACTACTAATAATAATAATATAAAATCTAGCCCTGAACAAAAAGCAGAGTCTAGAAGGTCAAGTCATGATGTTGTTACTCTAGATTTGTTGTTTGAGCAGATTGGCAAGACCTTCTCCACTTTTAAGGCTGAGGCAAGGATTGAAGTTTTAGGCATCATGAGGTTTGTGCTTTCTTTACAAATGGGATGATAAACTTCTCAGAAGAAGTGGGGAGGGCGCAGTGTGTGAGCCAAAGCTCGAGGTAGCTTTTTATGAAGCAGGAAACGACATAAGACATACGAGAAAGAGAGAAGTTCTTGTGATTTCCATCAGGGAAAAGCCAGCTGTGATGAAAAATGTTGCAAGCATGCCTTATCCTAGTGATAAGAGCTAATCTTGCCATAGAGACTTTGAGATCCCCATTTCGTTCTCTCTTTGGCAACTGAGTGAATTAATTTGGGCAATGAAGTGCTCAATGATGGTGAATCTATGGATGTCGAGCATTGCAGATAATAAAAGCTTAACAGCGAGTATAACAGGATTCTGTACTCTGCTGCCTGTGTACACTTCCAATTCATTAGCATAGTCTCTCTTGTTGGGTGTTATTTATTTATATATTTATTAAAAAGCATGCTGCATACAAGAGAGTTTAATGAAGCAGGCTTGTCAAGAGAACTGGGTCACCATATTGTTGCTGATTAGCAAGCTGTTTAAGAAAAATCTATGCCTCTGTCTTTTTTCTAAAGTTACTTTCATACTGACATAACTTCTGGAGGGCACAGATGTTCCCTTCCAATTACTCTTCAGGAGCTTTTAAATCCAAACTATTTTGTTTGACAATTTCACAGTGACAGTACAAACATAAATCAAATCCAAAATTAACTTCTTTTTTGTAGTTGTTCAGAATTGCAGAGACACAGGGATAGTCTTGTTAATGTGGGTGTATATGTTTAGAGAAAGTGTGTGATGCCTGAGAAACATCAAGATTTACTAGGGCTTTACGTGATGTGTTTTTATGCTGCTTCTCCTTTTCCTCTCCCTACCTCCACCCCACCAGATCTCCTTAAATGAATACCAAGGACAGACAGGCATAATGAGTACTAATAAGACGATAGCAGATTTTGTTTACCAACCCTAATTTGATTGGGATCTACACCAGTCAGCTAAAACTAAGTGTACTTTCACACCCTACAATATGTTCTAAGGGAGGGACTTCTGACACAAACTACATGCATATCCAGGCAATTCAAAGGGTTTCTACGAATAAAATTGGGGGTATGGTTCCATAAAATGGCAGGATGTGTGCTGAGGGGGATTTGTTATCCCCAGCAATTCATATCCATATAGGTGCTACATTTTATAGATTCAAAGAGATGAGCAGGCACGTGTTTTGAGCTGGATGTCCCCATGCAACTTGAATTCAGCTGAGATGAGGGGTTAATTGCCACACTTGTATGCCTCCTATCTGTGTAGGAGCTCAGGCTAGTCTTAGCTTGACAGCCTGAGAGCCATTGCGACTACCCGCCCAGGGTTCTGAGCTGAATGAATCACAAGGGCCACTTGGTGGCTCCAAACAGGGGCACTTGCACACGGACCAACGTTCTGGTTTCTTCTGTCTCAACAGGCCACCGCCTCACGCTGATCCAGCCCCAATGCACATCATGACTGGAGATTTAAATGCAAGTTCCACACATTGCGTTCCAACTGCACACAAAAAGGAAATCTCTTTCTCCCTGCATCAACCAATCTTCGGAGGCCTTTATCATGAACTCAAACAAAGTATAAACAAGCCATATAGGTTTCCATGCTTCCAAAGAGGTATTTTTCTTCACTAAGAAGGTCAGATATACAGTAATACGTATTTATGCGCTAGGCTATATTATATCCTTTACTTTGTTGTAAACCACCCAGAAATCTTTGGCTACAGGAAATACAGAACTGAAATTGTCTTCCTCCTCCTCCTCCTCCTCCTCCAGGTCACATTTTAATGCATAAACAGATCATTGGTCTAATTAAACTACCAACATTTTATTGTAGTGGAAGAAAGAGAGGTTCTCCGGCTATGTCAGAACAAAGGTATAGCTACTGCTAAAGATTTGGGATGTAAATAAAAGTTTTAAATAACATCTAGGATTCGGAACACAAGATAACTTTGAGGCTTGAATACAGGTGTTTCAATGCCTGCAATATTGTTGTCATGTACAAAGTAGAAGAAAAGGACCCCTTTGGTGTCTTCCATGCAGAGCAACACGTTATGGCTTGGTACTCAATTTTGCAACTATTCTAACATGCAATTGCTCTAGATATCAAAACAAGCATCAAGCATCAGGGCCATAGGGGACTAGGCATTGCTGGGCTTTGATAAGCATTTCTGAATTTCTCCAGAGCTAGTAGTGGCAGGAAAACAGTTTGGTAAGTGATTTGAGATTGCTGTCCATGAGATTGCTCTTGAGATTGCTGCTTTTCTGTTGCTGGTAGCAGTGGAGGAAGCAGCGGGCTTGGAGAGGCTGTCCCTTGCACCATCTCACACTCTCTACATCTCAGTGCCTCTTAAAAACTCATGTAGATCATGTTTTGGAAGCAAGAAAAGAACTGCAACATTCAGAAAGTGTGAAAACCAAGGGATAACAAAATCCCAACCTTCCCATTTGTGAAGCTGAGCATGGGCCATGGCAGTTCACACCAGAATTCACGAAGATCCAATTCATCCAGCATTCACTCCTGTTGGCTTCTTAAGGAAATGGACTGCATAACTGAGAACTCCCACAGGGACTGCGCAGGCAAAACCAACCTTCCACCGTAGTTACTGCATGCAGCCCTGGGAACATTAAACATACCATGATGTGTTTGTAGGCGCCAAATGGAAACAGGTCATTTCTGCCCACTCACTCCTTGCTAGAACCCCTAGAAGAGGCACAACAACCCACCAGACACATGTTGCTGATCATACTGACAAGCATTTGGCTGGTTATAAATACAATCAAGTCGGTTTTGGAGTGACGGCCACGGGGGTGAAAATCTTGTTTTAATATGCCGCTTTGTTCTCATGTCTTCTCTGCGTTCTCCGCCTGCAATGATCTGTGCTGTTTGTGCTAGATGTGCATTTAAGGTAATCACCACTTTCCTATAATGGCTTCCAAAATGTGTATTTTGGGTTGCATGTTTCTTACGAGCCACATATAGAAGAGCAATATGGCCATTTAGGAAATTAAAACTGTACTAATGAAAATGCAAGTCTTACTTCTGCCTAAATATTCTTGAACAATAAAGAAAATTCCATTAAGGAAATTAGAAAGGACTTTTTCTTTATTGCCTCCTTTTTATAAAATCAGATCAAGCAGTATTCCCACGTATGCTACTTGGTACATTAATTTGCTGCTTCAAACAGTGCACAATCAATTGCTAAAAGTTCCACAACATTACATTACTTTAAATGGACCGTCTACTTTGCCCTAAAGATATTCTCTGAGCTAACTTGTCAGACACAGACATGCTATTTAGGGCATGGGTTTTTAAGATGAAGATTCAAAACTTTAGCTGTACAACACGTTGGATTGTATTACGCTGTGTTTAGTCAAACTGTAGCTTGATCCCGCCAAAAGACTGCTCACATGTGAGAACATGAACTATAAGGCTACAGTGTAGAGAACACCAGGTGACCACCAAGCTATCATCCACGGATCACTTCCCACCAGAAACGTGATAGACGTCTGAATTTGCAGACTACCAGAGTGAGCTGGAGAGCCAATTGCCATGGAATTGGAAGATTATTGTATAATATGGGCAGCTATGCTTCACTTGACCTAATATATCCATTTCCTTCAAAAGCTTTGATCCCAATCTTCCTCCAAAAGATGCTCCAGACAGTTTACAATGCCAATAAGACAACAATACTGGTACACAATCACATGAGGGCTGTGACAGTATGACAACAGTAGCTAAAAATGTCCATGCCAACAAACCAGGAGCCAAATGCTGGTGCAAGTAGAAGTTCTCAGGGAAGCAATGGTGTGGTACCGGAGAGTTCCCCATCATAGGCTGTAGTCCTATTAATACCTTAAGGGGGTCCGACCCTCAGCTCTGACTCTCTCCCCATCCTTTGCAGCAGCTGCAGAAAGAACTCAGTTGGCTGTGTCTGCAAATGCAGCCTCTGAGAGAGGCAAAGGGGGTGTTCCCGTGGGCAGGAAGGGGAGAGGCCAGACCACAAGACCTCTTATGGCTTCTCCAGTCTGCCAGATGTCCTCTAGAGGAGCTCAAACTCCTGAAGTTCTGTCCAGAGGAAACTCTCTTAAAAAGAGGTCAGGGAAGCAATAATTGCATCCATCTTTTCCTTCTGAGGAGTGCCACCCACCAGATTCCACTTTCAATGTAATTAACAATAGTTACAGTGCAGGCTAATCAAACCTCCACTGTGTCAGAATCCCACTTATTATTGCAAGAATCTATCCTAGAAGTTAGCAGATCATGGGCAGCTAAGGCCAGATTGTCTCCATATCAAATAGATCATAATCTACTTCTCACCCTGAAAAAAGAAATTAACATAGGCAGCTATACTTGCATTATACTCCTTTTTGAGCAAATTCTAATTAGGGAGGTGAATCAGAAAAAGCTTGAGCTCACTTAAGTTCTTCAAATTCCATCCTGAAGCTCAGCATGTCTAGACTCCATATCAGCTCACAAGCTTCATTCTCCCACTTTCATGTATCAGAAACCTATGCATATTTTTGCCAGATGTGTGTATCAATAATGTGCCCATTTTCTAAAAGCACACACTTTTTCATACTTTTAAAAAATTCGTGTATGTTGTCAAACAGAATTTCTTTGGTTTGTGAATCACATTGCAAGCACAGAAATGTACAGATTTCAATCACAGACGGTGTTCTTTCTGGAACAGGCAAACTGGGTGTATCCTGATGAAATCCGAACTGAAGTAAACATCCTATAATTCACCCAAAGGACCTACAATCCAATTGTTGGGGTTTGAGGGAGGGTTGGTTGGTTGAGTTCTGATGCTTGTGATAGAAATGTGTTGGTGCTGGGAACACCAGTTCAGTTGAACTCACTGGACCACCTGCCTCCCTCCAATCTGAGGCTGAAAGAAGCCAAGTCAGGGGTGCTTTCTGTCAGCTTCCATCTCTGGGAGGGGTCACATTTCATGCATATTTAAACACAGAGCGAACTTCCACAAATGGCTCTATTTGCACAAATATATGCAGTTGGTGCAAACAGCGGAATTTGTACCCTATGTGCAACTTACAAGCTGAACACCACATAGTTCTAAGACAGTTTGCAGGTCATTCTGGAACTGTAGAGCTTTCAGCTTCCTCTTTGCACAATAGCACAAATCACATTTATGTGAATTTTCTTTCTTTGTTTGTTTGTTTTTTAATTGCAAACTCCCATTCTAGGGATGAAGGTCCACAAGCTGGTTGGACTCATAACACAGTGAGTCAGCGTCAGTGCAGGACCAACAAGCCAGAAGTCTGGGGCCAAGTCATGAACATCCTGTGAGCTTGGGTGGACTCCGGGGATGGTGGAGGACAGGAAGGCCTGGAGGAATGTTGTCCATGGGGTCGCGATGGGTTCGACACAACTTCACAACTAGCAACAACAACAAACAAGCACCCACCAGATTATTTATGCCCTGTTGGATCCCACATATATCCCTACCCATGAACTATGCAGTCTAAGTCCTACACATCTTGGTCCTCAGGTCAGGCCAAATACAGACCTAAGGATAAGTCAAAAAGAGTAAGGCAAATTATTGTCTGGTTCAACAATAATGCTTTGTTCTCAGCGAATGATGGAAACAGAAGTAGTCTCCAGAATTTCACCAGGTGGCAATTTCAAGGCCCATAGATGAGACTTCTGGAAGTGAAATCGGCATAAAAACAATATGGGATGCACACTGTCACACATTCTATGGGACTTACTTCTATGGAAGAATGTGCATATTAGCAAAACTGTTCTTCCTTTGATTTGCCCCAATCCTTTCCACCAAGCATCACTTTTGAGATGGAATCCTAACATGGTCCAGGTGATAGAAGGCTATTTCCACAGCCAACTTCTTGAGCTATTTTCCTATTCCAGCCTTTTATCATTGTGGTTTTCCTCCCACCTATTTATTTTGGCTGCCTATAAGGTGTGGTATCTTATAACCTACTGTTTCCATCCCAGCGGTCTTCCTATATTCTCAAAAAGTTAGGCGCCCCACTTTGGAGACTCTGCTTTGGAAGTCATCTCCTGAAGTTAAGGCGGCCTCTTCTGTCCTTCCTCTTCTGCAGATCCAGAGATCGTGGACAGGGCTGTAAGAGTATCTAGGGCTCAATTTGCACAGGCTTCTGTTTTAATGAGCACTCGCTCAGAAGCTCAGAAGCACTCGCTCAGAAGCACCCGTGCAGGGCCCAGGGATGGCTACTTCTGCAGCCCCTTCTTCTGCTTCCCCAGAGACCTGCCATGGCTGGAATGCAGCTGAGTCCGTACCCTTCAGCGTGGGATGGGGGCTATTCCCAACAGCGCTTGTGGGACAATGATGCTCTATGCGAAGGGCTGGTGCAAAGTAGGCAAGCCTCATTTATTTATTTATAAAATTAACGTCTCTGGACAGCTAACAGCATCAATAAATTGATGACCCACTCTGGCTGCAAGTTAATAAAATACAATAATAAAATGCAATATTAATTTTGATATAATTAATGAATATGCCTCTTCCACACCATTTCTCATTGCCTTTAGATGGTTCTTCTAAAGGGTCTGTGCCTTTGCATCTGTAAGTGGAGGCTCTTTTGGTTTCTGACTGCTGCAGGAAAAGGTGCCAGGGCACGGCTGCCGAAGGTTTACCGGGAATGGCTTAAGAAACGTTTAAATGAGGTGCATGGAACCTGGTATAAAGGAGAGCTTTTCAGGCACACCTCTTCTCATGCCATTCAGCCATAACTGGTGTTGGTTATCACCTATAAAGCCCTTAGCGGCTTGGGACCTGGATACCTAAAGGAACGCCAGCTTCCATATTTGCCCTCCTGCCCCTTGAGATCAGTGGCAGAGGCTCTCCTCTGGGAGCCCTCTGGGAGAGACATCAGGAGGGTGAGTACCCGGAAGAGGGCCTTCCCCGCAGTGGCGCCCCACCTATGGAATGTGCTCCCCAGAGAGGTCCACCTGGCGCCGTCGTTATTTGTTTTTCAGCGCCAGGCCAAGACCTTTTTATTTAAAAGTTATTTTAATTGTTAATTGACTGTTTATTGGGTCTTATATTGTGCCGAAATGTCTCCAAATTTTTAAGGTTAATTGTGTGAATTGTATCTGTTTTGTAAGCCACCCCGAGGCTTTTGGCAAATGGGGCGGCATAGAAAAGTTTTAAAGAAATAAATATATAACTGCTGCCTGGAGATCAGTTTGGCATACAGGGAGTGAGGACTACAGAATGCATCCCAGTTCTCTCATTCCAGAGGAGAGGAGAGGAGAGGAGAGGGACCTTCCCATACACACAAGGCTAAGCCAACAATGGAAAATTGGATCATTCAGGTCCTTCTTAAGGATTAGGGATATCCAGGACAAATTCAAGTGAGCTTGAAGACTTCGAAACAAAAGTGAAACTGCCAGTAAAAGTGCTGTACATTGCAAAGGTCCACCTCCTTTGTTGTGATGGTGAAATGAAGGTCATGGGCAGTGGCTTTGTGCAGCATGGGGGATTTACTGGGCCAAAAGGGCTTCTTGAATGCAGAAGGATGGAAAGTTCCACCTGCATGCATTAGTGGTCTAATGATCAGAGATTGGATGGACCACTTTGTACCTTTACAAGGTATTGCCAATAGCAATTAAAGTTAATTAACAGTATTTAATAGCATGCTTTGAAATAAAAAAGGGGTGAGAGAGAACTTTGTTATTAAATGCAAGCGACATAACATTAGACCCTCTGGATGCAGGCAATCCTGAGGCTCATATTTTGCACAGAGCAGAAGTCAAAGATAGGTTTAGCTACAGATGGAGACAGATTAGCTAGACTGCTGAGAGGAATGCTCCTGTTCTGGACTGCAGCCAGTCAGTAGTGCCCTCTTCTGGGACCCCCCCACCCATTCCATTCACACACATGCTTTTTTCCACTATCCAAGTTGTGTTCAGAGTGTCTCTGTTCTCTTAAATGCCCTCGTAAAGGAACAGATTTTGGAGTTTTCCTCCTGGGAAACAAAGCCACTTTGGTTTGTTCCGTGACTTAGCTGTCCAGCAGCGGGGTCCTGCACGGGAGGAAGATAATGTTATAGAACCAAGGATGATATTCTAGGATTGGGATGAACCTCAGCAAAATCTGTTCCTCTGGCATTTACAGATTTCTGCAAGCCTGCAAATGCTTATAGAACAAAGCTGTGCAACGAGTAACCTTCTTCCACGTCAGGTGCAGCAGCACAAACAAAGGCTGTTTCACATGTAACAGAAGAAGGATCCTCCTTCTGTAGCCCATGGGGCTCGATCCCTGGCGGGCACCCCATGGATGATGGGCGTACCCTCAGATTAGGGCCATGACCAAGTGGGCCAGAGTCTGGAGAACCAAGATAGCCTGCCATCCCCAAAACAGATTTCTCACACCTCCCTGGTTTATTCTCTGGGGGTGTAGCTCCTCAATTTACCAGTCTGGTTTCCATTTACTTTTTGCTTTAGACAAATACACCATCTAACAGAAGGACATAAGAAAGGCCAAGGTTTCTCAAGGCCAACATTTTCTTCACACCGTAGTAAGCCAGCTTACCCAGGAGCAGAACATGATTACAACAGCAAACTGTAGATAAAATTGTCTCCAACATCATTAATAGAAAAATGGTATAGATTCTCTCTTCTATTTTCTATTTCCCAAGGAACCTCTGGGCTTCAGTTAAGGATGAATGAAGATTATTCTGAATAACAGTTCAGGGCTGTGTGTGTGTGTGTGTGTGTGTGTGTGTGTGTGTGTGTGTGTGTGTGTTTAGTTTATTTCTCTATCCCACCAACCTTTGGGAGAGTCCTAGGCGCACCCTGAAGCCATCTTGCCACCTGACAGAACTAAGTTGGAATCCCCACTGCCTTTTCACACGTTCCATCTTTGCGCAGAATCTATGAACATTTCTCCTTCTCTGTCCCTCTTCTCTTGTTCACAGTCTGGCCTGATGAATTGTTCTGAAAGACCTGAAAGACAGAACTCCATGTTTTGACCTTTAGTTGGCCTAATATTGTCCTAATATCTATTCAGGCATTTCAGAATGCTTAACTTCACATCTTTGCAGCAAATTTTGAAAGAAATATTAGGATCAGCATATACGTCAAATATTGTTACATGCTGATTTTGATTTTTTGGTACTAATTTAAAGGTATAAACACATTGGCTTTATACATTCTAAAATTTCTGCACTGAGTGCTCAGAAATATAAGTTCTATTCCAGTTGGCCTTTCATGTCAAGGTGCAGATATCAAGTAAGTATAGCGAGCAAGTACTGAAGTCTAGAGTCCAGTTTGACTTTTTGCTAATAGCTGTGTCTTGGGATAATCTGAATGTTAAAACATGCTGAAATGTTTGCATGTGTTCTAAAGGTCAAAGCGTTGGAAAGTTATTTTGTTTGCAGCTCAGATTGACACGTGGAACAATCAGAGCTGTTTTGCTCTCTACGTTCCTTAACAAATCTCCTGGGCGCACTGTATCTTTTTTTAAGGGGCCGCAGGGTAGGAAAGCTCAATAAATTTGCCTTGGTAGAAGCAGTGCGCTAGTTTCTTGCTTGTCCAACTCAGATTTGTTGTATTAAATCTGTACAAAAGAGCAATTAAACAAGATTTTAAAAGATGGTTTCAGGGTGAGAGTTACTTACTGTGATCTGAGTCTCTGTGTTTTCAGTGCCTTCCCTCACTCAGAATAATCTCCCCTTTCCACAGTAATCCACCCCATCCTTACTCACCCATTGTTTTGCTACTAGTAAATGCTAGAAAGGTTCTGGAAGCTCTTATTACATTTTGTGACCACTGAAAAGCCCTGAATTAGTGGGAGGCAGATTAAGAAAATGTGTGCTTAGTCAATCAACCACATAGGGAGTTATGATTCAGACTGTCAGCTGCTATTTATGAACTAGAAGAACATCTTAATGCCCGTTGAATAAATGCAAGACTGTCTAAGGGGCAATGACTGAAGTGTTTTGATGTAATTTACATGATCATAGGCAAGGTTTGAATTTGTCTGTTCACTTTAAGGATTTTGTACATTTGTCGGTTCTCAAGCTTCCTTCATGCACGTGTGTGTGTGTGTGTGTGTGTGTGTGTGTGTGTGTGTGTGAAGGTTCCTTTCCTTCACTTAAGAAGAGGAACCTCCTTAAATGTTCATTTAATGAGTGAGTTACCTGAAGTGGCACTGTTTTCCCAACAGTGAGAAATAATTCAACTTATCTCAAAGCCAGTCCAAGTTCCTTCCTTTGTGCCCCGAATACCTTCTTACCCAACTAACACAAGTCTGAAGCTACAGTCATTGTGAACCTTGAGGAACAGCAATAGGGAAGTGATGGGGGCACCCATCTGGGGGCACCCAGAGGAGGATAGTGGTGCTCATCCATTGCACCATGGCTTTCTCCTGAGCTTTAGGAACTCAGGAAGCAAACCATGGTGCTGACCCCCCCCCCCAAAAAGTTCATGTAGCAACATGGATAGCTTTCATATGAAGCTGAACAGAAAAGCTGTAGGAGATACGGACCACTACTTAACATAGGATGTCTCTCCCCATTTCCCTTCCCTGGTTAGATCATATAGGTAGATGAAATGTGGGGAACTCATATTCTTTCAGTTCCGCAAAAATAAAGCTATTTTATGCGATGCATTGAAAGCAATCGATCCCTATCTGCAGGCAAAAAGGGGCTCCCCTAGCTCTACTTGACCCAACATATGCAGTGTAAGAGGACAGAACTGCATAAAAAGCAAGGAAAGACAAAATTTATTGCTAATCCAGTCTTCACGCTAATATACAACAATGCATGTTGTGCTTGTCAGTTGTCCTGGGTTAATAAAACTGCAAGTCCTTTTGCTACCAGGACATGACTTTTGAAATATTGGATGGAGGTTCATTTTGTATTCTCATTTTTAAAGCTGCCTGCTTGGAGAAAATGCCAAAGTCACATTACAAGGTGGGACTGCACCAAAGGTCAAATCTACAATTCATATTCTGACACAGTCAGTGTAATTAAAAGATAATAAAAGGCATTGATGGTTTTAGCAGTAATGAATAGTTTTGACCTCAGGCTAGCTTCAGACAGAGCCACTGTTCCCTAGGTAAAGTGCACTCTTAATAACTTATGCATCACAAGGTGGTTGTTTGTTATCCTGTTTGGTAGGAACAGTGTTGTGCCTGCCCACCCCACCCCATACCCTCCAGAGATAAAAGTAACTGCTGTGAAATTAAGTAGCCTTATTTTATATGTATATGGGACACTGTGTCAACAGTTTTTTGTGGATTGGGAGGGGGAGAATTATTAGTGGTTTTATTTTTCCCTTTTTACAAAAACGGAACAAAATTATTGTTGCAGATGGCCAACAGGTCCTGTGACATTTCATAGATGAAAAAGGAAGTATTGATGTTTTTCCACTAAACTGCAGCCCCTGCCCACTTACCTGTGTGTAGACCCTGCCGAACTCAGTGGAAACGGTTCTTTTGAGTAGGCAGCTAAAGGGTTGCATTACTCTTTTCATGCCAAGGAGCACTGGTGGAGCATCACAGCCACACACTGCATTACGGGCAGCTGCCCCCTCCTGTGTTACTGCCATGAAGGGCACACTTCTGCAGAAAACACCCGGCGCTGGTTCCCATGACATGCAGCCCCAGTGACACTGCTGGGTAATGGCCACTGGGGCTGGGGGGACAAGGGTGGTGGGTAGGAACTTCTACAGAATTTGCTCTGATCTAGTTCATGTTTGGCCAAGCTCCCATGGCGGTCAGGTCCTCCTACCACAACCCTTGAGTTACAGGCAGAGTAGAAGACCCCACTCCACCTTGGGCCAGACATTCCTCAGGTGAGAAGCACCTGCATTCCTGCATGTTGGACAGTTAATTCTGAAGCCTGCCTGACCCTGACCTGGCTCTGCTCCTGCTCTTCCTCTTGATATCACACCAATGCCGGAGAGAAAGAAACCTGGGCCCTTGCCCCCAGTGAGTGGTCCAAGTGACTGGACATGGGGCCAAAATCCAGTGCTCTGCACCATTCCCCCATAGCCACCTCAGGAAACTCAGCTTCAGCACTTGGGTGAGCATTCTGACCACCTCAGCATATGCTTTCCAGTGCATCATTCTATCAGAAGCCCAGGTGGGATACACATGGTCCATAAAGTGTGGCTTCCCTGTCTGTTCCTTTGTGTTGAAGTCCTTACGTACAGGTATCAATACAGTGAGTGTTCCTCAGATCCCAAAAGCCTCCATAACCAGGATTTCAGAAATGTCTCCCTTGATTGCGAATTTGAAACATTGCCCTTTAAGTGATGGTAAATATTGTTTCTGTATGCATTTGGTCATCCCAAGAAGATGATGGCAGCATATTGAGTTGATGTACCATTTTGTTTGTAGCAGGAAATAAATAGGATGCTCAGAATCGGGAGGGGGGACTTGCATACCACCATCACTGTCAATGACCGTCAATGACCATCAAAACCCTCCGGTGCTAAGATACACCCTCAATACTAAAAAGGTGGATCTCAGGAAGAAGCTCGGAGAGTAAGCCAGTCAACAAAGAAGACACTGTTTTACATCTTGTTGGGATTGGGGGGTTGGGAAGAGCTTTGAGAAGCGCCAAGTGGCCATTGTTTTCCATTTGGGCAACAGATGCTGATCTGAACACTAGAACTGGGGTGACTCCTCCATTTTCACCCATGCAGAACAGGTGCCTAAACATGGGGAGAGTAGCTGAGTTTTCAATCTATTTATTGGTCCATTATTAGGGTAGAGGCAAAAAGAAATCATAGGAAGAAGAGAAAATTTTAGAGACTGCCTCAGGGCTTCCCTCATTATGTGGAGAGAGGTCCCCTGTCAAAGATTCCCCTCACATACTTCAGTGCTAATCTGGGGACAGGAAGCCTACACATAATGAGGAATAGGGCCATAGACATTAAGAGGAATATGGCTTAACTGCCCTTTTGCACACACTTTGTCCTCTTGCACGACTAAACAAGCAATTGTCATTTCTGACAACATAAAGCCTGACTTTTACTCACTTCTCATTCTTAGTTCATGCAAAATGCACATCTTGGGTTGTCCTTGTTATTTCATATTCCATCATTTCCCAGGGAATGTAGGCAGCTCACAACATTAAAATTACATAACTAAAAATTTCAAAAGTGTACAGAATTAAAAAAATACAGTGAAATCAACCACATATTAAAATCAAATCACTGCACGGTTTAAAAACAGTATAAAAATAAAAACAGTAAGGCAGCCTAAACTCACAGGCCATTCCCAAATACTCGCTGGAATAAAAAAGAGTTTTAGTCTGCTTACAGAGCCATGGCACCAGTCTTGTTTCCCTAGGAAGGATATTCCAGAGCCATGAGGCAGCTACTGAGAAGGTCCTCTCCTATGTTCCCCACAAGCATGCCAGCAAGGGTGGTGGGACCAAGAGAAGGGATTCCCCAGAAGATCTGTCTCTGTGCAGGTTCATCCGGAAGAATGCAGCCTGGATTGGTGGAGAGCAGTAGTAAAGAGCTTTATTCTATGTTAGAAAAGGCAGATATTGTGTTTAAATGATGAAGCCAAATTTATAGTGGTTAGAGGAAAGGAACTTAAAATGTTGATCCCCTCTTCATGGTAGGAAGAGTCAGCCACTGCTTCTGTCTCCCCAAAAGGTAGGTGCAACTGGATATTTTGAACATCTAGTTCATTTAGTGTGCTATCCCCATCATGTGGCTGCATTTAAGCTGCAAATTTCAGGGCGCCAACATCACAGCGTCTTTGCGCTTTTCAGTTTCCTTAGCCCTGATCTCCTGGTATTTGTACTGTTTAGCCCGATGAAGAGTTCTGGAGAAAATGGCAGCATGTTTTGCTGCACGACCTTACGTACATTAGCTCAGAAGTCATTCCCATTGTGGACTGACTTCGAAACACTGCATGATGCTCACCAAGTCAGTTGAGAGATCGTCTTAGTGGGATGTGGAAAGTGACAGGCTGGGACTGCTCTGGTTCGGGGGCCTGGTACACAAGGAAGATATCCTGATGATCCCTGCAGCAAAGCTGCTGTTAGCCCCATAGAAGAAGCTCGCACTAGCACCAGCTGATGCCTCCCCATGACAATAATCATGATTTATTGGTGGAGAAGGAGGCAGGACATGGTGGGGAGGAACAGAGTAGAACATGGTGGATGAATTTTGCATGTAATCCTGCTTTGTGCCGTTTTCTGCTTTCCTGCAGAATCACAGCACCCTAAATAATTGTCTGTACACAACCTGGGCAGAATCCAGTAGATTAAAATATATGCTCTTTTTAGCTGCAGTCGCAGTTGCTCTTCATGTCATCTAAGGAACTCTCTTGCATGCATTAACTTTTAGTTCACAAAATTGCTTGGAGAAGCTGCATTTCTGGAACATAATGAACATATGCTCTGGGCAAGGGTTGTGATCCCCTCTGGTGTTAGCCTAACTTAAATTAATATTCTTTACCTGCTTATATATAACCATTAAATGCAGTGTCAGTTTAATTCTGTTTATTCTGTTTAGCAGGAGGATACAAGAATTTGCTAATCAGGGAAGCTGTTTCATGCCTTATGCAAAGTAGTTTTGGGGGCATGGGAGGAGAAAAGGATTTCAGGAATTTGCTGGAACCAGCACAGACCTCCAGTTTTGCATGGGAATTGTAGAAAGGACCTGGTCTAGAATTCATTTTTCCCATTCCAAGTTTGCTGCTTAAGGAATAACAAAGGCCGATGGATGGAAAGAGAACCCAACAGTTCTACAAGTGTGACACTGCTGCTGAGCTAATCTGATTTGTTCATAGGAACAGCAACTCGAGCAAGTTAGAGCAAGGGAAAACAAGTCCAAGTAAAGAGTATGATGACACAGGGAGCCTCCTGCAACACACACACACACACACACACACACACACACACAATCTTCATAAAAGCAATTTTATGTGACAATTGTGGAAAGTTTCTGGATCTCACCAGCCTGCAGAATCCTAAGCACAGGCTCCTGTTGGGAATGTCTACTACCGACACACTCTCCTAAGTCACCTAAGTGGAAGACACCATCCTGCCCTTCGATCAGGACCTAGAGTAAGTGAAGCAAGTAAATTCATCACTAGCTAGATGGTCAGAGTATCTACTCTCATAGCAGAGCACTAATGACAATAATGAAAACTTTCCCTCATCATCTGGATCAAAAATCATTCACAAAAGAAAATGGAGAGGAGAACCAAACTGAGCTTCGCAGTGATTCTACATTGTCTCATCCAGATGCTTGTCTGGTGTAGAACAGATCTATGGAGTCTGTTTCCATAGACTTCCAAGCATGGTTGCCAGATGGAATCTGTAGCTGGTCCTTGTTTGTTTCCAGCTAGGTTGAACTGGAAAAATTCCAACATTGTGATCAAGACAGAATCCCACCTTACCCAGTTGTTGTAAGGATCACAGAGACCCTTATACTATATATTTGGAGCTGCATTCATTGTTTCAGAAAACAGAATCCATCGCCTACAATCACAAACACACCTGATCATTCCTCATTGTGGCCGCTACTGCTGTTTCACCTCTAGGGATATTTCTGCTTCACTTGGATTCTTTTGCTTTGACAAGAATTGCAAGGACTAATGTGGTTCTAGGAAAGATGCCAAGAAACAGCTTGTTAAAGTTTTGACATGAAAAAGTGACCCCTGAGTTGGAGCCCATTCCTGCATCATGGCCATTATATCCGCTTTCTGTAAGAAGCTTCACAATAGAGGTAATTGAACTTTAGATTCAAGGTTATTGCAACCTTGAGGTGCCTTGCAAGTTTCCACGGCTTTTATTTGGGGAAGATCCGAGGGAGAGTTGTTCATCTTTGATTGGAATGGGTGTATACGCAAGTTCTATAGAATGGATCTGCTAATTAGTTGCCTTGGTGATAAATGGTAATTCCAATTAGCTCCACAGAAAGAAGGTCAGCTGAGAAGCCCTGTTTTGGTGATCAGCACTTCTAAGCCAAGTTCATGCACATAGTGAAGGGATGTATTTGCTAGATTATTTCTGCATACTATTTGCTGTCTATTGCCCTTCACTTTTTTGCATTAAGTGCACCCCAGCATTTTCTACGGGGTGATATAGAAATGCAATTGATACTGATAATGTTAATGGTACTGATAATGATATTTACTCCATTATTTGATTCACACAAATTACATCCATATAGTCCAGTAGCTGTAGAAGTCGACCATGAATTAATTTCACTGCAAACACCAATTTTTGAGAAGGTCTGTGCAAAGGCCCAAATAAAATATCCACAGTTTTCCCCCCTCCCTTGGGATAGACTATTTTTCCGATGCCATTTTTTTTGTCCTTAATATGACTAGAGGGATTCCATCTTTTCATGTAATACATCACAAGAATTGGAAATGTAATGTAGTGAGTATATCTGGCACTGAAGACATACTGGGACTTGTACCTCTGAGTAATGCTGTGCGACATATGAATATGATATTCATACTCACATGGTCCTTACTGGGGTCACTAACAGAACGTGCTCTAATTGTATTGGACGTACACTGCAATAGTCCACAGGTGAGAATCGCTAGAAAGCACACATTGCCTCCACTCTCAGACATCAACAAACACACCAGAGCCAAGACCAGTAAACAGAACAAGGGGCCATTTTCCAATTGCAGTGAAGCAAATTGACAACCCAGTAATCGAAGAGCGTTCCATACCTTTTCAGAAGTTAATTACTAAAGAAACACCACTGGTGCACATAATACTTCAATAGTTCTACAAAGCTTATCCAAAAGACTTGAAGAAACTAAAGCAACTCAAAGTGAGTGGAAGAGCAGTAACTTTTGTATTATAGACCTTTACACGATTGTCATTTCAAAGGCATTTATATGGACTGGAAGAGCTGGTTCCATTCTTTTGACTTCCTCACCCATTCCTGCTGAAATACTGCGTGTACAGCTTCCCATGAGTTCAATATGTAGACCCGCCATTTGGAAGGATAAAGCTTGTGATATGGCACACTTGTCAACTTAGGTCTCTTTTACTGATAGCTTTTCAGTGTAGGCCATTTCCCTTAGAAATGAGATATTCATAGCTTTCCAAATGAACTTGCACCAGCATGTCAATCAGACTGGTGCACCATTGGGGGATCTTATTTCATTATATAAACTGATGAGGTAAGGGATGCTATGTGTCAAAACTATTTTTCCCATTTGAGAAGTCCGCAATAGCATAGCCTGGTGTTGATGGACTGTTTAAGCACCAGTTGTTTCAATGGGTCCATTAATACAGGATTTAATCCACCATGTTTCTTTTTCCTCTCCTATCTGATATGCATCATCACTTTTCTGGCCCTTTTAGTTGCTTCCTGCAGGGGTCACAGGTTTGCAAAATAGCTGTGTGCAGTTTTGATCCAGCACTGGGATTGGGTTTGATTTCTATACTTTACACTAATAGAGTTATGTACTCAGAGCTGCAACTCATGTATTAACCTCTGAATCATCATTATCTTATGTACTCTTATCAATGGTCTTCAGAACTTTTAGCTTTAATTTATGGACTGTCGGTATACCATAAAAGATTTTTACAATGGCCCGCTTCTAATTTTACACTAAAAAGTCCTCAATGAAATATAGCCTACCTGAAAAATAAAATAATGGGAGAGGAGTGAGTTGAGACAAAGCAGATGAGGCAGCAAAACCCTAAAATGATCCTTCCATGTAAAGTTAACAGTAGGACAAAGGCAGTAAAGAGGAGAAAGGACAACATAAATCTGGCCGCTTATAAACACAGGGAGCTTGACATTCTCCTAATTTAAAGTAGCTTTTCTTTTTGTCAGCATTTTTCAATGTTGCTGCGTAGTAATTTGATTTTTAAAAAATCAAAACCAACCTGAGTCAAAATATGCTGGACCCTTCCAGATCCTGACTTAGTCATACTTAAACTTGGTCTTAACTGACTTAAGTCCCACTGATTTCAGTGGCTTCACATGAAGACTGATTCTATATCAGCCTAATATATGGGAAGAGTAAATGTCAGGTCATCCACATACAAGCTCAGGGAATATCATGTTCTGTACATTATTGTACAGAATAAATAACCATGAGTTCCAAAATGTTCTATATGATAATAACTGAGCATGGTTCTCAGAAAAACCATTGAGGTAGCTAGAATGTTGCAATCTTCGGTAAACTAGAAAACTCAATAAAGGTAATTGTAAGAAAAGAAAAGTCTGTGTAACACATTAAGAGATTCAGCTAATAACTGCAATTTGCAAAATAGACTTAACTGCTAATGTAAGATTTTAAGATCGTGTGGCATTTTTTAAATGGGAAGTTTGATTTGCACGTTACAGTTTAAAACAATTTACTTACGCATTAAATGGGCACTCAGAGAAAACCTCCGTGCTTCTGGCTGTTGGGGTATTTAAATGGGAGTGATCTCATGGAAGCGTGTAAGATTGCAACAAGACTTGAGCATTCCTATATTTGCTTTTAGAAGAAAGAATAATTAGGGAGTAATTGGAAGAAAGGGAAAACACTGATTGCAGGAAAAAGGAAGTAAGGCTGAGCAGATAATATACAGCATAATCAAGTACCATTGTATGATTTTAAGATTCCTACCTCCAGAGAATCCTTTCAGGAACACGGTTTGTCTGAAATTATTCCACTGAGGTCCTATCACACTGGAAGGCATCCTGTGGCAAGTTCCAGCTTGGACAGTCACTTCAGAAGAGACGCTAGCCAGACCTGATCAACTTTAGTGTTGCCAAATATCAAGGAGGCAAAAACCAAACATATGGTAGATTAGGATGGATCCAATTAAAACGAACAAGCAAACAACATTGGATTACAGTTTCACATTAAATTTGTAACTGTCATCTGGTGTACAGCGTGGAGAAGAGAACGATGTCCCAGACTGCCATAGAGCTGTTAAAAAGAAGGAGCCTATCAGAAAAAAATTGCTGGCAACTCAGATCCTGTGCTAACATGGTTGAATACACAAGCGCTCACATCCAGTGCTGTGGAGCTAAACAGTTTAAATGCACAGATTCTGTTTCACCTGCATTCAGATTGTTTTGCATATCTCAAATCTTGTTGGCTAAAATATACAGAACTTGATACACTGTGGACAAATTCTTATCAAAATTAAACAGAAAGAAATTCTAGCCTTTGTTACTCATACATCTTGAGACAAAAACACTTATCCTCAAGAAGTTCGTTTTCTCCTGCAGTGTGAAATTTTCCTCATGCCACTTAGGAAATACATGAGGTTTAAAAAGAAGTCCCAGAATTAGTGTAATACTGACTCTCCCTCCCTCTTTGGGAATTCACCTACTGGGTTCTTCTGGAATCGGTGCTTCCTTCCATCATTCTCTTTGTCCTTTCATCACCCCATGCAATTCAGAGTACAGGCAGAGCCAACTTCAGTTCTCTAGGATCTACTTTGCTTTTTGGCAGAACCCTGCGATCTACCAACTGCAGATTTGTGACAAGAGAATTGCCTTCTAAGACCAGTGATTCATTTGGGGTAAAACACCCAAACTGAATGGAGCTCACCGACAGCCACTCAAAAAGCCATTCCTGATTAACCCAAGCTGGCTTTATTTCAGCTGTATAATTTAAGCCAGAAGGGGAGCAACTTTGTTGCTGCTTCTGCTAAATAATGGAGACTAAAAGTTCTTACTGACCTTCTGAAAATAAGGCAGCAATCTACAGCCATAACTATCGCCTCCCCTCCCTTATCCTTGAACACTCAACATGAGCTTGCACTCTTATATCCAGAGAAGACGGGGAACTGGTTTGACAAAGTTTGCTCATCACTGTTTTTTGTCCCATTGATGACTTCCAAGAAGGTCCATAGTTTTAGACCCAGGCAGAGTGACTTAGTCAACAGCGGCAGATGAAGTTTTTTACGGCAGCTACAGAAGGATTGCTCAAGTAGGAGGTCATTAAACATCTCCTTCTCTTCCCTTCTGCACCGTACAGCTGAAGTTCCTTTGGGGGCAGTCTGTATCCCCTCCCTCCTTTATTCTTCTATCTAAATCTTAAAAGTGTATTTCCATTCTTGGCTGTTTGACATATGGTGACTAATGAAATCACACTGCTAATGTATTGAAGACTGTTCTTATGATTTATGTGGTCATCACCTCATCAAAAGAATGGAGTTGGTTTTCTTTTTTACAGAGTGATAAGCAGAGGGCAAACGAGAAGGAAATTTTCATTGTGAATTATGTGGTTTATTTTCTGGCCCCAAAGTATTTAAATTATACAAATAATAGTATATAAAACACACACACTCGTTTTTATCCTTTCTTTGGCATACCTCAACCATATACAGTAAATAAGGTTAAAATGCTAAAATACTTTCCTGGAAAGACATACTGTAAGCTTGGGTGAAATAAGAAGAAATTCACAACAGCCATATTTAGGATTGGGCTGTAATATTTACTTGGACACGTTGGCTGGTTGGTGAGCATAGAGGAAAATTAAATGGTTCCACTGGATATCAAAGGATTTATGTAGTGTGGCAAGTGATCCTTTGCTTCTTAACAATCCTAAGGACACAGGGCCCTGATACAGACTGGATCTACCAGGTGTGGGAAGGGAAGGTTTGCTCAAGTACGACATCATTAAACACCTCCTTTTTCTCCTGCAACCTACATCTGAAGTTCCCTTGGAGAAGTCTCTGTCCCCTCCCTGGGGTGGGGTGTGCCAGGAATGTGCAAGGAATCTGTTTGGAGCTGAGAATCTGTTGGAATCCCTGGACACAGCTCCTGAGACTCCAATCTGTTTTGTAGCCACCCTGAGTCCCACCAGAAAAGGTGCCTGGTGCACCCAATTACTACACCCCTCTTCCACA
This sequence comes from Varanus komodoensis, assembly GCF_004798865.1. NCBI lineage: Eukaryota > Metazoa > Chordata > Lepidosauria > Squamata > Varanidae > Varanus > Varanus komodoensis. The sequence goes on from NW_025335780.1 coordinate 2,052,468, forward strand.
TCCAGCACCACCTGGGAATGCCCTTCTTCTGCTTCCTCAGCTGTTCCTCATGGAGAAGGTGGTTGGCTGCCCAACCAGGTGACTGTACATGTTTGCAGACTTTCTCTTAGCAGGACTGGGGCAAAGATGAGAGCAAGTTTGTAGCTGCTAGAGGAGTGGATTCATCCCAACTCTCATTTAAATCCCCTACAATGGAGCTCCTCTCTTTCTAACCCCTGTGACCTATCCAGTGGGGATTCCTATGGAGCAGCTCAAAACCAACATGGCTAACTTCATTCAAAACATGTCCCTGTCTCACCTCTGCTGCAGCTGGGTGCAATGACTACTAAGAGAAAGGAGTTCAGAAAAGGAAATACAAAGTAGCTGGGCTGATTGGGAGGTCTAAATTATTCCAGTTGGAATGGAAAGCATCAGGCAAAAGTTGGAATTAAAACAGAGCACATGTAATATTAAATAACCATCTTTAATATAGTACTACTTAAACGTTTAGCCAAAAGAACAAGGAACTTAAAATTAATTGCAGGATGAGGTTCAGGAATCGTGCTTATTTTATTCATAAAAGGGATCACCACTTTCAAATATTATATATTTTCAAGAGCTAGCTAGTTAACAGCTGTTTTCTGCTTACTAATTTCTGAGCAAATTCACTTATTCACTGTAGGAAAACTTAACAATATCTATGAATAAGCATGTGGCTGTAGTGCCCTTATTTTCTGCTCCATGGTGTATGAATTAGAACTATAAAAATAAGAAAGTAATTATCATCTCTAAATTACTTTCAGCTAAAATTCCTTTGAAGCATCATATTCTTTCTTTTTCCCTTCCAAAACATTCACAGAACTGCTGTCTTTGAGCAGGAGGGGTGGGGGAATGGCATAAGTTAGGCAATATACTCTTCTGGGAGAGAAATCTCTTGCTAGTTTAAAATGTCAAAAAGAGAAAAAAAGCATAATATTGTTCATATTGACAGAAGGTGGGCCATGAAATAATAATTCTAAATTGCTGGGTAAGCATAACCATCTCCCTTCCATGGATACTTCAGCCTTTCTACATTTCTAAAGCCTTTCTAAAGTTAAGGACATGTGAGTCTAAAAACAGATATAAAAATTTTATAGACTGAAGTTGAAGTATTGTATCCTGCATATCTATTCCTGCTTGCCATTCACTTAAGTTGCAGTCCTGCAACAACTTACTTGAGAGTCCCATTGAACTGAATGAGAATTTCTTCTAAACTGTCAAGTATTAGGTTGCAATTTTAATTATGCATTGTGCCTCAGTTACAAACCATAAATACAAAGCAACTCCCAATTATGTTTGCGTATCCTATTCAAAGTGTTAACATGTCCTTGAACACAGATGCAATTGTGAAATCTATACTATGGCATTTCTGTAAAAGCTTACTGAAACCAGGATAATTTTTTCCCTATAGGTATGTTAAGATGCTTCCAACATCACCACTTTGAAAATGCAAAATTATATGCATGATTGGTGCTTTGATGATTGGCACAAAAAATAATAATGATTCAGTGTCTAGGGATTGGTGAATATGAGAAGTTTAATCTCACAGAGATTCTTCAAATTCCCTTTGAAAGCTAGGCTTACTGGGCTTGTGTTCCTGAATACAGCCTTTAAAAAAAAAGAGGAAAAATGTGAATTTAAGAAGTGCAAACCCAAATATACATATTTTCACCATTAGTAAAGCAAAAGGGAAGATGTCACAGATTGGGCCCTCATGATGTCCCACTGGCCATCTGTGTGGACTGCATGCCAGCCTCAGACCTTCTCACCATTAGAGGGGGAAAGACCCCGTGCAGGCCCTCCACCATGTAAATCTGGTGTTGACTCAGTGAGTGCTCCGAGAGGCCATCCTGAAATGTGTCCCAGCTAGAATCCATACTGGATTGCGAGCTCCCCTGCCTGACTCGCTCTAACATGGAAATCCGTGGAATTTCCTTGTGTATTGTTCTAAAGGCATGCAATTCACATGGTTGTACTTCTCAAAAGTACGCGTGCTGTCACACACATTTTGGGGTGCCTGCAGTTTGCCCTGAGAAGGTGCTGACTTGGGCCACAGATGGTCTGTATTTGGACCAGAAGGTGTAAACTGTGTGAGCCCTGCTCCAAAATGAACTGAAACAAATTTCATTTTCATCCTGATTCGGAAGAGATGTCTGCAGATGGGATTCTTCACTGAAATTTCCTCCATCTCAGGTCACCCTTTCCCTGGCCTCTGCTTTGGCAGGACTACAAGCAAGCAGATCACAGCAATTTTCTGATTCTTGCTGCATTTTCTAAGAGCCAAATTTGGAAGGTTCTCAGATCTTCATCCTCAGGTGAGCTATCTGAGGAATTTCAGGGGAAATGCTTTCTGGAGGTATTTTGCAGGTGCCAACCCATATTCGTCTTGGTGTTCAGTTTTCAGCAGCAGGGGAATTAATCTGTTGGACTGCTTCAATCCATTGTGCATTATTAGACTTTAAAAAAGAGAAAGGCATATATAATCTATGAACGAGCCATCCTTGTGCAGGAGGAGAGTGTATTCCCAGCTGACCAACTTTAGCTTCAGCAGCCTGACGTTATACATGCACAGATTGCCAAACTTGCCTGCCTGCGCCTGGACCAATCTGTTCGGATGGCACTGCTCCCATGGAAAAGTTGGCGGCCCCGTTGCCCTAGGGCATAGTTGCCAAGGAATGGTGTTTATCCACAGCCAGACACAGAATGTTCTATATTTCTGCAAGAATTCCTACATCTGCACTGATACTTCCGTTCCAGTGCCTCATGCTTCCTTAAACTTAATTGTACCTGTTGGCCCCCTTTTGCTACAAACTGATCTGAATGATCCAGGCCCAGAAGACACACGGAGGTTTGATTATCCAGTGTTGCTGCATCCAGGAGATCAATTGCGTCTCCAATAAAATGAATAATCCAATCTGCCATTCATTCATTTCTCCCATTTTCGTTCAGCAGAGTTACAGGTAGAGTGTTCCCTTCACCACCCACATATGCAGACTCACACATTTCTTTTAAAAGCCAAGTAGCAAGATACCAGAAAAATAAATCCTATTTAAAGCATTGATCCAAAACCCATTATGTGTTCACTTCAGTTGGTGTTGGATGAGGACCTAATAAATATTGCTTTGCTAGAAGGGTTTATGGAAGGTCAGCATTTCTTTCTCAATATTTCCTCCAGCAAGTAACCCCAACCAAAAGTTAATAGCTGCATCCAATTCAAATGCTACTTAAATGAGTTAAGGAAAGGGCAGAAAGGAAGTTTCCTGAAGCAATGAATGAAAAGTCAGTGGACAGATCATTCCATGTGTACGCTGTTGTTAGTCATTTATTCCTCATGAATCCTTTTCTACAAATCACGGCTGAATACAGAGTTGGACTATGCATTAAACCAACAAGTAGGGCCTGCAATAAAATGTTGCAGTGTGAAGTGCTCTTGATCACTATTCAGCCAGCCATACCTTCCTCCGGGATGATTCAGTTCATCATCCTGCCAAAGAAACAGCATTCTATGCTGCTAAAGATGCTCAGTCCTTATCTGGTGATTTTTAGGAATGTCTCCCTCCCCTTTAGGGTCCCATCTGCCTTTATAGTCATTCATTTCTAAAAACTATGCAATTTTCTGAGTGAAATATTGTTTAATCGCAAAGTCCTTCCCGACCCATGGATGTTCCTCCAGGCTCTCCTGTCCTCCACCATCCCTCAGAGTCTACCCAAGCCCACATCCACTACCCCAGTGACTCCATCCAGCCACCTCCTCCTCTGTCAGCCCCTTCTCCTTTTGCCGTCAGTTGTTCCCAGCATCAGGCTCTTCTCCAGCATGTCCTTCCTTCTCATTAGGTGGCCAAAGTACTTGAGTTTCATCTTCAGCATCTGGCCTTCTAAAGAGCAGTCAGGGTTGAACTCCCCTAGGAGTGACCAGTTTGATCACCCTGCAGTTCAAGGGACTCGCAGGAGTCTCCTCCAGCACCATAATTCAAAGGCCTCAATCCTTTTGCGCTCAGCCTTCCTTATGGTTCAGCTTTCACAGCCATACATTGCAACTGGGAAAACCATAGCTTTGAGTACACGAACTTTTGTTGGCAGAGTGATGTCTCTCTTTTTTAGTATGCTCTCTACTCTGTGCTATTTTAGTCCTATGAGCAATGAATCCCATTGGAAAAGTATATGAAGAGGCATGCTGGGCCAAACAAAGTGTCCTTTTAGTCTAGTGTTTTGCTCACACTGGGGCTGACCCATTGCCCATGGGGAAGCAGGGCATGAGGACACATGTGTACACACATGTGTTCTGGCAACTGGGATACATAGGTCTGCAGATTGTACTTCCAACTCCCTTTCCAAGCTACTTGAGTTGATGTGCTTCACTTACCTCTAAACATAATCAAAAGAATTCAGATTTATCTAGAGTGATCATTTTGGCCAGGATTCATAAAGCATTCTTCATTTTAAATAAAGGACTGGAGCAATGTCAGAATCGACTTTTCAGGAAACTCCAGTGACTTCTGGCTTTCTCTTTGATCCACCACTCTCCTCCAAACTGCCCTGCTCTTGAACATATTGAGAGTTTCCAGCATTCCTCCCAGCTCACCAAGCACCCCTGCCTAAACTTGCACTTATCAAAAAGCTTTCTGTGATAACAGAGAGGAGTCCTGACTGTGTAGCTAGACCATGAATGAATGCCAAACCATGTGAGAAATGAACACATCGGGGTGGTTACCATTCAACATGACTAGTTATTTTGAAGTGATTGTTTGCTGTATGGTTTTGGATGCAAACTTTAGACTGATCGTTTACTTGGGAAATAATAGCGGTTGAGCAAAAGACAGTTGCATTGTTGATGGGTGTTTGCTGCACACAGGGTGAAGCCACTAACTTCAGTGCATGTGCAGAGTGGCAGAGCGCTCAAGCTCAGAAATGCAGACTACACAGAAGAGATACATCAGTTTCTGTTTGGATTACAAAACTACTAAAGTGTGTTAGATGTGAGGTCTGTTCTCATCATACATGTAGGAATTATGAACATATTGGCCTCAGCCTACAAACTAATTCCAGCTTTAGAAGCACCAACAGGACGTGGTGGTACATCAGGTGTGCAACCATACTCGATGGACTATACATGGACATACATTTGACCAGTTTTTGCAATTCATACAGAGTATGGTGGAAGAAAATAGGCTGAGGCAGAAACACCTCATTGGGCGCCTTAAAAATGAGCATTGACCTGAGTTGCCTAGGACATCTAGCCTAGAAATTCCCACCTCTCCTTGCCTATTTTTTAAACTAGTATAGTATAGAACTATTTCAATCCACAAGTGTTATGTGAAATGAAGTATCTAGAGGAACAAGAAGATTTATGTCTTAGTTGCCTGATTTCCAAGGGAGATTACTCTTCAAACATTAGGAGTACACATTGCGATTTTGCATTTGTTTGGCCCAAATGCAGAGCCGAAGGCTAGTTAATATAGTACATTCAGTTTATGGGCAGAATGATCCTGTACAGTCCAGTTCACAACATTGATTTTGCTAGACTTATTATAGATTGAGTGAATTACTTATGACTTAAGGTATTTTTCCCTCTGCTATTGCAATTCACGAAATGAACAGAACAAATTGAAATAACGCTCCATTATGAGAAGGGTTGGGAGGACTGGATGTCCTCGGGGCTTTGCTATGATCTCAAGGAGCAAAAATGCTCCTTCCTGTGACTTTGTTACAGCTACAAAGAAGTCACTGGACAGATGTTCCATTTGCCAGAGAAAGCAGCGAAAGAATGCGTGTTCTGCACATGAATCCTCATTCTGATCTAACAATCGGGGTTTCACTTACATGCAACAACGCTGAAATCTTGGCAGTGAGATGTTCTGGGGATGGATTCAGCTCTTTTACTCCCCATTCCTTGCCAAACAATGAAATGTAGGGGTTGGCTTTGCTTTTATAACTCGGAGAAGTTGCAAAGCACACAGTCTGTGGGAGGGTAGTAGGAGAGAACAAACCTCGGTTAAGGACATTACTGGAGCTTCCTTCCTGTGGGAAAGGGAGGGCTGCACTGTGGATTATTTCTACCGCATCAAAGGAAGCTTTCTGAAATGACAGCCACATTGCTAGGCATGTGCAGATCTACCACGCTTGAGCTCATTCAGATTTTCTGATCTCAGCCTCAAAGCCCCCTTTGGCTTGGTAGTGAAGTGCTTCTGCCCTCCTCCACATGGAAACATGACAGATTTTTGTTCATTTCCCCCCAAATGTGCTCATTTCTCATACTATTTTCCTACTGCATGCATTTTTCCCATCACATTTTCCTCCTATCTGAATTGCATGGAAAGGTTGAAAATTCAAGGACTTCTGCAATGGATCTAGGAAGACTAAATCCCAACACAAGAGCAGGGGTGGACCTGGACTGATTTGCCATGTCAGTGGCCCCTTCCTGTGACATTCACATGTGCAACATGGATACCTACAGAAAGTGGGGCTTCAGGCATACAGTTGTACACACTGAGGCCTCCTTGTGGGAATCCTTCAAGCAGGATTCCTCTTATATGGAAGCTTTGGGCAAAAAGCCTCCTTCCAACCAATATTCACACTGGATGACTTGGAAGAGCTGAGGGATCATGTGGGATTGTGAGGCACAGCTCCATCTTCTCTCATGCGTGGAGGTAAAAGATTAGTAAAGCATTCCTGAATCTGGTTTCCAAGGAATGTATGTATGCTGTTGTTGTGTGCCATCAAGTTGTCTCTCACTTATGGTGACCCTGTGATTGAAAGTCTGCAAAATGTCCTGTCCATGACAGCTCCTTTCATTTCCTCCAAGGTCAAGGCTGTGGCTTCCGTGACGGAGTCTATCCATCTCATGTTTGGCCTTCCCTTTTGACTTCCACCTTTGACCTTCCCTAACATGATTGTCTTCTTCAGGGAGTCTTGCTTCCTCATGATGTTTGCACGGGGGATATCCACAGTTTTGTCATTCTTGCTTCTGTGGAAAATGCAGGATTCACTGGATCTAGGACCCCACGGTCCAGGGCCAAGGGTCCCTTTATGTGAGTCCCAGGCTATTCCCAGGCTCTTCTACTGCACCCTGCTTCAATTGCATCAATTGTATCTCTTGCTGCCATCTCTCACATCCAAAGATTGTGACTGAGAATGCTCCATCTATGGATGATCTGGGTCTCCAGTAAAAAAATTCAAAGTAGCCCACTTGAAGCCAAGTCCAAGTTCTTGTTTTGAGCTGGGCATCCTCCCCCATGCATATGAGTTACCAGGAAATGCCATAATTTTCAAACCACTGACATGTGTGATCCACCCACAGCCATATATGCATCAAGATCATCTCTATGTGATCCTTGTTTTCTACAAGCGCCATGCAACGTTGCATTGCAAATCAAGTGGCAATGCTTCCTCTCAAGCAGGGGTGCCCTCCAGAAACTAGTATGCTGCAATTCCCAACAGCCCCAGCACGAGCAGCCACCAATGGGGCATGATGGGAATGGAGGGCCAACTATCCTGAGAAGATCTAAATTACCCATCCTTGAACTGAAAAAGGAAAAAAACCAAGTGCACCATATAAAGGAGTCCTAATTTCTTCACAACTGAATTTCTACCTTGGTTTCTTGATAGAATAAGCAGCATGTCTTTCTATGCTTTATTTCACTGGCAAAATTTAAAAATTCTCAAAGTTATTCCCTTTCATTTCCCCCATCACTGTATCCCATGATAAGGACAAGAACTGATATTTTAAAGGAGGAAGCTCTTTTCAAATGAAAGCACAATTCTCTTCATTTCTAATTTCCTATTAATGTTTCCCTAGACGATCAAAATAGACAACTTCATTAAAATGCATTTCTCTTCCTCTCTCTGTCAAGCGATGGTACCTCTTTAGATTCATATTCCCTCCACGTGGATTCAGGATTTCTCAATGACATGTTTAAGCCCTCTGACCTTGGGATGTTAATCCAAACACCAACATTTATCTCCCTGCCTTGTCACCATTTTAGTTTGTGTCTTATGATCAAAATCCCTTCGATGGCCTGAGATCCATCACTTCACTGCCATTGGCTTGATGTGATTTATGGATGACAGCTAGAAGCAATAGTTATTTTGAACACTTTAATGCTTCATAAAATACAGCCAGCCATATCAAGCTACTGAGATGCTCGGGTAACAACATATGTCTTGTATATGTAGATGTTCAATATGTAACACATTAGAATAATGGCTTTACTTCTCATTTTTCTTCATTACTTGGGATTTAGATTAAATAAATTGCAGGGTGATTTATTTACTTATATATATATTAAAGCACTGCACAAACAACACACCAGAGGTTCTTTTGAGAATGAACAACAAAATAAATAAATAAACAAACAAATAAATCAAAACCATAACATTCTATTTGGGGAAGCCAAATAGATGGCAGCAAGCAACAAGATATGTTACTGCATTCTCCACCCACTTGTGTATTTAGAAACACAATTGTATATGTGTATTAATCTCAGCATTAGGATAAAGGAGTGTCACCAAAAAGTAGCACTTTGTACTTCAGCTAGGAGTCTATTAGCTATTTAAAAAGAGTGAGATTTGAACTGAAATATAAATTTTATCACAATGTATGTGAATTTACCCAAAAGTATGACTAATGTTGAATGGACACATCTAAATTTGGACTGGCAGCTAAATATAGGGCAGAAGCAGAGAATTGGTGGCTGTCAAACTGAAATGGAAATTGTTTTAGGGCTTCAGCAGGTAGAGTCAGAAGCCTAAACACACTGGGGCAACTTGACATGTCATGAACAGGCCCACGGAAAGAATATTGTACATGAGCCAACCTCACTTTGCCATTTTGGCAAAGGCAAGCATACATTGATCTGTCTTTCACAATCCATACTTCCCTGAGATTTGCAGTGCAAAGTCAAAATATGAATACCAAAAGACCTATGCGCAGAACATGCAAAAATGCATGTGCTCATGAAAATAATGTTAAAATCCATTGTATGAGGAACATCACCTGTTAAAATTGCACGTTGGGGAAAAGCAGGTACAAGGGGAAAATCTGAGATGAAGCACACACAAAAATACGTGCACATTATTTTCATGGAAATTTCTTATCTCGAAGTTTGGGACAAACTAAACTTATGATTAGAAGAAATGAAAAACAGATAAACTGTTTTGCAAGGCGCTTATGAAGAGTATTTTGAATGAGGGGGAAAATGTCATGCCTGATTCTCTGCACCCTGCTTGCACAACAAGGAGCACAATTAAAATGAGAAGAGTTGTGCCGGAGGAGTTAGGCTCGGTGTCAGGGCTTGACTCTCACCGCCAGTGAAGCTGACCTAGGCAAATTCCCACACCACATTCGTGGCCTTTCTGAAGTGCAATCACCGTGGACCTTAACATTTCTGGAGCGGTTACCCCTCAAAGTTCAAGCATCAACAGCCACAAAAGGAAAAGAGCACAGTTGCTTGGAAGCTGCCAGATATGAAAAACAGAAAGGCCAATTACATTTGCACATGAATTGTACTGCTTTTCGTTTGAACACACGATGTTAAACTAACATGGTGTCCCAAACCCCACAGCAATTTGCAATTGAGCAAATGGAAGCATGGGGGTGGGTAGAGGGGGGAGATAAAACACCACAAGTTTTGTTTGGCTCTTTCATATCTTTAATCAAAATGAATGTATCAAATTATTGTGTAAAGTAGAAGGAAAAAACTCTTGCAAGTTTATCCCCTTATTCCCAAAAATATAAATTCTTCAACCAATTATATTTACCCATATGGCCAGGCATCAGCTACTAAATTAAATATGAGTTTATATATGTGTGTGTCTGTAGATTAACTTCTGCTTTTTGTTGCTTGCCATTGTGCCTATTATAGTGGAGGGAAGTAAAGTTGAGTTTTAAGCTCGAAGGGCATAAGGCTATGACTGTTCAGGCAGAAAAAAAATATCTTACTGTTAATGCAGATGCATGAAATTCCCAATCATTCCCAAATTTTGTCTCTATAGAAACTTTGGACCTTAGTAACAAAGCAGCTCCATCTCAGAACCAAGAATTCCTACAAAGGACTTATCTTTATGGATTTTTTTTCTGGATCTCTTGAATGTCTTAAGCTTTGGGATGGCAGCACTTTATTTGAAACTTCATTGATTTTCGAGATAACTGTGCTTCTGGCTTTCTGTCTCAATGCTCCCCTTGGTATGCCAAATTGCCTATTCAAACTTCTCTCCCACATTATATAATCAATATTGCTAACTCTGAATGGAGAACATACTTGCAATGTTTATGATGTCAGTCAATGAATCCTGCAATAGTTCAAGGGTGCTACCATCAAATCCTTTCTTCAGAAAGAGGGCGTCAGTCCGGTCCCAGTGCTACTTACCGGCGTGTGTGTTGGCTTTAGAATGCCCGGGTTAAGAGACAAGACAGACTGCAATGACAACTCAAATGCTTTAGATGAATGATTCAATGCACTAAGATGCTTTTGTGCTTATTCATGGATTGTATTTTATTTGTTATTTCTTTGATGACTTTGGCCACACAGCATGTATTTGCATCAAAATAAACATGATTCTGTCCAAACCTTTGTTCAGCTTATTGTGTGATTGCTGTATGACTCAGAGATAAGCTACTTGGTATGTTCCAGGTGTTTGGACTACAATTCCCATACAAGCTAACCATTGGCAACCTGGCTAGAGTTGATAGTAGTTGTAATTCTACATTTGAAGGGCACCAATTTGCTTTCCCCTATAATATGAAATAAATGCCAAGCCCTAAGGGTTCAATGCCTCACTCTCTGCTTGTTTTCGCAATTGAAGCATCTGTAACACTATTCAGACATTCTAAATATTAATTACACTAACATGTGAGACAAAAGAATCAGGACAAGGGCACTAAATACTATACAAAAACACTCTCAGACCATCACTGCCATTTCCACCTTGTTGCATATGCAGTACGTGTCTGGTATGTAGACTTTTGCATTCATTGCTGCACCTTGTATAACCAGAATAAACAGGATTCCATATCACATGGAGGTACCCACAGTTAAAAGCACTCAGCTCTCATTCACAGAATAGTAACCAGAGTGAAGGCAGCAAGCAAGATCTTGCTTAGTTTTCCTGAATGTTGGTGTAAAATAAAATTTTATGACACTTGAATATGGGTTTCTCTTTCCACACAATTTCAGGTTACCAATCACTGTGGAATATGCTTCATTTCCCCATCCTTAGAGAGAGATGCGTATGGGTCTAGGAATCTCTCGGATATGGGTCTAGGAAGCTTTCAAGAAGGATTAACCCAACGTATGGAATGCTTCAACTGCACTGTCTTCATCTATTCTTCATCTATTCACAAGACTTGCAAATGCAAATTCCAAGTTTAGAGGCAGTACTTTCCTAAACATGAAATCCTTGGAACATGCAACATACAACACTGGGGTAGCTGTTGTCTTTGCATCCTATCTGTATGTTTCCTAGAAGTCCATAGGTATGCATTACTAACAACATAAAATGCTGGATTGGGTTTTCTATTGGTGTTGTTAGTTGCAAAGTTGTGCCCAACTTTGACTGCTTGCCGCATTATTATTTCTTTTAACTTTCCCAGTGGTTAGGAATAAAGGATCTCTTGCAGGGGTACTGTGCATGCAGCAGAGGACACACTGAGCTAGAATAAAGTGGAGAAATATGCCTGGCTTTTCCTGTAGCTATACTGAATAGGGCAGGGTGAATAGACTTGAATAGGCCAAAGGAGCTCCAAGGAGCTCCCAAGGTTGCTTTGGTAACTAACACGTCAATTTCCATGATCCATGGACAACATACCTCCAGGCCTTCCTGTCCTCCACCATCCCTCGGAGTCCACCCAAGCTCGCACCCACTGTCTCCGTGATTCCATTTAGCCCCCTCATCCTCTGCAATCCCCTTCTCCTTTCGTCATCAATTGTTTCCAGCATCAGGGTCTTCTCCAGTGAGGTGGTCTATTAGTCCAGTCCAACTGCACTGCAGTGTTATTCAGTTACATAGTCAGCCTTTTGAGCTTTATCTTAAGCCCGTTACCTTGATGGCAACAGCATGTGATCAAGCTTCACTTGGTGGTAGTTCAATCATATTTTAAAGCAGTGACTCTGGATCTGGAACATATTCTGATTTCTGAATCTTCAGCCACTCTTCAAGGGATGGCTGCAATTAAACATGCTTTGTAAATGCTAAAATTAGCACCTAGAAGAGATAGTGAGGAGAGTAAAGTTTAAAGAATGGGTTCGGCTTTACTTGGTTTGAGGAAGGCACAGAAGTAATTTGTTAAAGATCATTACAGATTCCCCCTCCCCTTTCTATATACTAGACTTTTTTTCATTCTGCTTTTCCAGAAAAGCTTTCTGTTCTGCCTAAGAGCAGAGATTCCTGGTGGCAAATTCAATCCATTTCTCACAGTGTTCATTTGTATTATTGAAGGTTCAGTGAGCATTTTGGATGGACAGATGAGTGATAGGCTAGAAAAGTTTAATGTTCTTTTGTTTGTTGAAATGACAATGGAAAATGCAGACTTCAACAATCATCACTGCATTTTGTGTATATCAAAGACCATATTCTACATCACTGTTTTCAGCCACAAGAATATACCGGCAAGTTTCTGCCTATAATGTAGGAATGACATGATCTCATATTTAACACAGAGTTGAAAGTAGTCCATGATTTTCCTGTGATTTTTGGCTTTATTTATTTTATTTATTTATTAAAACATTTTTATGCTGCCCCATTTGCCGAAGCCTTGGGGCGGCTTACAACAATAAATTAAAACCACATAAATTAAAATATACACATTAGAATAATAATAATAATTATATGTGTGTGTATGTGTGTGTGTGTGTGTGTGTGTGTATGTATACATACACACACAATATAAAATAAGCCACCCTGGCCAGATACAATTCAATAGTATTAACATTTAAAATGCTGCTTAAATAAAAAGGTCTTCACCTGGCGCTGAAAAACAAATAACGACGGCACCAGGCGGACCTCTCTGGGGAGCGCATTCCATAACTTAGGCACCAGATGTAGTTTTAATGTGCTTTACTGGACAATAGATGATATTATATGTGGAGAAGATAAATGGAAAAGGGAGCTCTTAAAAGGAGCAGAGTGCTTACCTCATCTGTGAAATGGAGCAACTGTCGCTCAGCAAGTAAGATTCTCTCCCATGTGCAGCACAGCCTGTAGAGAATGAATGCATTAGCAAAGCTCCCAAGTACAAGGGTGGACAGAAAGCAGATTACCAGTTCTTTTGGACTATAACTCCCCAAATTACCTGCCAGAATGCGGAATGGTCAAGAATGTTGGAGGCGGACACCCAGACTACCTAGAAATCTACTGCCAGCTCACTTTCCAGAGGAAGGTTAGGATGAACTGCATTGACCCCTGGAAAAAACTGAATGACTCTCTGGATCCATTACACGGCTTGAATGTGCATAATTTCAGCTGGACTATACCTTACATTTTTGTGTTTATTCAACACCCTGAAAATATGAATGGAAATTTTACAGAGCTCTAAAACAATAATGACTACTTGCAACCCTGTTTTTAACTTTGCTGTAAATCATGGTAGGATTGACATTCGAAAAGGCTAGACATAAAAAACCTCCACTTATCTTCATGAAACAAACAAGAAAAAATAAAAATAAATACCTCACTCTAGTTGTCAAAGATGTCATTAAATTGGAAATAACATGACTACAGAAGTGGGCAGGAGACAACAGGATGGCATTCAATGTGGAAAAGAGCAAGGTCTTGCACTTGGGGCATAGGAATAGGTGTCATAAGTACAGGTTAGGGGCCCAGTGGCTGGAGAGCAGCACTTGTGAAAGGGACCACGGGGTGCTGGTTGACTGCAGGCTGAACATGAGCCAGCCGTATGATGCAGTGGTCAAGAGAGCGAACGCCACCCTTGGTCCCATAGCCGGAAGTGTGGCTTCTAGATCGAGAGAGGTATTACAACCACTCTATACAACTCTGGTGCGCCTGCAACTGGAATATTGTGCTCAGTTTTGGGCCCCTCATTACAGAAAGGATATAGCCAGGTTGAAGGGCCACAAGGTTGGTGGCCGGTTTGCAGGGGATGGGGTGTGAGGCGAGACTGAGGGAACTGGGTCTCTTCATCCTGGAGAAGAGGACACTCAGAGGGGATATGTTGGCAACATACAGGTATGTGAGCGGGTGTCACACGGAGGTGGGTAGAGGCCTGTTCTCCCCTGCAGAGGAAGGCAGGACGTGCTCCAATGGGGCAAAGCTCAGGGAACCAAGGTTCCATTTAGATGCCAGGAAGCACTTCCTGACAGTTAGTACCCCGAGGGTGTGGAATGGGCTTCCACGAAAAGTCGTTGAGGCCCCGTTGGTGAGGGTGATCAAAGATAGGCTGGACATGCACATGGTGGGCATGTCATGAGCAGAGCCAGCTGGAGCCTGGGGTCAGACTAGATGGCCCGGGAGACCCCTTCTGACTCGCTCTGTTTCCATGTTTCTATGATGGGCTTGTATGAGATTATTTGTGCCTCCCATCCCTAACAGATCGCTTGTCACTTCCAAGGCAGCCCTGGAATATTTCAGATAGCATGAACATACACTGGATGTTGGCCTGCTCTTGAAGTTTACATGAAGTTTATTGGACTTTTCAGTGTCATCGCTTCTGGAACTCACGTTGGAGGTGCCATCAGGAAAAGCTCCACTGAGAGCAAGGAGAGGTTGCAAGCTTCCAGTGGGAGCCTGAAGTTTTGCAGAAGTACAAATGATCCTTCATTTAAACCTAAAGCAAACCAAAGGGGAAAGTCCCTCTCTTGCCTGCAAACCGTAACATGACAGAGAAGCTGAGCTCAGCACTGCCAGCAGACCAGTTTCTCTCCCTGGGCTAGTCTCCTACCAGGGTCATCCAAGGCAGAAGGGTCAAAGATGAGGCACCAGTATAAGGAGTAATAGTCACATCAGCAGAAGAGTATGGATAGCAATAATGGTGATGGAAGGCAGAAATTCCTGAAGGGCAGCTACTGAACAGCAGTGGACGTTGAAGGTGACACTGGTGGATGGTCTTTCACAGACAACAGAAGTGATGCTCAAGCTAATTCTGTGCAAATGAAGGCAATGGTCAACCACTTCTGAATACTTCTTACCTTGAAAACCCTACGCTGAAATGATTCAAAATGAAACAAGATAAATAGACTGAAGATAAGTCTCCCAGATCAGAAGGCACTCAGCCAGCTACTCAGGAAGAGCAAAGGTCAAATAAAAGTAGCACTGCTGCTAATGATACAACTAGATCAAAGCCAAGAGGAAACCTAGTGGCTGACATACAGAGAGGTAAAAGCAAAGTCAGATGCTGTGCAATATATACAAATGGAAGAATTGAGGCCTTTGGATTGTGGTGCTGAAGGAGACTCCTGTGAGTCCCTTGGACCGCAAGGTGATCAAACCGGTCAGTTCTTGAGGAAATCAACCCTGACTGCTCTTTAGAAGGCCAGATACTGAAGATGAAACTCAAATACTTTGGCCACCTCATGAGAAGGAAGGACTCCCTGGAGAAGAGCTTAATGCAAGCGGGCTTGATGTTTTTGATGTTGAATGTTGTTTGTAGTTTTCTTTTTGTTTTTTTAGGATAATCTCAAATAAAACTTATTTAAAAAAAGAGAGAACAGCCTAATGCTGGGAACAATTGACAGCAAAAGAAGGGGATGGCAGAGGATGAGGTGGCTGGATGGAGTCACTGAAGCAGTCAATGTGAGCTTAAATGGACTCCGGGGGATGGTGGAGGACAGGAGGGCCTGGAGGAAAGTTGTTCATGGGATCATGATGGGTTGGATGTGATGCAACTAACAACAACAATATAGAATATGAGGTATGAATCAAGGCAAACTGGAAACCATAAAGCAAGCAATGGCACAGCTAAACATGAGTGGACTGGGATGCAGTATTTTCAGACAGTGTTGTTCTCTGGAAATAACAAACTCAGAAGAACAGGAGTGACTATAATAATGAGGCAAGATGTAGCCTCAGGCAGAAAGGAGCTGTAGTGCAAATCCCAAATCTACCATTCTGCCTCCTTGGATGGGCATCTCCTGTGAGCTTACTCCATCTATATGAAAGCAATGCTACAGTTTCTATTTTATGCTATTTTACTAACATGAAATGCAAAAGATCTAAGTTTCTCTAAATTCTGCTACAGTCATCAGGGTAATGATCAGCTGGTTTTATCTGATTGCTTCAAAGAAAATATTGTTGAAAATGTGTTGTAAGATAGTTAGATAGTTAAATCTGAAATGTTGCAGTGAGCAGTGTAGCATCCCTACCATATGGCAGGCAGGCACATGGGCTATGTGATCATCCTGATTGATGACTGAGGCTGTGGTATCCAGAGCACAAGTATTTTCCAGTAGCAATCACACTGCTCTCAGATGGATGCATATTTCAGATTCACAAATCATTTCACCATCATATCCAAACCATTTAATTATAATTTGCACTGATTTGACCTCATATACCAGAATTGATTCATTGGCCTACTTTGGATAACCATTTCTTAGTTTGATAATAAGCCAGAATTTGAAGAAGCTTGATGCATTTCTATGCAACTTCATTTTTCAAATGTTATTCTCTCTTTTATGAACAGGGAAACAAACCAATAAGCCATCATTAGCCTTTGATTCTTGTTGCTTCTGAACCATAAAACCATGGTTAATGGCTTTCAATCAAGCTAGGATATGAAACCATGGTTTAAACCTGCCTTTTTATCCTGGCTTCTTTGGAAGTCATTAGCAAAAGCTCCCCTTCAGATGCAGCGAGATATTCTGGTCATTAACTGAGGTTTCTTGATTTGTTTGCTAACCCATGTGAAAGCAGGCAGGTAGGCATGAAATGGGCAGAAAAAGCATGGTGTGCCGGTTCATAAATCATATGCATTTCCTGGTCTAAGCCAGGATCTGATCATGCAAATATGGCCAATCTCAGGCTTTCTAGAGTTGATATTGATTCTGAGGCCATTCAAAGTATCTGAAAGCTTTAAAGTTGCAGTGATAACATGCTGTTACACAGCTCCAGAGGGATCTTCTGGGGTTGGAAAAATTGCCTAGGTATTCTATAACAGAATGGCCAAATACTACCAAGAATAGCTGTAATATAATGCAGGATACCGTTTCTACTGGGATGGGATACAAGCATGTTAGCACTCTTTTCCCTTACCTTGCTGCTTAGCATTCCTCCTTCCATTTTATTATGCATTTCTGCAGTCCCATGAATGCTTATTTTTCATTCCCTGCACAACCATAGTCACAGTGCCCTGCCTTTTAATTGCAGTAACACTGATTTGAAGTATGCTGGATGCTTATGCATTGTCTTTAGAATATATGCATTGCCGTTTATCTAATGACTATTTGACAACAAAATTTTCAAAGGTCAAGAAGAAAAATTGGATGTGAAAAACATATAGGGTTGTACACTTTTCCCCCCATTTGGGGGAAAAGTGATCCTGAAAATGAAGGAATGTTTTATTAATATTAATCTGTGAAAGAATGCAGATTTTGATCTATATTTTAATCCATTGCCAATTTCATTTTGTCACAATTTGTAATGATAAAGTAGACCAAATATAAATCACACGTATTTGGTGATTAGGAGCTGGAAGATACAGAGAGCAACTCCACAAACCCAAGCAAACAAATTAGAGTGAAGAAGAAACATATACACAAAAAGTGGTTTAAAAAAAAAGAATACAAGGATTTTCATTTTAGCTAGTCCTTTTTAATGAGACCTGGTTATATGAGCCCAGTGGAATTTTCCATCTCTGTAATAATTTTGATAAATTGCTCCCTGCTCCTGTAATTGGATCTCATTATTGGACTACATATAAACACATTCACACAAAGTTCTTTGTACAAAATAGCAAACAGTAGCAAACGGTTAGTTTCCAAGGTCCAACAACCCAGGATAGTTTTAGTTAAAATGTACCAAACTTAGTTTGAAAAGAGAACCATTTTACTGCTTAGCCTTCAAGGCTGCAAGCCCATAGGCCTCTACTTGGGAGTAAGCCCCATTGAACACAGTGTGGGCTTCCTCTGAGTAAACCCATCTAGACCTACACTGTGAACCTGTTGCCAACTCCAGCTAAGCTAAAACCATCAAATTCACTCTCTCTCTCCCTCTCTCTCTCACCCCCCTCCTTAATGTTTGCTTGATGGCAGCTGAATCTGGGGAATGACTCCACTGGAAAGCACAACATTTCAAGTGATGGGAGGAAGAGACGTTCACACGTGCAGCACACCTCCTGCTGTTGCACCCAGTGGAAATGAGAGCGCCAGATTTCACTGTGCTTGTGTCCCAAGTGTTGCAATAGGGTTTGTCCAAGTTCTCTAGCCTGAATAAAACTGCTGGCAGGAGGACAACAGAGATGGGACCCACCTCAGTCAGGAGTCCAGAGGCTGAGCTCAGCCACTGGAAAAGTCATCTCTCACTGTGCCTGTACAAGAGAAGGGGCTCCTCTGAAAACCTTGGAAGTGGGCAGGCTTGGGGTGGGGGGGGGACAATGCTACCGTAGCAGATTCCCATGCCATGGAGGACTTTGAATTGCTCCTGGAAACAGACCAGAAACCAGTGAAGTTGTTAGAACATGGACAGATGTTTAAACCATAACAAACAAATGGACTCTGAGTTCTAAACCCCACGTTTGCTGCTTGGGGACCTCCTTCCAATAAATGGACATTTGCTTGTGGTTGCTTGATTTTATTTCTATTTAATAAGTTCAGTCACAGAATGCAGGGACTCTTCCCCAAGCTTGTAGCTAGGATGTGAGAGAGTAAACGCAGCTGCCCCTGAATTTCTGCCCTCCCCTCCCCTCCCCTCTCTTTGAATTTTAATTTTATTTTATTTACAAACAATTACATTTATTACAGAAATGTTACAATACTAATAGGAAAACTTTTTGTTTTGTTTTGTTTTGTTTTCCCTCAAAGGTATTGTGAGAGGACATTGCACAGTGAAATTCACCATGGAAATCACAAGGGAAAGGTCTGGGGGCAAGGAGAAGGATGGAGGGAAGATTGACAGCCTGGTCAATTTGGTCTTATGTATCTAAATTCACCGATCAAGGAATCAGAAGGCAGGCAGATTTTTTCTATGTGACCAAACAGCAAGAAGACAAGCCAGCAAGCAGTGTGTGGGTAAGATGAGCAACTCCTAGAGCAGAGAGGTGAGATTCAGGACTTTATATTTGCAAGGCCAGTGAAGGAAAGGAAATCAATAGGCTTATATTTTGAATTGCACTTCCCTCTCTTTCTCTCTCTCCATCTCTCTCCTGCTCCACCCTCCTCAGATTAGACTTTTTCCCCTTGTCAGTTTTGGTATCTTCATGCTTGGATTATTTCCCCCAATGGACTACTTTGGGCTCCTGATATATTAAAACAAATAGGATGCTTCCTGTAGTTACACTAGCAGGAGAGGTGTGGCACACCATATCACATCAATTACAGATGGAACCACTTCTGCATGCAAAATTCCATGCTAAATACGATTTACCAGCTAGCAATGAAGTGCAATTGAAACAGCTTTTAGAATATCAGTTTTACACCTTCAAAGCCTGCCCTCACCTCCATTATTGGAAGTTTTGATTGAGAGTGTACACCTGTACCAACCCACAATCTACCTTTGTAAGTACCCACGATCAGTGAAGGAATATGATATACAGGGTGAATGGGAACGTTCTGTTTTGCTGAATCAAAGTATCACTGCATTGGCATTTATCTCAGAGGATGCAATGAATTTCCTTTACATTTAAGCTGTCAAACCTGATGTCCCTGGTGTATTGGATGGCACAACTGCATTTCCATCAAATGAGGTGAGGAAGTGGCCACTCTGAATCAGTGCCTGAGCATGGAAACTGATTGGATCAGAGCCAACAAACTGAGACTCAGTCCAGACAGGACTGAGGTGCTCTTCAACCCTCCAATTGGGTGATATTCATCCCATCTGGATGGGATTGCCCTCCCCCTAAAGGAACAAGGTTGGTAGTTTGGTGGTGCCTCTAGTTCCAGAGCGGTCACTTGAGGCTCAGGTGGACTCAGTGGCATAGAACACCTTTTATCCACTTAAGCTGGTATATCAAGTAAAGCCTACCTGGACAGAGAGAGTCTAGGTACAGGTACCCATCCTCTGGAAAGCTTGTTTGCATTGCTGAAATACTCTGTACACCAGGATGCCTTTGACAATGGTCCAAAAACTTCAACTGATCCACAACAAGGCAGCTAGATAGTCAAT
The DNA here is from genome assembly GCF_004798865.1 of Varanus komodoensis. Lineage (NCBI taxonomy): Eukaryota > Metazoa > Chordata > Lepidosauria > Squamata > Varanidae > Varanus > Varanus komodoensis. The sequence goes on from NW_025335780.1 coordinate 2,072,751, forward strand.
GAGACTGGCTCATGAGAACACCTTATGTCAGTCCTCTTCTAGCTATGCTGGATGCCAGTTGAAATCTGGGCCCAATTTAAAGTGCTAGTACTAACACTGAAAGCCCTAAGCAGCTTGGGGCCAGGTTATCTGAAGGATTGCCTCCTCCCATATGTACCTGCTGAGGCTATCAGGTCATCTTTGGGGAGCCCCTTCTGAGAGTCTTTTCCAAAGGAAGTGAAGTGGCTGGCAACCAGGAAGAGGGCATTTTTGGTTGTGGCACTCCAAACTAGGAAAATCTTCACAAAATGGTTCATCTGGTGCCTGCTTTGTATTCTGCTTGGTGCCAGGTGAAGGCCCTTTTATTTTCTCCACATTTTAACAGTCTAACCTTTAAACTTTGTATTTCTATATTCCATATGACTCACTATATGGAGAAAAGTCCCACTGATATCTTGTGATGACCAAAGCTCAATCCAGCTTGTTAGTGTGAGCAGCTGAACTTTCCAGCTGTCATTTCTGAGAACTAAATCTCTGTGTGCGCATCTTCACCAGCCATCGCATCCTCAAAAGGCTTGAAGGAGAAAGGGACAAAAGCAGATCAGGGAGAGGAACAGATGAAGGATGAAGCAGCAGTCATTTCTCCCCTTACCTCTTTTCTCTCTTAAATAATCACTATTGCAATTGCTATTATGGGTTTGTTCTTTTAAATTAACGTGTGTGTGTCTTTTCAACTTCTGTTAGCTGCCAAAAAGGCCTTGATGATTGGGTAGTATAAAAATGAAATCAATGAATAAATATATATCTGCTTAATAATGCTTGACCAATTGTTGGAGGTGCAGTGCAACTAATGCTTCTCTTAAACACATGTTTTGGCACAAGCCCAATGGCTGCTTCATTTTGGAAGAAGTAATACAGGCAAACTTTGTTATAGAAAGTTCTTTAGTACATGCTTATTATTCTAAGCTATTGATCCATCTCTTGGAATTTAATGAAAAATCAGTGTAAATGGATTCTCTGTCCCTTTTGACAACGGAAACAACTAATATTAGAACACTGGGAGGACAAATGGCCAGTGGCAGGTTCCTTTCTGGGAAGTAGGCAATAATTTGGATAAAACTTATGATGGGACATTTTAAATACTTAAGATATGCATGATAGTTTGAATAAATAGTCATCTTCTGAAATCGAAAACAAGGCCAACTTAAAGAGATTTTCTGTGCCCCCAAGACAGCTAAGAGTTTGGAAGGATAAACAACCAGCTGCAATAATACAATGGGTAGAACATTTAATGAACCTTTCAAGTTTTGAACAGCTGGCCCTAAGACATAAATCTACAAATGGATAAATATATGGATATTGCAGTGCTGTTCCGAAAGTCTATGTCCATTTATTTAATAACAGTAGTTATGTTACATTATATACTAATACACAGGGATGTTAATATTTATGTAACTGGTGTTATGGATCTTTTAAAATTGTATTCAAATATTGCAATGTTTCATTTTTATTTTCCATTCTTCAATGGCAAACTTTTATTTGCAGGGTCTGTAAAGTCCGGCCATACCTGGTGGTTATTTAAATAGGGAATACCAACAACTCCTGTTATCCCTCATTTAAATAACAGGAGCGGCTAAAAATTCACTGGTATTTTATTTCCCCTCTCCCAGAAAATGTCCCATTGCAAACTCTGACTCAGCATTTTAAAATGCAGGATACACTGACAGGAAACAAACAGCGGGAATAAGCAAAACATTTTCCAAACATGCAAAGTCAATAGTGCAATAAAAGGAAAATTGATACATTGTTGGAGCAACAAAAGCAAGAATTAAATAAAAAGAGTATTCAGGGAAAAAGGTGCAGTCAAGTCATTCTGGTGCTGTCTGTGGAGGTCTGGGACTCATGCCATCCAGGTTCTAGTCCCTGCACAGTCACAGAACTCACTGGGTGACGTTGGGTCAGTCACAGACGTCCAGCCCAACCCATCTCAAAGGGTGGTTGTCGTGGGGATCAGACTGAAAGCAGGAGCAGTCAAATGATGCGAGCCAACCTGAGTCCCTTGAAAGGAAAAAAAGGCAGGATATACAGTAAATACATAAATACCTAAATAAATGAATGCAGATAGTATATGAAGTATTGCTGTTGTTAGTCATGAAGTCGTGTCTGACTCATCGAGACCCCGTGGACAACATTCCTCCAGGCCTTCCTGTCCTCCACCATCCCCCGGAGTCCACTCAAGCTCACACCAACTGCTTCAGTGACTCCATCTAACCATCTCATTCTCTGCTGTCCCCTTCTTCTTTTGCCATCTATTGTCCCCAGCATTAGGCTCTTCTCCAGGGAGTCCTTCCTTCTCATTAGGTGGCCAAAGTATTTGAGTTTCATCTTCAGGATCTGGCCTTCTAAAGAGCAGTCAGGGTTGATCTCCTCTAGCACTGACCGGTTTGATCACCTTCCAGTCCAAGGGACTCGCAGGAATCTCCTCCAGCACCACAATTCAAAGGCCTCAATTCTTCAACACTCAGCCTTCCTTATAGTCCAGCTTTCACAGCCATACATTGCAACTGGGAAAACCATAGCCTTGACTATACACACTTTTGTTGGCAGGGTGATGTCTCTGCTTTTTAGTATGCTCTCTAGATTTGCCATAGCTTTCCTTCCCAGGAGCAAGCGTCTTTTAATTTCTTGACTGCAGTCCCCGTCTGCAGTGATCTTGGAGCCCAGGAAAGTAAAATCTGTCACTACCTCCATTTCTTCCCCATGCCAGGAAGTGAGAGGACTGGATGCCATGATCTTAGTTTTCTTCATGTTGAGTTTCAAGCCAACTTTTGCGCTCTCCTCCTTCACTCGCATCAAGAGACTCTTTAGTTCCTCTTCACTTTCTGCCATGAGAGTGGTATCATCTGCATATCTGAGGTTGTTGATCTTTCTCCCAGCAATCTTAATTCCAACTGGTGATTCATCTAGGCCTGCCTTTCTCATGATGTGCTCTGCATATAAGTTAAATAGGCAGGGTGACAGTATACAGCCTTGCCAAACACCTTTCTCAATTTTGAACCAATCAGTGGTTCCGTGTCCAGTTCTCACTGTTGCTTCTTGACCCGCATATAGGTTTCTCAAGATACACATAAGATGGTCAGGTACTCCCATCTCTTTAAGAACTTGACACAATTTGTTGTGATCCACACAATCAAAGGCTTTAGCATAGTCAATGAAGCAGAAATAGATGTTTTTCTGGAACTCCCTAGCTTTCTCCATGATCCAGCGTATGTTGGCAATTTGATCTCTAGTTACTGCTGAAATAATCATTTTTGGGTGTCAATCTTTTGTCTTTCCAGGGAAACCAAGGGTATGAGCAATTCAGAAAGGATACAAGTTGACTCTTTTTGCTCTATTTTCTATGGTAACATGGAAGCAGAGAAACAGAGCGAGTCAGAAGGAGCCTCCCAGGTCTTCTAGTCTGACCCCTTGCTCCAGCCAGTTCTGCTCATGAGATGCCTACCATGTGCATGTCCAATGATAAAATGATAAAAACATGACAAAATATTGGTGAAACCATTCTTGCAAATGTTAAATACACTAGTATTCCAAACTGAAACAGTCCACATTATGGTTAAAACAGTTGTAGAAATTATTCTGGAATGAATGATGAAGGCATGGATTTCATTGTGGGCTGATGAGAAGAGCAATAAACAAGGCATTGATGATGTAGCAATTGTTCTCCAGTAACCTGTAAACACAAAGCCATGTGTGACTATTTGAAAGCTCCATTCAGTAAGTGCCCAAAATAGAACATTTGAAATGTCTTAAAAACAGATGGGCTTGGGGATGAATTTGAGAAACTAATTGTTCCATCATATGAGCCAGTGTGGCATAGTGGTGAAGAGCATGGGACTGTGACTCAGGTGATCCGGGTTTGAGTCCCCGCTCAGCCATGGAGCCCACTGGGTGACTTTGGCCCAGTCACAGACTCTCAGCCCAGCCTACCTCACAGGGTTGTTGTTGTGGGGATAAGATGGAGGAGGAGAGATGATGTAAGCTGCCTTGAGCCCTTTGTAGGAAAAAAGGCAGGATATAAATCAAAAAATGAATGAATGAATGAATGAATGAATGAATGAATGAATGAAACGCACATCTGGTGGTGTTCAAGCTGTGATCTCAAAAGAACTTGACCAAAACATTTTGTTTCTTCATTGGTTTGATCAGCAACTCAATACACAACATACATGTGCTTATGACATCGCACGGCAGTCTTTTCCATACTTGCTAACTCTTTCCCACAGTTTGACTGAACAGACCTTGCCAAAGGAATGAAGTGTATTTCAGAAGTTGCATGCATTACATTTAAATAGACAGCAACATGATATGGGTTCCATGTGACCTTCAAAAACATTATGGTAGACCATTGCACATTAGCCACCAGCACTTACAAATACTAAATCCCATTCCACAGCATCAAAAATACTGTCAAATATCCGACATCAACTCACATCTCATCTGGTAGCAAATTAAAACAGCACATACTCAGTTTTCAGAGAATATCTGGAAATACTAAACAGCAAGGAAGAATTTTGGGGAGCGAATCAGCTTGAGGTCTCCAGTCATGCAATATGAACAATGGCATTGCACATGTGGGGCTCAAATTAATCATGCCATGGCTTTGGTATCTTCACCTATCATTAAGAGACTTTTCTGTCTGTTCAAATGATTACATGCATCTGAGAGCAAAGCTCTGTCTTTGTCCATAGCACAGTTTGTTCCTTTTGATTGTGTTCTGTGTCAAGTTGACTTTCCGTTAAAGCTTCAGGCCAAACAAAACTGAAGAAAAACTTTCACATTTATCAGTGACAGGAAGCATGAGAAAGGATGAAAGGATTGTATGCGAGGATATGAAACTCTCCATGGAGCTGACATTATATAATATACCTACATTTATGAGAGTTCATTTCTTTTTATGCGCCAGCTGCGAAGAAGAACTGTCAACAGAAGAACTGAACATTCCTTTGGAACATGATATATTCTTCTGTTGGGAAACATTGTTGTAAGGTAACAATGTCAAGACAATTTGTTGACACGGGATATATACACCTGCTTACTCTTACAATGTGTTTCATTTTGCACAGTGGGTATATATGGGGTGGGGTAGATAAAGTGGTTGGCTACGGAGATTTCAGTAAGGGGAGCAAGATTCTCAAAAATGTGTAAAGGCTGATTCTTTTCCTGGAACCTGCTGAGTGTGTGCCAATTTGTACGTTCTGATGCCTGACTCCTCCCTGCTTCTCTGAATCATCAACACTGCAGAGAAACAGTTTGCAGGCACTGAGATGTGGCCAGGCTGAGAAACTTGTCTGCAGGGCAGTTGGGTAGTCAAATATTCTGTGACATTCTAGTCTGTTCTGAAACCCTGTTCCATGGCTTGACTACCCCAGTCCTGCAGACAATTCCAACCCTGAAATTTTGACTGTTCCCCCTTATAGAAAAGTATGGAGCCTCTCTCTGGCAGGTACGCATTCAATAAAATGGCTTTTTTCCTCTGGATTTTGGAGTTGTTGTTATGCAAGGTCAAGTCATCCCCAACTTATGGCAATAATATGAATGACTGCTCTCCAAAACGTCTTGTCCTTGGCAGCCCTACTCAGTTCTTGTAAGTGCCAGTTCTGTGGCTTCTTTTGTGGAGTCAAATCATCTCATACTTGATCTTCCTTTCCTTATTTGGCCTTCAGCTTTCCCTAACATGATTGTCTTCTCCAGTGGACCTTGCCTTCTCATGATGTGCCAGAAGCATGACGTCCTCAGTTTCATCATTTTTTGCTTCTAGGAAAGTTCTGGCTTTTGATCTACGGGCCCACTTGTTCTTTCTTTCAGTTCAATGTACTTGCAAGACACTCCTGTCAGCTTTCTTCACTGTGCAGCATTCTCACCCATACAGAGTGATCAAGAAAACAACAGAGTGCATGATCTTGGCATTGGACTCCAGTGAAACATTTTGACATTTGTAGGATGACATGTCAAGAACAACTTATTTGCATCATTTCAGATTCTGAGAATTAGATTGAAGCTTAGTTTAGCTGCACCATCTGATCATATGGTAGAATCCTTCCCAAGAAATGAAGATTCCTATAAGAATAAAACATGTATACAAGGAGGAAAGCTGGTCTAGAACTTTTCTCAGTGTTCAAGCTTTGCAGTGGGAAGGCTATGGAGGAACTTCCAGTTTTGTGGGATACCATACTACACCACCAGTAGACAGAAGTAATAGATCCAATTCAATATGGTTGAGTTTCTTACCTGCTGTTTGAGAGAACTCATGCTTAAATACAAGTCTAACACAATCTCAGTACGTGTTGTTGGCAGCTCACAAATAGAGCAGTGTCCCTTTAAAGCACTGCAAAGCAATAACAGCTTGGGTGTCTCCTGGTGACAACACATCACTTTACAGATGAGTAGTGTCTGAATGTCCTGGCTTCCCAGCGGTGCGTTTAAAGACTTCAAGCACTCATCTGAACACTCAAATGATAAGTAAACCTCGGGGACAATTGTCTGTGGCCAAAATGGAAGGCTTGGGTTTGTTTCAGTGAATAAATCATTAGGTTAAGCAACAGTTTCCGTTTCATTTTGAAAGAAGGGAACACATTTTACTCACTGGGATGCTTTGGGAGTTCTCCATTCTAAATGTCTTCAGCACTTTGTAAGTGAGCACTCCATCAGACAGTGATATCCCTTCCCTGGTGTGCATTTGGCCAGCATTAGGAAACAGCAAGAGTGGCACCAAAGGCAGTGAAGGATCCATCCTGGCTATTTTGTTTCAGTATTAAAACTTGCATCAATGTGATGCAAATGAGTTGCTATAATAGGTTTCAGGTTACTCACCACTGCCGCTAGTCACATAGAACAGCCTTTTATTCCACAAAGGAACCACTGGTACTGTTGGCCTACAATGACTTGAACTGAACCAATACATTTATTTACTGCATCTTAATTCTACTTGTCTTCCAAGTCACTCAGGACAACATGTACGCGATTGACTCCATGTTCATGTCGCAGCAAGGCATTTTGGTAGATTCAGGCTAAGAGAAAAGCCCTTGTTGGACATTTGAAAACCTTAAGCATGGAGGGAAGAAGTCAATTGCAACCTCCATGAGTGAACAGAGAAGGTCTGAGTTGATTAGAGTGATCATGTGTCCTCTCTTACAAAGGACAGCCCTCTATTTCGAAGGCCTCTCTCCTTGAAGGGCTGTCCAGTCCAAACCTAGTGTAAAGATAAAGAACCATCAGGAGAAAGAGCTGCGCCTTGAAGGTGCCCATCAAGAATACCTGCAGAAAGTTCACCTGGCATAGTCCTTCACACTATGGTGAGATATACTATGTTTCCATTTAAATGACTGTGGTTATTTCTACATTTGCACCTATCCATCACATCAGGAGATACGGATTTTATGCAATATGTTCCATCTTCTTTGGAAGTACCAACATTCTTTGGAAGTACCAACATATGAATGATGTCATAATATGCAAATATGCAGTTTCTGTCTGTTCAAATACGGTTTGTTATGCGCATGTGAGAGCACAGCACTTTCTTTGCAAATTACACATGTTCCACTGAATGACGTTGCAATGTGCCATGCAAAACATGACAGAGGGAAGGCCAGATAGAAAACCAATGACATCCTGGATGCAGGCATGAAAGCAGAGCACCTGTGAGCTGGCTCAAGCACTTCCAGCACTGCAAGTAAAGTTAGGATTCGCATTAACCATGCTTACAGCAGATCTTGTCCATCAACACAGGGTCAGAGCTGGAAGGGTCAGAGGGCATGTCCCTGCCTCCCACCATGCCTAGATTGCTGAATGCTGTATTGATCGGTCCAGAGCCATGGCTAAGTACGAAAGCAGATAGTCTCTGTGTTGCATACTTGGAGATTATGCATGCTGGCTGTCGTCCTCACCAAACCCAGAAGAATAACCCAGTGAGGGAAAAGGCATGGCATCTCTGTGCTGAGCTGTCCATTACAGATGCCATTTCCACATCCTAAACAGAATGTCCTAGTGACTTTGAGGCTAGTGCACGGAAGGTGGAAAACTCATCCTGGAAATCCCACTTGCTTCATCTCTGGTTTCGAGTGCATTATTTATAACACCGATTTTATTTCCACCCTGCCATTCAGTCCAAAGACTCTCAGAGTTGCTTCCAAGAATAAGTAGGTTGAAGAGGGTCCTTGGTAAAGTGACTTTATTTGGGCCCCTGGCTCTAAAGATTTAGCAGGATACAGCAACCAATAGCAGTAGTATTCAGGCAGAGTGGCCATTAATGTCACGAAATACCCCTGACCTACCAAAACTCCATGATGCATGAACATGGGGGTCCAGGCCTGCCCATCAAGTACTCCACTGGAGCTCCTGGAAAAGGGATGTCCCAGGCAAGTCTCATCAGTGGTCCCTACCCTCCTGCCCCTGCCCTATCCACTGTCCAAATACCTGGATGCCCTGTGCTTACCATGACCATCTCCAGAGGTTTCCCAACATGAAGTTCCAACACCCTGATCTTTGATCATTAGTTTATCTGGAAATAAATCTCAGTTCAATGACTGGGAGACTGAAGTTAATGTATTGTGGACTGTAGTATTATTGTGATGTAAGTCTTGTTGAACAGCTACTGGGGGAGTATAAAAAACTGTGTGAACTGATGAGGAACAAACGTGGGCTGAACCAATTCTTGCCAAGGCAGAGAAAGCGAGACTGCTGTTGACAGCAATGATTCTCACAAATAAGACATATAAGGCAGAAAAAGTAAACCTGTTAAGGTGACTTTTATTGTAACTTTCAAGAAACTGGTAGAGCCCTGGTTCCTTGCTCGGGTTCTTAGGGTTGCAGTGTCCTAGCACAGGCTTAGTGTACACATGTACCAAAGCCAACATTACTCTAAATGCATGTCAAGAAGATATACTTTCTTTTCACTGTTACTCTAAGGTAGGACCAGGGCCCGAGGTGTAAATCTTAAAAGCACATGTACTGGTCTAGGCCCCTACCTTGGAGTCAGAATGAAAGCACATGCTTAAAGAAATGTCTATTTCTGAACTACGGTGATTAAATCCTGAGGAGGTAGAGTAGATGGCTGCCCTACGGATTACAAGCTGGGAATAATATTCTAATTCTTCTCCTATATAAAAAAAGCTCACTGCCACAGGAAAACTAGCACTGTAGAAGAACTAGCATATCACAGAACCTTCCGTCTGCTCTGATGACTCTCTGCTTGCAGGAAGTTTAAAGCAAAGACGAATGCTGAGGTTCACAACTGTTGTGTACTTCATGTGTGAAGGAGTAACAATAGTGTAAGAGCTGCAGGGGCATGTCTCTCTGATTTGTTCCTGATCGGAAAACTGTTGCCACTGGTTAACATGTCTTTATCAGAGAAGCCTTGTCCCCGGAAGCGGCTGGAAGGGAAGTGTCCAGCCGATGGATAAGCCCCTCAGTGACAAGCAGAGGGGTGGAAAGCTCAGGCAATCATCGACGGTGTCACAGCCGGTATTTAGACATTGGTGGGTGTGGACCTTCGCTTTGGATTGCCCTGCAAATTGTCAGAGGGCTTAAATGATGTTTGTCTCCAGTTTTGTGTTCAGCAAAAGTTCGGAATAGCTAACATTGTCCTGTCTTTTCCTTTCTTCCTCTTGGAGGATGTTTGAGGTAGGGCTCAAGCTTGTTTCTGGAGTTTTAAGAACTCGCCAATGGATTAGCAATATATAATTTTACTTTTCAAGATCTTTTCTGTGTCTTCCAAATTATACAAGACCTTATTTCAAAAGTTCTAACAACTCAGTTTTACCAGATTTCCTTTTTTATTTATTGTTACACATTTCATCTACCTGCATGCATTTATTTATTATATTCATATTTTGGCTTTTTCTTTTCATGGGAAAATATCCACAAACAGGGATCCTAAATCACAATCCATCTGTCATGTTAAATTAACTAAGAGATCCTAGCTATATAATGAAAGATACAGCATACATGAATTTATAATTAAAACTAGCACAAAATAAAATATAACACATGTTCACACCAATAGTGCAAGAAATACTAAAGCAGAAATATATATTGATTTATACTTTTTGTATCATCATCATCATCATCATCCTCATCACCATCATCTGAGACATACCGTAAATGTCTATGTTTCTATTATTATTAGTTGATGAAAGCTTTGGAGCTGATATTGAAAGATATCTAGTAAGATATCTGTTGTTTCAGGGCTAAAGTCAAGTATGAAGTTAACCTAGCTACATCCCTCTTAGAATTTTTTTCCTGAAAGTCTTGAATTTTTTCACAGATCAAAGTAACCCACATTTCCGCTTTTTACAAGATTCTAAATAATGTTATGCATAGATTATTTTTAAAAGAACACACACAGCTGGCTTTCATTTCCTGCTGTTTTTGCCACAAAGCAGTTATGATCAAAAGAAGGTCTACAGTAGGGTTCAAAAGTCTTGGTCTTAATATGGATGAAAACAAAAATGCCCAAAGAAATCATTCAAATTTTTTGATGAGACCATTCTGTGACTGATGAAAAATGGAAGTGGGGAAAGTTTGTCTCCTGATTAAGATCAATCACTCAAAGAAAAATATAAAAGATTAAATATAAAACAAAAATCGGGCCTGTTACATCTGACAGACTGGTACCAGCTTTAGCATCCAGGAAGGGAAGGGTATGATCATTTAACCTTTTCAGTACAGACAATCAGATGCAGTGTGTGTTCTGCCAAATGTGTGAGGTGCTGGGGCAGCACCAGGGCTCCCTCTTCTGGCCAGAGATGAGAATAGCAGCCCTGGTGGTTGCAGGACCCAGCCCACAGTCAATCACAGCCACCTGGGATGTAGTGAGCACCACCTGGGGGCCCTGGGGGACAAGTTATATAAGAACCCGCTCTTCCCTCCAGATGCTGTCGCAGCATATAATGGTCCTGATGCTGCTGGAGCTCCCCGGGCCTTCTGGAAACTGCCTGTCACCTCGCTACTGGACCATGAACGACTTCACCTGCTCCAGTCCCAGATATCCACTTCTCCTCGACTTGTCTCTCTGGCTTTCAGCTCCTGACTGGCATTGACTGTTCTGCTTTGTTCAGACTGGCCTACCTTGCTCCTCTGTTTCCCACATCGATCTCTGGATTGCCTGACTCTGATTTAGAATGGGGTTGTATATTGTACTGGTGCCCTGACCTGATTCCCAGCTGCCCACACTCCAGATGCTGACAAAATGAATGGACCCAAGCAGGCCTTTGGCTGGGTCCATGCCATCCTAAGCCATTCCTGACCAGACAGTCTGAGCGTGTGTGTAGAACTCCATGAGCCCAACAAGGTGAAGGAATTCCAATAGAAACCTGGTGCCATCCCAGCTAGCTCAGAAAGGGAAGCTGCTGGGCAGTGGCGTCATTTTTTCCTGTTATGTTCTCTAATACCATGTCTCAGATGCACCTACTCAGCACTTGTCAACAGCAGGACGGGGCTCTTGCAGAGGAGGATGGAATTATGACAGGCCACTGCAAGATCAAATCTTCTCAGTCCCCAGGTTTTGCCTGCTGCAAGACATCAAAATCAGTTGGGTGAAGCATCAAACATCTCATCCAACCACATCCCCACAATGCTGGCTAGGTTTCCATCCCCATGCAAGATTAAGTTCTTGGGGGATTCCTCGAACACATTGTGGATATAAAAAGTTTTGAAGCACGGAATGATGGGGTGGAGAAGAATAATTTCAGTTACATGCTTCGCAACTGGTATTATGCATGACCATCTGAAGAAGAGGCAGGGGAACATTAAATCCAAGTCTTAGGTAACTTGGCTGCACAATGGAATGGCACAGCTCAGTTTCTTCTTCAAACAAGTTAGAAGAGAAAATCTGCAGTTCGATCCTGTCCGATCAAATGCATCTCTTTAGAACAGCTGCCATACATTTCTAACTCTTCTGGAAACTTGTGGCTATTACTTTTTTGTAGATTGCCAGTAGAACATCTTGTATGGAAGTGAATAATTAGTCTTGTCTTTAGATACCAGGCAAGTATTTGCAAGAAGGTATATGGATTTTTGAAGGATGAGATTAAAGGTGGGTTATAAGATCAGAAAATTACAGATATTTTCTTTCCTTTATCTGCATAGCACAGACTTTTCATTTTTTTTAAAAAATAGCGACAATGGTTGGTCAAAACTTCTCTTGTGATGGTTTTTAATGATCCTCAGAATTCTCTTTCTAATATCGCTATGCCATTTTATTTTCCACACCAGGAATCAAAGCTGTGGATTTGCTGGCACAGATAATAACACTCTTCCCCAATCTTGCAGACTAAAAATACAATAAACAAGGGTGGAATCTTGTGCATGGTTAGAAAGAAAAAAGCCCTACAACTCCCAGAGTGCCCCAGTCCACATAGGTCCGCTCCTGAAGACATTAACCTGAATGTCCCGAAGGTCTGCAAACTCTATTCTCAAGTCCTTGAAAAAGCAGCCATTCAGTTATGCAGCCATTGCCCAATGAAGCCTGTTCTGAATGTGATACACAACGACTCAGATTTACACAACTATAACTGCTCTCTGTGCCACTGAATCTGAAAAAATGCAATTAAGCAAACTGTGCATGAATGGAAAACTATTATTCAGATCAGCTGCCTCTGCTTCTGAATGAGGAATGTGATTAACAGCTGAAGGGAGTAATATGTACACCATGGATAACAATGAGACATTTCACCCCCAAAAAGGTATATTTGCTTTTGTAGGTTTTTTTTGGAATAAATTTGGACAAAGTGATATTTTGCCTCTCTACCACGCACATGCAGCTATTAAATGCACCAAGTTTCTGTCAGGGCAAAAAGTGGTAAATTTATTTTACACAAATGTGGGGGCATTAGGATGCTTTCAAAACCTTTGGTTCTTCTGTTAGACCTATCAATGCCTTTCATCAGTTACTTTTTCTCAGTGTCATTGCTTCAGAGTAATGGAAAGATTTGCTGAACCCATTTTGCCATCAATTCCAAAGCACCTTAGTGATATAAAGGGGCATAAGGTGACAGGTTACAGTGTATGTAGGATTGAGCTATATGGGCAGGAATATTAAAGTACAAGGGGTATGCTAAAGCTTTAAGGATTAAAAGGGAGTTGGCAAGCAGTTGTGTTTCACAGGTAGACTTTCTGCTATATAAAGCTATGAGCTCTTGGAGCTCTAGGCACTATTTTGGTACTTCACAGTCACAGATCAATGGGTCACAAATGGATTTGGGGAGAATAGGGAGAACAGATGTCAAGACACATTTGCTCATGCAGAGACCCATAAACAGGTGGAATGGCCCATGAAGCCGGATTACTGAGGCAAAAAAGATTAGAACCATTTTCAGAACAATTAAAGTGTGTCTTGGGAGACATAGAGTACTAAAATGGGTTAGGTCTGATGGCCTGAGTATTCCTCAGTCATGCCTAAGTTTATTTTCTCCTCTGAACCTGACTTTCCAGGGCACTGTCTCTCAGTCCTTCTGTTATACCTGTGCTGGACATGGCAGCATGGCTTCAATGCAGGTTTGTTTAGCAAGGCCTAGCGAAGTGTGTATGTTTGCCAACGGTGTCGATTGGAATGGCTCTATCCAAGTGTGCAGGACCTGGTGATACATTTGCTCAAGATGTTCAAGGGATCCTTCCTCTTGCCAAAGCCCTTTGCACACACCACAATGCTACATGGAAAACCTTCTAGCCATGCAGGTGCTTCTCAGGTTTCTAGGACTCACGTGTACACTTTGGAGACTCTACAATGGGCTGAGAGTTCTCATACTTTAGAACTGTTTCCTGCAGAACTGTCGCTTGCAAGTTCATTGCTGTGGTAGGCACCATGAAGGCATAAGTTGTGACTAAAACAGAACTTGGCCATTGCATTTTTTGATCACTCCTTTTCCCACCGGTTCCTGAGTGAATGGGTCTTGATGTTTTGGGACACAGTGGGAAAAAGAAAAGTGGGGTGCAGAAGGGCCAGGGGGCAGCCACATGAAGTGATGGTGAGAAAGTTCACTAGTCTTTTCAGGCATCTTTGGAATCTGTTCCCCCCTTACAATTTCCCTTATTGTCACGCCATCACTTCCCTCTGCCAGTCAATGGGCTGATCTCAGGTTTCTCATAATGATATCAGTGTACTGTGGTGTGACCACATGGTGAGGTCACCACACACAAAAGAAGCAATTTAAGATAACGGTCTTGATATTTTCTGCTGTACATGGTGGCTTATTTGCAATTGCAATCTTTACTGTCTTTTCAGCGCCAGGCAAAGGCCTTCCCTTTTAAAAAACATTGTAATAACTCATTGCCATAGACCTTAGTCTTGTATGTTTTTCTGTATTTTATTGTTGTTTTTAATGTGTTATTGGTTTTGTTATGTTTTTATTGTGCTTTTATCTCATGATTGTGTGCCACCCAGAGGTACTGTGGCACAACTGGGTGGCATACAAATGTTTTAAACAAGCAAGCAATTGAGTACGGTCCTGTATCCAAAAGTATGCTCTGAAGCTTACATCAACCTTATCTTAGTTTGACTACTTTGCACAGACACTTCTGCTTCCCTTAAGGAAGTGTTTTTGCCTTCAGAGAACACAATGAGATGGTTTGTGCACCTTACACCACTCATAACATTTTAAATATTATTTCATCTGTAAGCGTCCCTGGCATGCTCTCATATTCTGAATCTATATAAGACTAGATAAGCCAATTTGCATGGTATATTAATATCCATGTATGAATATAAATGAAACTTTCAGTGTCTTATCAAGTAGTACCATATAAATGCAGTGTATCATTTCATATATAATAGAAAATGTCTTCTAAAGTGGAAGTTTTACCTAATTTTCCAGCTAACGATTCCTGTGTCATGACAGACCTCCCCACTCCATAGCTAGTGTGTTCCTGAGACTCACTCAGATCCTATAATGACCAAAGTCCCAAAAAACTTGTTTGTGTGCGCAACAGAACTTTCCTACTGGCATTTCTGGGAAGTAAATAAAATATGTGTGTATCTCCAGCCATCCCATCCTCAAATGGCATTGAGGAGAAAGGGAGAAGAGCAGATCAAGGAAAGGAACAAATCAAGGAAGATGCAGACATCTCTCCACCTATTTTCTAAGTTAAACCATCTCAGCTTTTCTCACAGGGGAGTTGCTCCAACCCTTGCTCATTTTGATTCTTCTTTTCTGCACTTTTTCTATCTCTACCACAGCCTTTTTAGGTATGATGATCACAACTGTACAGCATATTCTAAGACAAGTCACACCATGAATTTGTATATGTAAAACCTGGTCTTGGTAGCTTTATTTTCAGCCTCTTTCCTAATTGTGCCTAAGTCAGAGGTTGCCCTTTTCACATGAGCCACACACTGGGTTGACCTTGTCATTGAGCTGTCCAGCACAACCCCAAGATTCCTTTCTTGGTCAATCACACTTGGTTCAGACCAAGGGGTTTATACTGGAAGCTGCAATTTTTGGTTCAGTAAGCATTACCTTACACCTCTTTCCCTTGATCTGCACTTGCCATTTTGATGCCCATTCACCCCAGGAGACATCTTCCTGGGGTGCCCATTTTGGTGTTAATCATCCTAAGTAATGTTTGCCCTTTTGCTCATGAAACTACTTTGTGTTTGCACCATCAAAGTTCCTGACCTGTGATGCATGTCAAGACACTTCCTCACATTAGCACCAATGTTCAAGGTTCACTCCCCAAAACAGGTTGGAGTTTGTTTTTTGGTTAGCAAATGCAAAATATTTCCTTCTCATTCTACATGTTGCACATTAAATGTGTATTTTCTATTACTTTAATGCTGCTGCAGCAGCAGCTGTTATTGTTATCAATGAATGTCCTTCAAGTTGACCCTGTCCTGAACAGTCCTCCTTGTGAACTTAAGGCTGTGGCTTCCTCTATAGAATGGGACAATCCCATAATTGGTCACCTGCTTCTACTTCTGCCTTTGACTTAGCATGTTTGTCTTCACCAGTGACTCTTGTCCTCTTGAAATACAACTTCAGGCATATCAGTTTTGCTCAGGGCAAGTTCTGGATTGATTTGGGCTAAGACCAATTTGTTTGACTTTCTGTTGGACCATGATATTTGTAAATCTTTCTTCCAGCACACCTCCAGTTCTGAGTGCATCGACTGTCTTCTTGTCATCTTTCTTCACTTTCCACCTTTCACACCCATAGATTGTGGTTCGGATTTCAGTAGCATGGATGCTTTTGTCTCCAGGGAAACACTCTTACACCTGATGATCTTTTCTAATTGCTTCTTTGCTTACCTTCTGTGTGCTTACCTCACTTTCATAATTACCTCACTTTCATAATTACCTCACTTTCATAATTTCTTGGCTGCCGTCTCCCTTTGAATTGATAACTGAATGAAGAAACGTTAGTTCCTCCACTGCTGACATGAAAGTTATGTGATTCTTCTGTAGTCATTTTTCCCCTTAATGTTCAGCTGAAGTCCTGTTTTTCCACTGCCTCCTTCTCCTTCTTCATACTACTGCATTGTGCCAGTAATATGGCAACATCTGTATTGTCTCAACCAATGGGGAAATAAAATACACCTTTGTCAGATGCCTTTGGGAAATGGTCCCTTTGCATCTCCTGCCTTAAAGTTTAAAATACATGTTTAATATTTCTAATCCGTGGTTCATTGCATTTTGATTTTCATATTTGTTGGCACATTCTTAGGATTCAGACAGACTCAATTCTGCTAATTGGAATAGTTCTATTAGCACCCTGTTTACTGCAAGTGCTTTCATGGCAAACTTCATTTCACTTTCAGATATTGGGGGCTCTTTCTCATCTTTGTATCCCTTCTGTGTATTATTTTGACCTTCTCTCTATATTACCCTTGTCAGACAGCTATTACTGCAATATACTTTCTTAATATAAGATTCAGTATATATCACACGTATTCATTTCTCATTATTTAGTTCTGCTTCCTCAGGACAATCTGTGTTGCAGATTTTGGGCCTCCTTTTTTATTTATGTAATCATACTTTAGGGGGGAAATGTTCTATTGCACACTTCACACTGCTAAGTGCCAGAACTGGAAATTATTTGCCTAACTTTCTCAAAAGAAATGAAGATGAAGTCATAACCATTACAAAACCTCTTGATAAGACTGGTACAAATCTTCAGTAGAAATACTATACATAATTACTCAGAAGTAAATCGAACTGAATTCAATGAGGCTCAGTCCAAAGCATTGGCACATTCATGTTGTCAATGTGTTGCATTGCAAATGTGTATTTCCTACCTTTCAACATGTATTTAGGATGCTGTTCTGTGATTTTGCTGCCTGCTAAATGGAAGCCTCTAATCCTGGAGACTTCTGATTACCTTGTTTCCCACCAGTCTGCTGCCAACAACACAGGAAAAGCAATGGGTGCAATTTTTCATGATTCTATTCTCCCTTTTTATTCTGGGTAGGCCTCTAAATCTGTATAGAGAAATCACCCTGCTTCACACAAGGCTAAATTTGGTGCTGGAGAGATCAGAGATGAGAATAGCTCCCAGAGTTTCCTTTCTTGTTACTAGCCACTGGAATTGCTCCTTTGTTCACCTCTATAAAGTCATCCAAGTTTGCTTCTGTGATCTCAGGAAGCAGCCTTTTAGTGAGAGAATAGAGGCAGGCCTGGAGGGGGGAGGGATTGGTATACAGAGCCCCCTCCTGAATTGCAGGAGTGTCTACCATTTTGGACAGGGGGATACCAATATATTCTATGCCCCCTGGGAGGCTGTCCCAGGGACTATTGCATTGCTTTGCCATTGCATATTTTGTTCAGCTTAATCTGTCAAAAAATGTCACAGCGCCTTAGAAAAGTGCAAAATCCAATGGATAACAAAGACCTAATTCACCCATTTGCCCAAGAGGATCAAATCCAGTCAATTAAAAAAAATCTGCAAAATTGAATTCTTCAAGCATTGCAACCTAAACCTAATCATTTCTTCATCTCCTCATATCAGCCTGCCTGAAAGTATGCAAACATTTGCAAGTCTTTTCTTAGCTTTCTGGAATCCCTTAGATACATATGTTTTCCAGTGGAGCAGGTAGTCACAGGCAAGCCCTCATTTATGCAATATTTTACCTGAAAAGGAAATGCAACCTTCTCCTGAAATGGTTTCGAACAGCATGGATGTCATTGCACATCAAGAGAAAAAACTTCCTTTGTCCCATGCTCCTCAAGACCTAACTGAAGTTGGATTTGTTTGCAATTATTGATTTCAGTGGTGAGAAATTCACATGGGATGTGACAGATTCCTATCTGCCTGGCCTGGTAAATGCTGCTTTATAAGGGAAGTTATTGGAGTGTGAAGTTCAGAAAATAGAATGCATGTACCGGATCTGGTACAAAGGTATTTGAGCTATAAGAAATGATTGAATATCTCTTACTACTTAAAATTAATTATAACATAAGATGGCATACAAGACACCATGGAGATGGGTAAATAAATCCTAGTTGCTTTTGCTAAGGTTTCTGATAATAATTGTTCCCTGCCCTTTGTTGGGAATCTCACTGCCCCATCATCCTGGCCATTTTACCAAATTGCTCTGATATAGCAGCTCAATTATAATGCGGAAAATTTTTACTAGGAAGAGACTAGTATGCTGTAGAAAACTGCAATGCAATCTATGTCCTCTTGAAATCAATGGCAAATGCCTAATGACTCTAGGGTGTAATAACAGCCATATAGAGCATGTATTTATCCCCACAAAGGGGGTGACAGCTGTGCAGAATTTATGGTCACCAACCTCACTGTGTACATAGGCTTTACATATTCTCTTGCATGTCACTGTCTCCATAAGTGGAAGCAGTGGCTAGAAATCTGTATGAGCGACAGCTGCTACACTGGAGGGAGCCATCCCTATGCAATGGGAGCCTTCTGCGGAACCTGGTTTTATTGAGAGTGCTGTGTTGCTTCCCCTGAGCCACCAATGGCCACAAGATTACTGCATGTGGAACCGATTTTGTTCTTCAGGGGAAATCCACGTGGTATAAGGCTGAGGTGCAGCAGAGAATGAATGATGCAAAATCTCTGAACGCTTTTCATATGTGCATTGGCTCAGTCTTCATGGGGTTTAATGACAGGATAGTTGCCACAGAAAAATGAGTTGCACAGAATTGTATTTGTCACTGGGACACAGCAGACAGGAAGCATGTAAACCTCGTACACATGACCTTCGTCTTAGACTCAGAACAAAAAGGGGTTCTTTGCTAAACATGGCTCGGCAGCACAAAGCCATGGGCGCTGGGGATCACACTTCCTTCACGCTATACATGTTCACTTAAGGAGACAAAATGTATGCATTGTAACTTCTAAATATGATTCCTGCAATGGACTGACTTCACATGTCCTTTGCATGTGAGGCTTTTCCAGAAACTGCAACTAGTACAAAATATGGCAGCCAATTGGTCTCTGGGACATCACGGAGAGACTGCATGTCACACATTTTAAAGTCTTTGCACTGCCTGCCAGTACTTTTCTGCACACAGTGCAAGGTGCTGACAATTACTTTTAAAGCCCTTTGTGGCTTGGGCCCAAAATACCTTCAGGAGCACCTTAGCCCTCACATTCTTTGCTCCGTTGGAGGACACACTCTAATGGAGCCAAGCTCAGGGAGCCAAGGTTCCATTTGGATGCCAGGAAGCACTTCCTCACAGTCAGGACCCCGAGGGTGTGGAATGGGCTTCTCCGGGAGGTGGTTGAGGCCCCATCGGTGCGGGTGTTCAAGGATAGGCTGGACATGCACGTGGTGGGCATGCCATGAGTGGAGCCGGCTGGAGCCGGGGGTTGGACTAGATGGCCCGGGAGGGTCCTTTTGACTCGCTCTGTTTCTATGTTTATTCCACCTCACCAACTAAGGTCCTCTATGGATGATCTCCTGAAGTCTGCTTCTGTAAGGGTCATGTCAACACCCCAGAGGACTTTCTCAGTGGTTGCCCTTAAGCTGTGGAATGATTTGCCTGGAGAGATGTGTTTGATATCCCAGAAGGATACCTTCAAGAGGGAACTGAAGATGTATTTCTTCCAAAAGACCTTACCAGATTAGTTCCTAGATTAGTTTTATTTAACATGCTTACTTTTAGTAAAATGCAAAAGTGTTGTTGTTGTTGTTGTTATTTTATTATTTTGTTTTAATCAGTGGTAAACTGCCCAGAACCTTTGGTAACTGCCCAGAACCAGGATGGCATATAAAATTATAACAAATTGCCACAGACAATTAAAAAGCAGCTGCCATGTAAAGTACTAAACAATTGTTAACTTCTTTAAGAATTATGGAACACTAAATAGGGGTTATCCTCATCTTATGAAATAGCTCAGTGGAAATATGTAAATACATGAAGCTGAGCTAGGTCCATTGATCTTTCCATTGTTAGATGTTTTTACATACTGGAATCAAGAACCCAAGTATCATTAGTAGTTTGATTGGAGAGAAATTATTTCTCCCATTAATGGCATATTGGAATAGATACACCATTAATTGCACATTGGAATGAAACATGTATTATATACAGTAATTGCTGCTTTCCATTTCTGTTTCCCCAGAATCATCCAGGCAATATTCAGGCTTCTATCTTTTTATTTGCAGAATTTTGTTTAATCTTTTGGAAGGTTTTAGAAGGTGCTCACTGCTTCTGCCTACCTTAGCCATGTTGCTGGGATGGACACCTGTGCCTCTTGGCATTCAAAGAATATTTTGGTGTCATACTGTGACACTGAGTGCGATTTTATGACGAGCATGATTGTGTTGATGATCAGCACACAATGCACAGTTCCAACACTAGCAGCCTGGAAAGTTTAAAATTACAAAGCAATGTTCTGTATTATTATTATTACAAAGACACAGATATTTTATTGTTAAAGCTTGTCAGAACACACCTCCTGAAAGGGCTTTTATTGGATGTGCCACCTAAATTAGCTTTCCCATCAATTCTGCAGCCACTTTCACTCCTATATAGTGAGCATCCTGGCGATTACATTACCAGTTTTATAGAAATCAAAGTAACGAAGCAATGAATGGAAACTGCATTGAACTTCAGACAACTATGCTGACACTTTTTTCCTGGTGAGGCAATTATGGCATGTAGAAAATGCTATTTTGATGCTATTAGCTGTTGACAATTTAATAAACTGAAGCATTTCTCACAAATCTTTCAGAGACCGAGATAACACACAGAGCAACAAGACTCACGCCTTCCACACATAAATGTTAAACGGGCACCAGATCCAGTTAGAAAATAAACAAGAAATTTAGCAGCAAAATCAACAGGTTTCTTTTCCTTTCTTTTTAAAGCAGTGAAATGTTAAATAGCAATGTGACTTTCTCTGTGACTCAAGAACAAAGAAGCATCGTTTAAAACGGCTAATAAAATTAGCTAAGAAAAAAGATAAATGTGCTTGCTAGACTTCTAACCGGCCCCCTCCCACTTATATACCCCAATCCCATTCCATATGTACAATTTCACAAGTCATGAAAGTTTCTGTTTTAATTCTGGAATTAAATTGGTGGCATTTCTGAAATCAGTCCTTGCCCACCTTGCCGCTTCCCTTCCACATGCCCCCTTTTGGCATTGTTACAAAAATATACTTTAAAAATCATGGTTTCTTCTGCAGTTCTTTTGAAAATCCTAACAAATGTATAAACCTGTTGGCAGTGATGATGATCGCTGTGAAAACTATGTAAACATGGCAGAAGAATCTTTATTTCCTGTGCTATCTCTCCATCGTCCATTTCTCTTCCAGGTTCACACTCAATAGACACAATGCCTGGATGGCTTTCTCAGCCTCCAGTAGAATGTCTACATTTTTTGATGAGTGCTGGTTTGCTGAAGTTTTGTCCAGCTTTTCTAAGACTGGCTGGCACTTTGCAAAATAATGCATAAGGCTGTACACAAATTTAGATGCAGGCAGGTCTCTAGATACAACCATTTCTGATTAGGTGAGTCTGCTATAGCTCTGAGGCCTCAAGACCAAAGCTGTGGGGCAGGGGAAAAGCCATGAGTTGGATACTGCAGACAAGCACAATGCTGCACTGCTTTAGTCATCATATTTCACCAGTACATTTGTTAAAGCTCAGGGAACCAAGAACCAAGATTCGGTTTGGATGCCAGGAAGCACTTCCTGACAGTCGGGACCCCGAGGGTGTGGAAAGAGCTTCCACGGGAGGTCGTTGAGGCCCCATCAGTGAGGGTGTTCAAGGATAGGCTGGACGTCCACATGGTGGGCATGTCATGAGCAGAGCCGGCTGGAGCTGGGGGTCAGACTAGATGCCCCGGGAGACCCTTTCTGATTCACTCTGTTTCTATCTATCTTTCTATCATCTTTCTATCTTTCTATGTTAAACTGGAATAATGTTCCTCTTGTTATTTTTTGTGTACTTTCTTCATGCATTACCTATGCCAGACTTCATGAAGGACCTCCCTACTTTGAATAGCTAAGTATTGATAGGTGTCCTTTATAGCTTTTTATTTCCCTTTATTTCTCAGCTGAGCTCAAACATTGGAAGGCTGATGAGGTAGAGAGAACCCCTGTAGGAGAAAGCTTCTACTCTTATCCCAAATCTTCCTTTACTCTAAAATTGAAATCCACAGATCCGCTATCCTATACATGATCAGGGCAGCTGTAGATGGAAGTAAATGGGTTTGCTGCCATCATATCTACTTTGTCCATAAAGCATGTTTTAACAACCCCAAAACCTAGATCCATATTTGATGCAATTGATGCACTGTTTTGAATGCATCAATTGATCTGGGTTATTTAGTCAAGATGCCCTGGAAAGACACTGGATTTTGGAATACAGCTGAAGCCTTAGAACTTTCCGGATAAATAAAAATGCAAATAAAAGTAAATATAATAGTCATTTCCTAAATAAACTTATGCTAAGGCTATTTATTGTCTTGAAGAAGCATGCAGTATTTGCAGTATTTTTTGTTTTAAATGTGAAGGCTATTACTTGTAGCAGCCTGACTATGTTTTATAGCAGTTGTGAGATTAATGTGGATGTTTAACAGCCTAATTAGGTTTAATTTGGACTTCTCAGGTGGCTGGAAAGTCCTTGAAGATTCAGCACCTTCTGGCAGGGGTGGGGGGACTGTTTTGTTTGAATTCAGGAACTCTTTCTTTCCTAAGAAAAACATTCCAGAAACAATATTTTATATTCTTAAATATCAGTTGAGAAATTACACACTCCATTTAATGTGTTCTCTTTCTCAGGTTGGCCACTAAGTTGTATCCACTTTTAAATTCCAACACTACTTTATCAAGGATGGTCCATGATTCAGATCCATTACATAATCGTGAATTTAAAACAGAATAACAACTAAAGGTTCTCTCTTCCGTGGCTGCCCAGCTTTCTGAGCTAGCTGGCAGCCTCCCTGGTGTTCTCACCACTCCTCCAGGTAAAACTAGATGTGAGAATGGCTGGGAAAGACCACCTAGTTGCAGACATGCAGAAGCTGCAGATCCAGTTATGAACTGGATAATGCTGTCATCAACACCCCAAGGTTTATTTTATTTATTTACTTAGAAGGCTTCTATGCCGCCCCATTTGCCGAAGCCTCAGGGCGGCTCACAATAATAAATAAATAAACACAGTATAAAACAATATAATATAATTTGAGTCAACATGGCCTGAAAAATAAATAAATAAATAATATTAACAATTAAAATAACGTTTGAATAAAATGGTCTTCGCCTGGCGCCGAAAAACACATAACAACGGCGCCAGGCAGACCTCTCTGGGGAGCGCATTCCATAGGTGGGGGCCACCGCAGAGAAAGCCCTCCTCTGAGTACCTACCCTCCTGATATCCTTCATGGAGGGCTCCCGGAGAAGGGCCTCTCCCGCTGATCTCAAGAGGCGGGCGGGCATATATGGACGTAAGCGCTCCTTCAGGTTCAGAGGCTGACCGAAGTTGGCTGCATCATACCTCAACCCTCCCACATTTTAAGATCAGCACTGGAAACCCTGCTTGTTGGCCTACCTTTAAATCATTTAGGTCAGTGGGGGGGAAAAGGATAGGGCTAGAATTTCATGCAAACTAGTCATCGGAATGATGTATTGCAGTATGATATATGCATTTCTGATTTATTTTCATGCACTTGAATCAGAAGGTGAGGTAGTTCAGGGTCAGTCTTCGGTCAGTTCCATTTTAAAATAATGCAATAGTAAAAACAATCCTTTATAGCACTTGAGTCTTGTGCCTTCATTTACTTAGGTTCTTAGAACAACCATTTTCTGCTGGTCTGCTTAATTATATAGCCGCTACATATATTTTAAGTACCTTGCAGTAAACTACCTTCCATTCACAGTACAATTAAATAATTTAATTTCATTAGCAATGGGAAAGCATTCTAGCATGAGTGAGCCAACAAGCTGGTCCAATTTCACTCGTTATTCATTGCAGAATTACATACCCAGTTGGAAGCTTATGTCGCTTTGAATTGTTTATGCTGTGCTTGTGAGGGCTTTCATGTTTCAGGGCTACAGAACTGAAATAGAATTTTAATAAAGGACTGGTTACTTGATTGTGCCTGAAATCCTTGGACTTAGCACAATTTAACATAGTCTGGCAATGCATACTTTATGGGGTTACCCTTGAAGAGTGTTTGGAACCACCACTTGGTGCAAAATGTGGAAGCTGCATAGAAAACAGGTGCATAATAGTAGGCCCAAATTGTATCAAGAGACATTTGCTTCCTGGGTGCAAGTCCAGGTGTTGATTTTAACCTTTACATCCTTAAACGTCTTTGGAGCTTGCTTTCTAAGTGTCCACCTTTCTTATGATGAATAATGTGTATTAAAATCTACAGAGAAGCGCTTTTGAAGGTACCATTGAATTCATTTTCCTGATATATGTGAATTGGCTTTTTTCCTGTATTGCTCACAAACTTCAGAATTACATTTGTGTCTTACTCACACACCCTCTTTGGTCTTTGAAAAAGTTTTGAAGAGGCATCTTTTCAGTTTAGCCATTTAAGATTGAAATTGTAAAACTTCCTAAGTTCCTTGTTGGCATTTAGCATATATAGGTGATAATATAAAGAAATAAGCAAATAAATAACCATCAGCCTAATGGAAAATACTGATCAATATTATAGAGAATTCTACACATAGTCTAGAAGTTATTCTGTGTGTGTACCATATATTATATGGTAATAGTACGTGTGTGTGTGTGTGTGTATGTATGCGCGCAAATGTCCCCATTAACTGGTTGAATGTTGGTTCACTGGCCAGGTTGTTTGAGATGTGATGGAAGAATTTGGCTTGGCAAAGATCTGGTTTGTAGTGCCAAAATCAGAACATGAGGATCAAGTGGTTAAGAGGAGAGAAAAAAGAATGTAGAAATCCAATTCCAGTTCCTAGGCTTCAAAAGGCCTCCAATGAATCTTCAGTACAGCCCAATGCCTTGGTTTGTCTGATGGGTGGACAACCCCAGATATTTGGTTGACATAAAAAAGTTAAACCTAAATCTACAGTATCACACTTAAATTTCTAGCAAAGTAAATGGCTCAAAGCCAGTGCTCAATTCCTTAAAAGTGGGCTGGAGAAGTGATGAGTCCTGATTGATTACATAATATGAATAAATTATTAGCCCTTATGGTAGCAGAAAAAGAATTAATCTTCTGAGCACAGTGAAATTAAAAGGTTTTGGCTTGCCTGAACTGAACAAAGTATGATGAATTTTTAATTCTGTGAATTAATTAAGCACATAATGAGGAATAGTTGGCAGAATAGCTCTAATTCTGATAAATAGCAAAATAATATAAATCCTGAAGGAAATAAATATCATTTATCATATAAACACAAAAATTAGTTCTGGGAAAGATATGGATGATAATAGAAACTACAAGAAGGAATTACAATAATTCTATTTGCTAATTTTGCATTATGTAATATGTAATTATGTTAGGCTGTCCCTTCTCCATAACTTTCGTGTCATGGCTGTTGGGATATTTGTCATTTCGGAAGGCAATTAGGTACCACACATGATGCAAATTATTATTAAACATACTGCCCGGGCCATGTGCGACAAGCTATTTGCCTCTCCTCTGATGATTTCTAAATAGCTAGAGAATCTTAATGCATCTGCTAAAATTTATTTCCACACCTTGAACTTTCAGGTGTCTGATGGATGGAAACAGATACAATTATCCCTGTGCAGTGCGACCCTATGCAAGTTCGGTGAGAGGTAAGCCACATTGTGTCTGGTAGACATTCCCTCTGGACGGTGTGTACAATCACAGAATAATCCTGCCCGTGATTAAGTAGAAATAGATTCCATGGACTGAGTATGAAAGGGCTTATTTTTATCACTAGTAATACCCTGGAAGCCCTTTGAGTGTTAAAATGCAACACTAAAATACATGCCAACTAATAATAAGAGGGTATTATTAAGGAAGATCCATTTCAGCTTTTCCCTACTGGATGTTCTTCAATGGTTGTTGTTGGTTGTGAAGTCATGTCCGACCCATCGCAACCCCATGGACAACATTCCTCCAGGCCTTCCTGTCCTCCACCATCCCCCGGAGTGCACGCAAGCCCACACCCACTGCCCCAGTGACCCCATCCAGCCACCTCATCCTCTGCCGCCCCCTTCTTTTGCCATCCATTGTTCCCAGCATTAGGCTCTTCTCCAGGGAGTCCTTCCTTCTCATTAGGTGGCCAAAGTGTTTGAGTTTCATCTTCAGTATCTAGTGGATTACAATTCCCTTCATTCCCAGGTAGGACTGCCAAGGGTCAATGAAAATGGAGGCTTTCACCGAAAACATATGGGGAGCACCCACTTGGGCAGCACTGCTCCATTTGCTACACATTCACCAAGTCACTCTGAGTGCGGTGGGCTGGACTCCATCCTTCTGACCACCACCCAGCAAGACATTGGCCACCCAGCAAAAGCTGACCTTCTTTCTTCACTGCTGGTACCGCAGCCTTCCCATGTCCTGCCAGAGCCAGGAATGAGGGAGTCTCTGTCCCGTTGTTTGCTCTCCTTGCTGCCTCTGGTGTCAGCTGTGCTTATGCATTTGAAGAAGAAAGAAAAGATGAGAAAAAGAAACCAGAAACCAGTGAGAAAGCGATTTTCCAAGGCAGAGGAGGAGCCATTGTGGGGGAGAAGGAGGCAGATGCTGCAGCGAAGATAAGTGGACAAAAGAGGTAGGGGGGCAAGAGAGCGATGCAAGGTGATGTCTGAGCAGGTGGCCCCTGGCGGAGGCTTCTGTTCCCATGGTGCCTCATTAAAAGGCTTATGTGTGGACTGGCTCTAATTTCCACACATCCTGGACTGTGGGGAGCTGCTTTCTGGATGCACACATGTAGGCTTATTAACCCAAGCTTTAAAGAATCCCCAGCACCATGAGACGAGGGCTCGGTAGCAACAGGCAGCGCACTTGTCTTCCTTCTGAATGCTGTTTCCATACAATAGACTGGAGTTTTTTTATTGTTGGCTATCCCTGCCCAGCCCCCAACCAAAAAAACAAAAAGCCCCCCACACACACCACCGTTAAGTTTTAGCCTGTCAAGCAAAATTTAATCTGGAGAAATGAATGGCCTTGCGATGGATTAAACAGGATGGCTTGAGAAGCAGGGGCTTATGCAAAAGCCCTGCCAAATCCAGGTGGATTTCTAAAGCTTGCTGAATTTCCAAGAACCAAGAGCAGGCAACTTTGCAAGGTCTTCACTGGCTGAATCCCCCTCTCTGGTGTGAGGTAATGTATTCCGCATGTTCTACCATTTGCTGACTACCAATAGCTATTTTTCTCTTCACCTCAGAAAGGAAGGGGAAATATTCTTCTACACACACACACACACACACACACACACACTTTTGATAAGATCTTCACATATCCCCTTTGTGTTTTCCTTTTGAAAGTTGTCTTGGAACCGCTTAATGCAGCTATAATTGCATGCATGAAGAAATATGTGCATAAATAGCCAGCAAAATGCCACCTATTCTTTTGCGCTGCTGCAGGTAAGTAAAAGGAGACCCCAAACACATGTAACAACCTTTTTATTTAAAAGTTATTTTAACTGTTAATTTATTATTATTGTATTTATAGATTTTAATATATAGTGGAGATGGTACCAGTTTTTAAATTATTGATTGTACTTTATGTATGTTGTGAGCCGCTCCAAGGCTTTGTTGAGATGGGGGGAGCATAGAAATGTTTTAAATAAACAAACAAACAATGCTGTTGTGGCCAGTGATTTCTGGGATACTATTATACAATTGAAAATCCTGCCACTCAGGGGCAAATTATCCTGGAAGCAGTGTTAGGGTAGGAACTTGAACTGGATTCCTGAACTTTTCAGTTAGAATCCCAAATCTCTGGCATCCATCTGCCCCACTACCCTGCTGCCCATGGGAACTCGCTGAAATCAAGGTACAGAAACCCTGATTATGCCTCTTCATCTGAATTTCCTGTGTTAGCTGATTCAAAGATGCAGCTGTCAAAAGCAAGCCGAACCGGCTGAGAGCTGCAAAAGATAAGAGAATCAAAATCTGTATTGATCTACTTATTTATTTACAACATTTGTATGCTGCCCAATTGTGCCACAACACCTCTGGGCAGTTTACTTATTTATTTTATTTATTTATTAAGACATTTTTATGCCGCCCCATTCGCCGAAGCCTCGGGGCAGCTTACAACAATACTTACTTACTTACTTAATGTAATGGCCTAGCTCTCAAGGCATTTATTCTGTAGCCCAGTGGCTTCTGGTATCAAGGCCAGACTGGGGTAATGTAGATTTTGGGTGAACAGCAGTTCAATTTCACTCACTTTTTTTCCATTTTATACATGGGCAGAAGAAAAATGTGAGGAGACACACTTGCTACCTAGAGATGGGTAAGAAATGAATTTGACTTAAATCTAATGCAAGATGACCCAATTTGCAATTCCTAGGCAGGAGTAAGATTATTTTGACAGGCCATGCCCCAAACTGACAGCTGTTTTATAGTTGATAAGCCGCCATCACGGAGGGTGAGCATTTTAAGGGAACACCAATGACTCTCTAAATTCCAGACTTGCCCACTGACCCTAAAAGTATGGTGATCCTATTCACTGCTTTTGCTGCTTCCTTAAAACACTCCAAACTTTTAAAATTATTCAATTTGATTAATAGTTTCATAGTTGTTTGTTTCTTTTCTTTCTTTGCTCTGACAATTAAAATAATGAGGAAATGAGGAAAGTCAGTCGGAAGATAAAACAAAGTAGTGCATTATTAACATAAATATAAAGGGCTAGTTAAGGCCATCCGCAAAGCTGCATTTGAAAATTATTCAGAATCATGCAGTAATCAAACGTCTTTCATATTGTGCACAAACTGGCATTGACTGACAGTGATAAATGATATTCTGCTCTGGTATTCATTTGATAATAATGCGCTGTTCACATCTGAATAGCTTTATTTACCCGTGGTATTCTCCAAAGTTCCTTTGCATTGTTCAGCCATTATTTGGTAACAGACATTTTCTGAAAAGCATGCAAGAATTGCAGAATGGATGTTGCTTTTTAAAGCTATATCTGTAGAGATTAGACATGTTTTATTTATTCAAAGAAAGAAGGATGCTTTCAGATGAGAAGTGGATCTCTGCTAATATATAATGACCAGTAAAGTATCATTTTTGTCTTTGGAAGTATGTATTATTCCTACACACTTCCCTCTTTTGCTCTCTCTTGCTCACTAGTGAGAGATGCCATTAAAAATGATCTACAAACATATACAGCTTTTTTTCCAGATGGATAAAATTCTCTGATAGAGTTTTTCTACCAGAATGCAAGTATGAAGTGCCCCTTTTGAGCTCTGGAATCGAATAGCAAATAAAGTTTCTTCTACAGAGACATTTGGTTTCTTCTTCTAATGTTATCCTTCTTGCTTGATAATAAAAATGTGTTCAGAGGATCAGATCAATCAAAGTGGAGTCAGCTCAGAATATTAATAATCTTGAAATTTTCTATCATAAAATATTCTCTCTTGAGAGGAGGTGAATAGGAGAGATATGATGAATATTCATTTCCTAATGCGTCACATCTACAAATGACTGATCAAACAATGAAAGCAGAAAAATATATTCTAATTATAATTTCCTATAGAACCAAACAATGAAGAGATTTCTACCATGACCTGTTAAAGAACTATTCACACCCATTGAATCTTGCTCACACATTTTCTTCAGCTGTATTTTAAATATGTTTTCATGCTCTTAGAGGAAAAAAAACATAACCAAATGTATTTAATATATATTTTAAATGTGGTTGAATCCTAAACCAAATTAAGCTTTTTTCATACAAATCCAGGAGATGTTGCATCGAAGCAGATTGAACCTGTGAACATGGTGTTGGGACAGTTGTTGGTAGACCCAAGTCTGACCAGCTTGGGCCCAGGGTAGCTGAAAGACTGCCTTCTCCCACAGGTACCTACCTGACTCAGGGGCTCTTCTTGAAGAGCCGACATCAAAGGATGTGAAGGGGATAGTGCATAGAGGAAGGGCCTCCTACGTGGTGGCACCCCTTCCCTGGAATTGACTCCCCAGGGTAGTTCACCTGGTGCCCTCATTGCAATCATTTCAGCAACATGCAAAACCAGATTAATTTTTCCAGGGATTTTAAGGATTAACTGGTGTTTAGTCATGCCAGCCACATGATCACGGAGACTGTCTGCGGACAAGCGCTGGCTCCCTTGGCCAGGAAACGGAGATAAGCACCCCCCCCCCCCGAGTCAGGCATGACTGGACTTAATGTCAAGGGGAAACCTTTACCTTTACCTTAACCTCTATCCTGGCTTATTAAAGTAGTAGTTGTAGTTTATGCTTTTTAATACATTGCTTAAAATGAATATCATCTATTGTGTAATACTTCAAATACTTCAGAGATCTCCTCTGCCACTTTCTTAACTTCATTCTCAGGGGTGCCCAAATTTTTGATCTTCCAGGTGTGTTTTTCCATCTAGAAATATCCAGGAGGGGAGCAGTGAGAATACTCCACATGTAGGTCTTTTTAAATATATATATAAATAACCGCTCTGTGTGGTGCCATTCTCTTGCCAGATGTTAAACTGAAGGTGTACTATGTTCATTATCATGATATATGCTTCCAGTGCATAACCTGTGACAGCTTTGATTGCTCATGGACTACTGATGCATTAGTGTAGTATATCATCCAAATGGAAACCAGAAGGAACAGAAGGTTCAAGATGAACATTTTTAGTACTATTGTGAACAGTATGCATTTAAATGTTATTTATCGAGCTGTGCCACATTACACACAGACATGAACAGATTAATGAGAAGTCCAAGGAACAGAAGTTTACAGCCTGCTCAAAGGGCATTGTTCATTTTGCTTACGTAACACGAATGGTAAAAGTAGATGGTGGATCGTTTCAGATGCTACATTCATACCACTCCAAGATCGATCTGCAGATGGACCAAGAGAAAACACTTCCCTCTTGCCTACTCATTGGTGCAGATGGTAACTTTCTAGAGTAGAGGAGTTGAATCTTACTCAATGAGGCAAGGTGAAGCCACATCCAAAAGGAAAGCTTTGGTGCAAGCAAACTTCTCTAGCTGGGTATAGTCGCAAAACTGAAAGAGCGAAGTGTGCTTGCTTTTCCCTCCAGAAGCTTCCTTGGCAATGAAGATTTCCTGACTCTCTGTTGTGCTGTGTGTTTTCTGGCTGATGTTACCTGAGTTCCAGCTCCTGGACTTTGTCCTTATCCTGGCTTCTGTTCATGCCTTGATCCCCAGGTCTTTCCTCCTATTGTCTTGCTTCTCCAATTTCTGGCCTATTCATTGTCTCTTGGCTATTGTTTACTGGACTGTGCTTGCCTCATGTCTCTAGTCAGGTTATGACTTTGTTTGTTGGACAAGGCTAGGCTTAATTTTTAGACATTAGTTTGGTCCTGGTTCCTGGGTCTGTTGTACTACCCACATCCTGGATGCTGACAGAGTGGTCCAATTCTTTCCTGCTGGGTGTGAAGAGAGTGGAGTCAGCTCTGTAGCCTCAAAACTCATTGAATTATTCCTTGTGCCTCAGATATCAAGTCCAAGGGGATGTAAGAAAGCCTCTCTTAGATATAGTAGGAAATTAGGAATGATGCTTAGGTTACTGGGATTTGGGGAATCAGATGATATGAGACTGGTGACTTTAGCAGCCAAGGTGTAGAGAATGTACCACATTAGAAGCTGAATAAGGCTAAGTGTTTGTTTCTGCTTCATTTGCTTGTTTTAAAAGTTACTGCCTTCCATGTCTAACCTAATGGTTCTATTTTGATAATCCCAGGGTATTGTTAAGATTTTCCCCTATTCCATCTAGAATTGGCCTGCTTTCTCTAAATTTAGTAGTCCATGGGTTTTAATGAATAATCCCAATTTGTGCTCGCTCTTTCTCTCTCTCTTATTCTCTCTCTCTGTGTACATACACACAATGGACATAGAGGAAGAACATGTTCTGACTAGTAGCAATACCTTTGTGTGTGTGTGTGTGTGTGTGAGTGTGAGTGAGTGAGTGGGGGAATATGACTAGTTTAAAAGAAGTAGGGGCAATAGAAGGAGAAATGCAAGAGAACTCCATTAGGGATAGATCCTTCAAACATAAAATAAATAAATAAACATGATACGATTTATCCAAAAAATCAAAGACAGAGAGATCACACAGCATAGTTAATTCAGACTTTTTGTCCAGCAACAGAGTAGTAGAACTCTGAGGAATTTCCAGTCCACAGGTCAAAGAAATACTAAGTGAAATGAAGTATACAGTATTAGCTGAACAGGTTTTTAAGCAATATTTAAGCAAAAATTTGATTAACTTAATTGGTAATATTATAGCTGACCATCCCTGTATCCCATTTATTTGATGATTTAGGTGGCAGTTCCAATTTGTCTTCTCTGGACAAGCTGCAATGGCTTCCCAGTGGCAATCCACACAATTCACACAAAGCGGTTTAAATTACACAAATCTCTGTCTGGAAATTGCTTCTCTGGTAACAGAGGATAGGGGAGAAATTCCCCCCGCTTCCTTTTTAATTTGAACTTCCCTAATTCATATTTCCTGAACCAAGATGTGAACTGAAACACAGCCATGTTTGCTGAGGTGTTCAGAAGTAGCCTTTGTGATGGAATTACAAAAACAACCAGTGTTGGGGTCCTTCTGAAAATGGTACCCTGCCCCCGTGAATCTCTTCACTCTTTCCTGTTGCATGCAGTATCTTTGATCATATATGACATAGCAGCACCTATACTGACTGGGTTCAGATAGCATTCAAGGGATTTATTTATTTATTTATTTACAAGCGGTTTATTTATTTATTTACAGTATTTTTACCTCATCCTTAACAACGTCTCAGGATGGCTTACAACATAATTAAACAACAATACATAAATTGAGGAAATACCACCAACATAATAAAATGAAACGATGTAAAATGAAATGTGACTAAGCATGACACTAAAAACTATTTAAAAATTTAAATATTAGAATGCCAGGTGAATAAAAAATTTTTACCTGGCGCCGAAAAGAATATAACGTTGCATGTGGATTGATTATGGCTTGTTGTTGAATCTTGGACTGTTGTCGAAACATAGGTTATCTTTTTGTCTGGTAACAGGCCATTGCCCATGTTTTCTTGTTGGGTTGTGAACTAAATGTTGTTCCTCACGTTTGTTGTTTAATCTCTGTTGGTCTCATAATAGTCCGTTTTTAAATGACAAACCTGGATTCAAAAGCTCCCTTCTCCTAATCCTAGCTCAGATTTTGAGTGTGGGTTGAATCTGGCTGCCCAGTCCCAGTGTGGTTGTTTCCCATTCCCTGCCAAAAGTAGCAAATGATGGGAATATGGTTGAAGGAAAATTCCCTGGGGGAAGTGAAAGTATCTTTGTGGTAGAGAGGGTTGGAACATGGCTTGGGAATTTCTGCCTGTTGTCACTCTGGTTCCACAATTCTTAACCTTACAGTCCCTTCTTCATCCTGGGAATTGATTCTTGAGCTCCTATTTCAATCTTTTCTGTTTCTTCAGGTAGTGAACAGACAACCATCTTTACTGAGGATCAGTTATTTATCACAGTATATAAGAGGAAAGTTCAGGGGGCATATTTGACAATAAGTAAGTGGCTGTTCTGTAAGGTTTAGCTCCCGAGCAAGCCTTGGAGAACAGACAGTGGGGTGGGTGGGTGGGGGGTCTACCTTCTGCTAATGATGCAAATGAGTCCAAAAGAGCAGGCAAACAATGAATAGGGAGATCAATAAGATAATCAATAGACCCAGGGAAGAATGAAATAAAGGATAAGCTGACCTCATGATTAGCACGCAGACAGTGATTCAGAAAAACATCCCAAAACAAAGCACAATCAATGGCCTTAATATTTTGAGGAAGTAGGAGCTTGGAGTTGTCTGAATGTAACTCCTGGGGACCCAGCACTGGAATTCTTCAGTGATTACAGACACCTGGCCACCTGTATACAGGGGCAGTGGTGCTTCTGACAGGTGAGTAGTCATAGGAAGAGATGCCTGCAAACCAGTGTCTCCATGGTGTAATAAGCAGTCTGCTTACGTTCTTCACCATGGCAGACAAAAGCACAGCAACTAAAACAAGAGATCTCCATGTCCTGTTTACCAGAAGCACTTCTAGTGTTCTGATACCTCTCCCTGACGGCACAACAGGGTTCCTAATTTACTTTTTGTAAAGTATTTCGGATGCTCTTTTAAAATATGCATGGAGACAGTTATTTCAATTTGCGCGTGGATGTTGGTTGTCCTAAAAGGTTTATGCATACTGAATAAGCACACCAAGTACTTCCACTCCCTTTAGACATTAGACAATTCATGCGCT
Source organism: Varanus komodoensis (assembly GCF_004798865.1). Classification (NCBI taxonomy): domain Eukaryota; kingdom Metazoa; phylum Chordata; class Lepidosauria; order Squamata; family Varanidae; genus Varanus; species Varanus komodoensis. The sequence goes on from NW_025335780.1 coordinate 2,107,580, forward strand.
TTGTTTGAAAGAAGACTTTTAAGTGCAATGTCCGTATTGCCTCTTCCAACTCTGATCTACTCAGACAGTACTTTCAGCCCCTTCCTCTGAGTTTCAGCTCTACCTTGGCAACAAGTTAGAGGGCCTGCTTTGTGACGGCCCCCTATCTTTGGAACAACCTCCCCACAGTGGCTTGTCTGGTACCCAAAGGCCAGGTTAAGGCAGGCCTTTAGATACCTACTTGGCTATCTAGGGCCCTGAGGGAATTATCCATCCCAGGTGATCGGTTTACAGAGCTATTCTTTGTGTTGGTTTTTAGCTGGGTTCTTTTAAACAGTTCTTTTGATTTTATTATTTGATTTATCTATTTGTTGTATTTCATTGTCTTGTTTTTATGGATTGTGTTAAACCACCCCTAAAGTCTTGGCTATGAGGAGGTACAAAAATGAAAATTATTATTAATAAGAATAAGCATATAATTATATGATTTGGCAAGGAGCTGCCTTTTTAGCATATTGCCAAAAGTAAAATAAAATATATCAGAATGATGTGGACATCTGGTTGCTATATTAGTTTCTTGTGTATTTACACAATCTATAATTCTCCATTTCTTCACCACAGGAAATTCATGTGCTTGTAAAAGACCCTCCTTTTTATGTGTCTGTGCATATATATATATATATATATATATATATATATGATAGCTGGAAATGCAGTTCTTAAAACTTAGCCCTTTCATCAGATTTTCTTAAATAAATCATTTCACATACAGCCCCCATCCATAACTTACTGCATTTAGAAATCCATACCTTTTCACATGTCGTTGCTGGGTTTTCTAAAATAAAAAAATCAAAACAAAAGCCATTGAATGCATATGACCTATGGATGTTCTTTTATGAATATGTCCTATAATTTTCACTTAATGTTAGCTCTGTTTATGCAGTGAGAAGAATTGACTTCCAGCGTCAGGACCTTTAGAAAAATGCCTTTCAAAACAGTGAGCTGACTGATCGCCTCTGCTTGACTTGTTTAGAGTTCAGTAATAACTCTGGCTTTCCATAAGCTGTTTTAACATGAATCAAGGAGACTGTCAATGGCTGTAAGAAGAACAGGCAGAATATGTGCTGCCTGGAAAATGCATGCTTCTGCCTGCAGGCACACCGTTAAGGACCCACATTAGCTTTAGATCTCCTGAATTGCTTTGTGTCATTGAGACGGATATTTATCCCTGCGGCTCCAAGAGGCTCTCTGAATGGGCACACAGGAATAAGCAGGCTAGGCCATCCATGGAAGGCTGATGCACTGGAGTGCTTCCTGTCCTCCTTTGGTCAGCCCGTGAGCCGACAGGTGCCAAGCTACACCTGGGGAGTATAACTCTTGGGCTGGCATCTCTGAATGGAGATAAAAAGCTGCCAGGTACAAAATACATTTTGTCAACTAATAAAAGAAGAGGCAGACACAAGCTCTGTGGGATCCAGAAGAATACTGTGGGAAGGATTGTTTCTCTGCTAGCAGGGCTGGAGCCTTAGCTAGATTCCCCTGAAGTCAACTCTCGGGAATTGGTAGGGGCAGGATACTGTCTTGAAGGTTCCTTCAATATCATTGGATGACTTCTGATAATTTTATCTGCTGTGAATCAGTTAAAAAAACGGTTGGATTGCCTTATTCAAACTTCTAACATCTACACTGGGTGCCCCTGTTTGGTCGCTGCAGTTTAATCAAGCCTTGCTTTGCAATTGCAGTGCCTTTGCCTGATTCTTGGAGGTATCTTCCACTTGTGAAGTTGTCCTACCCACCCAGAGCACCCAGGCTGTGCAAGACATTACCAAGGAGTGGTCACTCTGAAAAGTCCACCTCTCCTGCCTTGATGTTCCTCAAGATCATCAAGAAGTCCGCTGTCCTGTACTCTCCCACCACAGCTGTGGATCAAACAATTCCCAACATCCAGCCAAGGAACTTTCCCTGGCAGATGCCCACACATGCTCACTCCAGGAGCCCTTTCCAGTAGTTGCTTCCACCTCCATCCCTGGCACTGGTTCTCATGGTGATGTCCTCTGCGCACTTGGTGGTGTTCCAGCATGTGCATGTCCTGTGCACAGGAGGGTATGGAAACATCTTCAGCAAGAGAGGAAAGGGAGATGTGAATGGGTGCCCGGGGGGAGTGCTCCTGTACAGCTACTCTAGAGCAATAATGCTACACTAGTGAGTAAATGACTGCTTCTTCTGAGCAGAAAAAAAGATGGCTAAAGCCACACCCTCACTGTGGACCAAAGAAGGTACATTGCAGGAGAAGTGCCTGCTGGAGTTGATTTGCAGCTGCAGGGGCAGGTGGAATACCTGCTGACATTAGGAGGAAAGGTTTAGCATTATGTGTGAATGTGGCCAATAAATTACTCTGCTTCAGTCCCTAGTCTCCCATTCCAGAGCTGTGCACATGTGATAACAGGGCTAGTGAAGGCTATACACCATGATGTGAAGGCTGGACATGGGAGCTTCCACCCAGTTCAGTGCAACCTCTTACTAGGCCAGACTAAGAGTTCTTCTAAACCCTGAGTATAAGCTTCTGCCTGGATACAAATACCATGAGTTTCCCCTTTCAACATGCAATATCATTATTACTATAATTACCATTCTGGGACTTCACACAAGGATAAGCAAACCCTGTCAGCTTTGCATTCTCCCAAGGTTTGCTCTCAACAAGGAAGAACTTGATGAATCCTGCTAAATGATTAGAAAAAACAAACTTGCATGAAATCCTAATTTTCCAAATACGAGTCAAATACAATGCCGGCCGAATACAAGGGAAAGAAGTACAATTCCCAGCATGAAAAGTAGCATGGAATAACTGCCTTTCATGGAGCTATTAAAAATGACTAATGTTTCATTAAAAAAGAGGTTGTAGCCCTATTGAATTAATCAAATCCCAGAAGTAAGAGGGATTCAGGCTCTTTAGACACTTCAGATATTAGTCATCTAAATTCAGGGCACTCTGAAAAGTTTGGCCCCACGTTATTTGAGCAACTATTTGATAGAAACAGTCAGTCACCAAAATATCATGTTGTTCAGACCTGGACAACCTGGAAACCACAATGAAACCCACTGTCCAGACTAAGAGTTCTTCTAAAACTCTGAATATAAGCTTCTGCCTGGATACAAATACCATGAATTCCCCCTTTTCACATGCTATATCATTATTACAGTGCTTCAAATAAACTCTACAGCAGACACACCTGTGTACCTGGAGCCTTTGTGAAACTTTTATAAATCACTTGCTGCATTAGAGAGGTGAGGCAATGAAAAGATAAAGCAGTGGCCTTCCTCATTGGCAGGAAAGCTATGCAGTGGCATTTGGGCCAAACAGAGCCTAAGTTTCTTCCCACACACACACCACACCAATGTCCATCATGACAATTGATCACTGTGGGTTGCTGGTCATGCAACCAATTGATGTCCAGTTCAACAGATGAAGATTTGATGGTCCTTCTCTTTCTCCTGAGACCGACCACAGATATCCCGAGGGACACCATGGGAGGAGCAGTTTGTCTCACTATTCTACATCATGCCTGCAAACTTGTTTCAGCTTCCCATATCTTTTTTCCCTTTTATTTTCTTGGATGTGTGTGCAAGAATCCATGTTAGAATTTTTCTATTGGTAGTATTAGCATTCTCGCACTGGTTAGCTGCCAAAACTTCTGGCTCCCTTTAAAAAGGGTTCCTGCCTAGGCAACAGCTTTTTCTTATTATTTCCTTCTGACTGGTCCAATGTCCCAGTGAAAATTCATCCATGTTGTCACTTCCAAGTTCTCCTTGAGCACTTTTAGGGTACCTGGACCTGATGGTCATCCAAAAGACACTTGGGAGGGGCAGCAACTGGCCTTTGCTACGCTTGCTAATTCTCTATATACACAGTGAGGTTGGTCACCATGATTTGGAGAGTATGCGTCTCTTTGGGAGTACAAGAATCCCTACAACATTCATTGGGTTGTTGTGGTTGCATGAGACCCACAATCAAGCCACCCTGTGGAAATTAATACAAATGTGTAACCTATGGTAAGTAGCAACCTATCACGGATTGTTGTATGAATCCAGTCTCTGCCATATAAGAGTCAGTCATAATAAATGTTCCAGTTTAATGACAGCAGCTCAAGTCATAAACTTTAAACATTGCATACTACTTAATTTTTTCATTTTAAGAGTTAAAAGCAATTACTTTATGAGTGCATTCAAAAGTAGCACATAAATCCTTAAGCCAATAAAAGCATTTTGTCCTGTTTGCCAGTAACGTAGATCATATTTCTTAATTGTTTACTGCTGCACCGGGCTACTCTGTTTGCTGCACAGAAAGCTGAATCTAACATATGCATCCCAGCCTTTAGCAACATGCACAAGAGGTAGATCTGAAGGCACTTACACTCTCTCTACACATATGAATGAGGTGCGTGGCTGAGAAATACCCCTATGCTCAGCTTAGAAAGTTTATAATTGCAACAAGGCTAGAAGGACAGACACCTCCAGTATTTTCCCCATATTATTTCCATACGGAAAATAATAAAATGTGGTAATGTGACTAAGCTTGTGGTCTCAATGAGATTTGCGTCTGGAATGTTCTGGTATACAGTTCCAACTTTTGCATTGCACCGGCTTGGACTTCATACACCAGTAGTGAGACATTGTAGGATAAGGCATGTACAGCTTTTGACTGCCTGCTGCATATTTCTTTTAACTTTCCCAGTGGTTAGGAATAAAGGATCTCTTGCAGGGGTACTGTGCATGCAGCAGAGGACACACTGAGCTAGAATAAAGTGGAGAAATATGCCTGGCTTTTCCTGTAGCTATACTGAATAGGGCAGGGGTGAATAGACTTGAATAGGCCAAAGGAGCTCCAAGGAGCTCCCAAGGTTGCTTTGGTAACTTACACGTCAGTTTCCAAGTTGCGAACAAAAGACATCTGCTTGTGTCAATGACCAAATGAGGCTCTTCTCCCCTGCTATTGCTGAACCTTTCAGGGTGCACTCAAACTCGCTCCCTGTTTCTGGGAACAAAGTTGTTCCAGTAAAGGAAACAGCTTTGTTCCCAGGGCAAAGGAAGAATGACTTCTACGTAATAGCTCAGTAACTTGTTTTCATTCTTTTGGCAGAGCCTGAACAATGCAAGGTAAGCTCAGGATTGGACCATATTTCCTACCAAGGTTTTAGAACAGCCAGCATGAGGATAACTTCTTGGCTCATTTGACTGTGACCTGCAAGTCAGGAAGGTGTTTACCTTTTCCTGAACCTCCCATTGTTTGTATACTCAAATGAAAGGAACTCCTATTTATTCCAGTAGAAAATATACCCATGCTATGCATTAAACATCAGAGGTGCCACTAGACTGGACTTTTTTTCTATCATTCCATTTTCAACACATGTAACAAGTGAAGGCTATCTGGATAAAGTACATAAATCTAAAAGAATAATACAGGACAAACTTCACCAACAAACCACGCCAAAGAAACCATGTAAGATCTATTAAAAGCAACAGCCAAAGCTAAAAGTCCTGGGAGAAGAGCAAGTCTTCCCTGATACTGAAAAGATAACATGCAGGTGCCAGGTGAGCACAATCAGTATCCCTTCTTTGCTGGCTACCATGAGTCCTCGTCCATATGGCCTTCCCAGAACAAAAGTGCATTACACCATTAGATGAAGTGCGATGGTGATGCCACTGACAAGTGAAAGTGTACAAGCGATCATGGGCCCTTCATTCAAACACATACAATTCATGAAAACTAATTGCCTTCTTTAAGCAAATGGCATTTCCCGATAGTCTGCATGCGTTTCCTGAGCCTGAATAATTCACATGCATCACAGTTAGCTATCCCATTGGTAACTCGACGCTCCTGTATGACCATTAAATCATGTCACCTCTTTTTCTCATTCTGCCAGTGATCTGTGCACACTTTCGTTGCCTCTTGTTTCATCCCGCTGCAAGGAATAATCAGTTTTCTGCATTAGCAAAAGGTCATTCTCTTCATTAATATCATCTAGAAATGGCAAGGGCGATCTTAGCGTGAGGTCTATCTGGACTTTCTTTTCAGGTCACTTTCACAGACCAACTCAGTTTACTGAGTTTTGCTGCGTCTGTCAGTTATTTGGGTCAACAATCCCATTTGTTTGGAAAGAAAGGGAAAAAGGGACCTGATAGACACGCTTTTGGTAATGAAGGTTCAGACGCTCACTGGCTACAAAGATGCTTGGGATGTTGATAGTCCACAGTCTCTTCCTTGGTGTATTGAAAATGAAAGAATCCAGGCAACCTTTTCTGCATCTGAAGTCCTTCTTTTTTTTTTAATTTTATTAAAATTTTAAACTAATACTACAAACATCAAATATCACATACATCAGATTTACTGGGTCATTCCCCTACTACATTTTTTTAACATTCTATAGTCAAATTCAAATCAGTTTATAATAACTTGAAAACATCTCTAAATTTACGCCAAGTCCCGTTTCTCCAGCCAATTTTATAAAAAATCCCAAGTTTGATAGAAGTCAGTGTCTTCTTTCTCCTTCAATGATAAAGTCAATCTATCCATTTCTGCGCAGTCCAAAATCTTCCTTAAAATCAGTTCATCGGTGGGTAGTTCCTCACTTTTCCTGTACTGAGCAAATGCAATCCTCGCCGCTGTGATTTGAAGTCCTTCTTTACGTGACATTCATATCCTGCCTCTGGAGCTCCAGATGACTCCAGCTCTGACGTGGCCAAAGTTATGTTCTGAAGAGTCAAATATGGGCACTCTATAGAAGCCTGGATGATTATAGTGAGGTAGGATACTTTGCAGAGATCTTGTTCAAAGAGTCATTTGGAAGCAGCAGGGCTGTGTACCTAGGAAGACATTCTGTTGAGAATTCAGAACTGGGGGCTACACATGCAAGACCCTCTCTTTATGGAGTTTGTAGAAGGAGGAGGAGGAAGGAACTTTAAAAAATGCTTGGAAGAAAAGTACAAGAGGGATTATACGGGCTCTTTGCCTGTGTTAGCTCTTCAAATTTAAAAGATCGCTTATCTAATATCAGCGTGGCACTACGATGCAGAAGCACCAAACTCTGAGCTTTGAGAACAAAGGAGAATGAGAATGGACTAGAGGGATGAGGGACAAATGAAGAAAACACCTGAACAGCCCTGACATATTTTATCACTCATAGGAGAACACTGGATGCTTCTACTGAAACCTCTGTCATTTTGTATGAGTGAGAACTTTCAAATTCAAATTTCAAAAAGTGTGCCTTTTTCCTTGGAACATGGTGGCACACCTGGCTGATTGAATCACCCTCATCACCATGGAATGCTTGCCACAACAGTTTCCTGATTTCCTCCACTAGCACAAGGGGTTTCACAGCAATGTCCCAGGTGAGGAGGCCTAACCCAGGATCAGAATTGTACCAGTGCAGGAACATTTGGCTTGTTTGAGCTTACCTATTTCCTGCCCACTCTGAGCTCAGATGGGGGGATGTGTTGCAGACTTCTGTCTCTACAACAAATCTCAATTTGCACATTCTTTAAAACCACCCATGACATTTGCACAGGTAAGTGCTTGAAAATCAAGTGGGCAGAACATGGCTTACAACGTGCAAACCCAAATCACCTAAATAGCACAAATAATAAATTGTGGAAATACTTTTTCTGCAGAAAATGCACTAGAACCATATGGTTTCCAGAAGCTTATTTGCAGAAATGCCTTTATAAGTTGATTTTAATGCACAAATCATGGGGGAATCTAGCTTGAGGTGCACCACATTGAGTTGGCACCTGCACAGGGCTAATGAAACAGAATCTTCATGTAGGTTCACTAGATTTCTATACATCCCCATCAGATTCTTCACATATTCCTACCCAGCATCCAGTAGACAAGCCCAGATACTGTGTCGCTGCAAAGGCATGACTTTCTGAGGTATGCTGCCATAAAGAGCATGAAGACCTTTGGAATTTAAGACAAATAGAGAACAAAGTCAATGGGGAATTATGCTTGGACTTACAGGATCTCACAGGCTGTATTTTACTGCATCCCTAAATTAAAATTGCTGAGGGTGGGACTCTGCAGATTGTTGTCCTTCTGTCAAATTAAGATAATAGTGTGTTATTGCAAGAACTGGAAAAGTATATGCAAGGGATTGTATCTTGAAGGAGAAATTAGTCCCCTCTAGCAGCAGAAGGATGAGGGAATTTAACAGGTATGAAAAAACAGGTGGATTCCCTTAGGTATATTTATGATGTTTGTATGGGAAAAACTTGCTTTTGTTTGCTGAATGGCTGTATCTCTAGTGGAGCCTTCTCCAACCTGGTGGCCTTCAGAGGCATTTGGACCTCAGCTCCAAGACTTTCCAGCAGGGCCATGGGAGTTGCGGTCCAAATATGTCTGGAAAGCAAAAAGATGGGGAAGACTGCTCTAGTGAAATGAACTCTTTGCTTGCATAGCAGACAGCTCAACCTGGTAGAGAAAAACAGTCTTGCTGAGGAGACAATTCATTGATATCTCTGGTCCCATTCTGGCCACCAGAAGTTGTTTTGTGGGGAACTCAGCTAATTTTCCCACTGAGATTACAGTTTTCCTTGCAGGTTTGCAGGTTGAACTATGGTGATGGTTTGATTTCAATTGTTCTGCCAATGTTTAAAAATTCTGGCACTGAGTGTCTTACTCCTAAACTGAGTGTGGCTATGTACTGTTGGGTGGAGTTTCCCCTTAGCCATAGGGTAGGAAAGGAGACAGTCTGAGCTGCAAAGTTTGAATGAGTAGGACTAGATTAAGAAAACAGTATATAAAGTATATATATTGTTTGTTGGTATGTTGTTGTTTTCTGTTTCTTTTTTCTTTCTTTGTAAGCTGTCCAGAGACTGTAGCATTGGGCAGTATATAAAAAAGTTAAATAGATAAAAAAATAAATAAAGATGCAGATGGTTCTCAGTTCCATGCAAGATGAGCAGGAAGGAAGCAGAGGCTGCTGGGAGATTGGTGCTTTTATCACCATGCTTTGTTTTCTTCCACATTCCATTTTTTAAAGAAAATCTCAAACTAATGTGAACATCTTTGTAAACCTTCCATATGGAAATCTACAAAAGTGAATTTCTCACCCATTTGTATCAGCTGGATACAACAAGGTCGGCTATTGGCAACATGGAGATGGTGGTCATGTACCAGCTTCCCATGTAGCTATTTGAAGAGGAACGTGTGCAAGTAAAGTGAAGGGGGAGTGTACTTCAGCACCAACATGCCTGCATGCACAGGATTTCAAATCGAGACTTCTAACAGCTAAGCTCTCAGATGGAAGAATCTGTCAGTTTCAGTTTCTCAGACATTCATTAAAAATAACTTTCTTTTTTGTCCTGAACATTGAGAATATTGGGAATTCTTGTCAGAATTGAACTGAACTGAAATTCTATCTGATCCTGATGCACAGAGGGTACCCTTACTCCCATGCTCAGTATTGGTAAGCAGTCAGTCTGGTAAAAAACAAACAGTTCTTAATGTAATTTTCAAGTATAAGACATCACAGTTGTAGTTTGTAGTTCTGTGAGTCTTTCTGACCCTACTGCTTCAATGCTTCTGAAGTTCTGTGTTTACAAGTAAACTTCCTGAATAGTTTCAACTTCAAATAACATCTACTGCATGCTGTATTCACACACACACGCAGCCTGTTTTTGATACTCTGTTGTGGTTCCTCGGTGTCTTACATGTAATGTTTCTCTAACATTCATGAAAAGGTCAAAATGCTTTTTCTAGCTCCTTCACAGCATCTCCTGCCTTCTCTCTGTTCACTTCTTTCCACACATCAAATATGATTTTGCTCAAGATTTAATTGGAGGTATGAGCTATTTTGTAATATCAATTAACCATTTTGCATTATGGCTATTTGAGTTAGTTATGAGACATTTATGAAGGTCGGTATTAATAATACAGTGTAACTGTGCTGTCTAATATCATTTGTGACTTTAAAAAAAGTTCACCAATCAAATATGAAGAAATGCCTATATTCTGGGAAATGGGGTCAAGGTAATGTGGGGGATATTGGACAAATGAGTAAGAACATTTCATTAAATGGATGGATATTTGAACATGCGTGGAAAGGGCACTTGAAAAACATAAGATCTAGTGCAGAAGTCTTGTCTAATATGAATATTTATATTTGCCCTTGGAAATCTGTCCTTTATCATTTGTATTGTGTAGTGAAATCTGAACATTTAACGTTCATGACATTACATTTATAACATTTCTGCTTCATATGTAACAGGAATATAGCACTTAAATAGTATTATAATTGATTAGCATATTCAGTAAGCGTATATATTGAGATCCACTGTGTTACAGAGCTAAATGGTTGGATTGGGGAAATCTGAGTTGACAGATGACAACATGTTAGCCATACTACAGTTTGCAGAATATTAGAAATTCTGAATATACTGAAAAAGTTTCTGCTATTACCAATTGCTTTGAGGGTGTTCAGGGAAGTATTCCAGGCTTTGTCTTAGAAGATTGATCTAGGCTCATGTGAAGTGTATCTGTGGCAGCCGAACACTGCTTCAGTCTCTGCTTGGAAGTAGTTACCCTTTTGCATTTAGGCTTTGCACTTACTCCTAAGTGCAATGGGAACACAAGAGAAACATCTGCATTGCTCTATCTTGCAGTGACTTGTGATGCTGTTCAGTTAATTAGTTCTTTTGATAATAAACTTTTCAAAAATCATTAATTTATAGTTAATATTTTAAAGAGGATAGAGAGTGTTTCATTTTCTTTGGTACATTTGATGATGAAATTGCCAGACCACCAAGGAAGAGTGATTTAATTACTGACGTTTCGTTCCTTAAATTGAGTAGTAAGACTGCTGAAGGTTAATGGACCTCTCTTAGAACATGATTGTGGATAATTAAAAAGCATTACACATTCAAGGGTGGGATAATGGCTGCCAGACACACAATTGTTGCCCAGCAGGAGATGGATATCACTCCCCTGGCCCTCCCCACCCCCAGAAGTAAGGTATGCATGCATTGAGGCCTTGCCTATCTTGACATGCGGTTGATGTGGTCTCTGCTATCTGGTTGATGTGGTCTCTGCTATCTGTTGTGGCATTCATTCTGGCCCCAGATAGCTTCATGATAAATAAATAATGTGCATGAGCACCCACAAAGTTAGTAGAGAAGGTAGAATTAATTAACTATGGGTGGAAGTGGTTCCCCCAGTGATTTCACCTCCTCCTCCTCAACAACAACACATGTGATCGGTAAGGGAAGGACAGACGTCTTTTGCCTGGGTGCAAACTCAGTAGCTGGTGGATGGGAGTCCACCAAGATTTTCCCGTAATGTTAGGGTGCTTTCACCATTGATACTAGCCCTCTCCTTCTGTTTTCTCCCCACTTGGTCACATTGTACCAATGCTGGTGCATTATTTGCGTTCTAGATTATCTTTACAGAAGTTGACTTAGTTTCAAATACCAAGTCGCAGTGGAAAAAGGCCTTTTATGATCTATTTCCTGTTAGAACTGTACTGGAACATCTTAGATGTAGAAAGAACATAGCAATTTATTCATAGAAAGCCTGATCCATCTTGTTGCTGACATATGGACAGGGGAAAGCCACCCCTTCCCTTCCCTTCCCTTCCCTTCCCTTCCCTTCCCTTCCCTTCCCTTCTTCCATAGTTGGTTTATATATATCTACTTTCAGCAGAAAGTGTCAACAGCTATTTTACTATGAAATTGATGTATCTTCTATCCTAACAAACTGTAAAGAGCAAACTATTTTGGGGTTACCTTTTGGCATGCTTTTATGAGTTTTTATAGCGTAGGCAAGATAATAAAGCTCATTTTTTCACAAGAAAAGGTTGACCCTATCACATTTCTTCCCCCTCCCCAAAGTATTTGCCATTTCCTCCAGCACTTTTAGAAAATCATTGTGTTTGTTCCTGTCTTTCTTTATATCTCATCAAATCATGTCTGATTATGACTGGGAACCCTGGTATTTAACTGTTATTGAATGTAGTAATGAAAGAAACCATGGAGTTACTTAATTATCCACCCAGTAGGTGTCCAATGGAGAAGTTTCTTTTCTCCCTCCCTCCCTTCCACCACACACACATTCTCTGATAAGATAATTACTGTCGATGCAATTGCCGCTAATATAAATACCCACTGATTGCTAACTGTGGCCGCAAGGCTTTTTCTGATAAAAAGACTCCTCTGTGATTCGGCAGGAGAGCTGTTGCTCATTTCTCAACAAATGCAGTCACACTGACAAAGAAGCATTCACTTCCACATGAAGAATAAATGGAGGTTGGAATCCTATACCCATTTATCTGGGGGGAGACCCCATTGAACTCAACAGGAATTATTGTATTATATAGAATAATGTCACTCTGTAAAGAGACTATAAGAATTTCCACAGCAGAGGAGTACAAACAGTATTCCATGAGTGAAGTAGTTTTTTGTAATGGTAGGGTTTTTGTAGAAGTTAATACACTTTCTCCCTCTCTCTTTTTAAGCTAAGCATGTTATTAAATTCCATCCCAGATACTGATGTTCTGGAACATTTCTAGAACTTAGAAATGGGCCCTGGGCCCATTTGAAACTCTCTCTCTCTCTCTCTCTCTCTCTCTCTCTCTCTCTCTCTCTCTCTCAGAGAGAGAGAGAGAGAGAGAGCTGGAAAATAGCCCTAAGACTAAATATTCAACTCAAAATGAGCAAATTATCTTAAATTGTTTTGTAAGAGACAGCAACACAAGAGGCACAGTGCAAAGGAAAAAGGGAAGAAGGGATGTGGGGAAAGCTGGCATTCTGAATTAAATCACCAGTACTCCCTGGGGCATCTGGAGCCCTGATGAGAACCGTGTCTGACCATATGCCAAATCCATATGTTTGACCTTATTCCTACTTGGAGGTATTGTTTGCTTTTTCTGGTATGAATAGGCTTTTTTTTAAATAGAGAGGTGAAAACTTGCCTAAATAAACTTCTGGTTGTCTACTTCAAAGGCATGTTTCTGGAATGTCTCACAGATAAGACTGGTTCTTGGATGGTTATTAAGCTACCAGCCTAAGGATATTTCTCTGGCCTATAGGAAAATCAATGTAAGGGTGTGGTCCCATAACAGTTCCCGCAGTCTGTCAAACCGGAAGCTTAAGGGCATCCAAAGAGAACAGAAAGAAGGAGAGGCCATTTCTACCTTCCCATCTTCCTGACCTGTGTTTCCTGCTAGACAGGCCTTCTGCTTGTTCAGATGAAACATCTCAAAGAAGGAGGCTGAAACAGCTGCAGGTCACCTGGCCTGACTCATTTTTCTTTCTCTGAGGTTGCTCCTGACTTTGGAGAAGCAGTCCATATGGCATGGTCAGAACTTCAGTTCACAACTTTAGGCAGAACACTGTCTCCAGGTTTGGATATAGGAACCCAAAGTGTCCATTGGCCACTCAGTGCTGTTTAGGGGCCCTCAGATTTTTTCTCCTGAATCTTCTTACTTTTTAAACAATTTCTAGAGCTGGGCTTAAGGGAGGAATCCTTGCCAATAGCATTGTAATCGATAGGACAACCTAAAATTTGTGGGGAAGAGGGGATTAACAAAGAGAAGAGAATCTGTCTAAAGGAAAGGAAATTGTCCTTCACTATTTGTCACAGTGAGAGTAGGAGTTGTTCCAGGCCTTAGGTATGAACACAAATGCCTATAGTGCATCTATTTTATGACATGTCATCTCATCTTTCCTGGGTGTATTCATAGAAATTGAACTCTGTCAGAATCCACACACTTGGACTAATATATAGCTATGGAAATGATGAACCAAGCATTTGGTACCAGGAACATCTGGAATATAAGAAATAGAGTCCATTTTCTCCATGTGGGAACAAAGAAGTTGTAGAGCTCCTCAGGGTAGAAAAGGGACAAGTGCTGAAGGGGTTGTTGTGAGCACTCTGAAACTTTATCAATATCTGATAGTCATGTCTATTTCTATCATATAAAAGCATGGATATGCTCCTATAAATACATTTTCAGGAGAGTGCTACCTTTGTTTCCAGATAAGGCATTGCTAGGAATATTTTCTGAGAAATGGCCAGGTATTCCAGGCAACTATTTCCCATATTCTGTGAGCTGCTATGCCAAAAGTTCAAGTGCTTGTATGTATCGATATGAACCAATTCATTCTGTGTGCTTCACATATATATGCACTGAACTTTTCACTGTCTGATATTCCTTTATAGCCTGTGTTCATGACTTTTAATTGGCTCCATCTAATAAGTCTAATATCTTATTATATTGTTATTTTATAGGTACCTTTTAAGTAATATGGATATGAATTCATTCACATGCATTAATCTTTCTGTCATTATTCCTTAACCTTTCTTATACTTTTGCAATTGTATACATTTCTCAGTTTTTTTCTATTTACACACCCCGCCATCACAGTTTGGAATGGAAAACAGTATGGTTTCCCACACACACATAGTGAAAGTAAAAGCTTTCCCGAAAAGGTTTTGACTTCTGGATTTGAGTCCAACACAATGCAGCAGATGCCTCAGGAGATGGCATCTGCTTGATAGAATGCCTAGATAAGATTGGACGTTACTAGTGGGGATGGACCATTTTCTGAAATTGTTAACTTTTGGCACAAGACATAGTCATGCAAGTTACAAATGGGGACTGCACCTTAACCATCCATATGCAAAAACTTCATATATTTTGGCTTACAATCCCTCACCTTGATTATGATGCCTAGAAACTATAGGCCAAAAAGCAAATTTTATGCCTTGCCATATCTCATTAACAATTACATTAGATTTTCTTATGGTGGATATAGAAGCTCTGCAGGTTTAAAGAAAGGGGTGGGGGAAAGCAATCATTTTTCAACAATGTTTTATCTAGTAGAAACCACAAGTGGAAATGTCCCAAGCCTTTGACAGAAAGGAGATCCAAAACCACAAGAAGAAAACAAGCACAAGATATTCTGATTATAATCATAATTAGTATTACATTACATTTCTATACCACTCATAGCCAAAGCTCTATGGGTAGTTCACAACATTTTAAGTCACCCATCCAGATATCCACCAGACCCACCCCTGCTTAGCTTCCAAGACTGGCAGGATTGGGTACCTTATGCTACACAGAAGCTACATGGCTAAATCAGCATATCAAATCCAGAACAGACAAAGGAGACAGGAAGTTTACCACTCCATGGAAGCTGGAATAGAACATATCTACTGGTTCTATATACAGGACTCCAGTACATACCTCCCGGAACCTAATGATAAAAACAGAGAAGCAGCAGAAAGACAAAACCACATTATTTTATATTTATTATGTTAACTATCTTTACAAACTAAACAATTTGGTGGGGGAAAGCTTATAATATTAGAGAGCAATTATGAAAAAAAGTAAGACACAGTTCGTAAAACAATATACAGTGCTATTTTTCCAGTAAGAAAGAAAATAAAAAGTTGAGAAATGTGTCTGTGTATAGACATAGGAGAGACAGGATGGCTTAATTGGAAAAGACAGCTTTGTCTGGGAATGCGAGCTTTGCTCCCTTTGCAAAAGGAAAGAGATGCACCGTGGCAGCCTAAGTTTTCATGTAGCGCTAATGCCGGCAGCCCAGTTTTCTCCTCTGCGCAGCTTTTCTGAATACCGAAATTCAACAGTCCCAAAGTCTAGGTTGCATCAAGGAGGGATTTTCTGTTTATTTAAAAATCCGGGCTCATCACAGTTAAGGTCAAAGGGGAGAAATTATTGCTGTGAAGAGAAATAAAGGTTAGTATCAAGGGCTAATATAGCTACTAACTTCTGTTCTTCTGTCTGACCTGATAAATTTCAAGTACACCTTTTAGGAAAGCTTAATGAGCTTTTCTGCTGTTTAATGGTGTTGGCTGTACCATGGTAATTAGCAGTGAGGTGTTATTTACTCTCATCCTAATAAGGGTTTCATTTTAACCTCTGCAAGAGGTTTTGCTTTCTTTTTTGGTTTTTGCTTCACTGCTTTTCTTTATTGAACAAGGTAAGCAATTATGTATGATTGTAAATTGAATTAAATCACAAAAAGTGCTTTAACATGCTGGAACTCATAAAAGCTGGACTGGTGATGCTAAGGCTGGACCATCCTTAACATTCAGGACAGAAGTTGTTTGGCAGACTGAACACGTGAGGCTGCTTCTATTTCTGGGGTCACCTGTGGATGTCCAAATGTCTGTAGATTTGTATCCTGTTGGACACCAAGCTCCCTGTCGTTCCTGATTTTTATTTGATTTCTTAAGAGACAATGCAATTAAATAAATGGACCCTGGAGGATGTACACCATCTTTATTTAGGTTCAAATAGAAGGGTTTTATATTTGGAGCTTAGACCTCACCTTTTCCTTGCTGGTATTTTTCTTTTAGTTTCACCAATTTTTCTTTGGGGAAATGAGCATTTGGTGACTGAGCCTGTCATCATGGCAACCAATTGATGAATGGATGCTCACCACAGTGGCCTTTTTGTGTGAATGCCTTGACACTCCCTCAAAGTTGTAGACGTGCCCAGCAGTCCAAGGATTGGTTATGGCTTCTATATTTGCATGGTGATTTGGAATGGAGAAGTAATGAGGAAAAAGACTGCCTGGACCTTCTCTCATTTGCTGCTTCCCCCACCTCACAACCCCTTCCACCAGCCATTTTCCCCAGGAAGTGGTAGACACATTTGTGCAAACATTTCTAGAGCAATAGAAAAGGGATGTAGAACAGGACTATGGGTAAGGTAAGAAGAGTGGAAGATTTCCAAAGCTAAAGGAAAATCCAATGGTAGAACAAGATAGCTTGAACTGCTATTCCTTTTGAAATAAGCAGGGTCCAAACAACGTGCTAACCTACATGCAAGGATTATGTATGTATTGATTATGGGTTCTAGTTGAAGGTTCTAGTTTGAGGCATCATGGGTTATCATGATGCTTCAAACCACCCACAGTTTACAGGTCAACAACAAATCATGTATTATTTCCAAGGGTAGCTTGTAATCTGCTAGCACAGCTAGGTTTAGATAATGTAATATCCCATGCTCAGCCTTTCTGTGTGGGTTTTGTTGTCTGAAGCCAGCCATTATTTTTAGGTTCTCCAGCTCTCAGCCCTTTCTGGTGGTTTTTAATGGATCTCTGTGGCATGTGTTTTAGGTATTAGATATTTTGCATTGATGAGAAGGACTCAAATTGGTTAGTGGTGGTTCTCCTTCCAAAATATTTACCTGGATAGCAGAACACCTTTCTTACATACAGAAGATACATTTATTTATTTATTTATTTATTTATTTATTTATTTATTTATTTATTTATTTATAGTATTTATATGTTGTCCTGTCACAAAAGCCTCAGGATGGCTCACATTCTAGTTCCAGTTCTTGGCATCTCTGGTTATAAAGATGATACTTAGTTATAGGACCCATATGGCTGTCTAGCTGTGTTAGACTTGGGTAGATCTGCTCACATCACATAGCATGGTGGTCTAATCCCTAATGCATATTTAGACAAAAACGTCCTAAAACCCCCAACCTTCTATGACCTTCATTTTTATACATAGAAGGATTGCACCCAAAGAGCCATGATGTTTTACTGGAATGTTTGCCCTTGCTAATGACTAAATAGCTAGTGTTCAATAAGCAAGTGATCAGGGCCATGATCTTAAGCTTTTTTCCCCTGCTACAGAATTGGGTCTCTGGGAGGAGGAATCAGAGGAGTGGTCCCTCTGGATGTTTTTTCTTGTACTCTCATTCCCTTTGTGTGCATATGTATTCCAGTAAGAACCTCCGCTGGGAACAGTAAAAGTTAAAGAGATCTTCTCCCACACCATGGTTCCAATCTGGCTTTGCCACTGTCTGGCAACTTTGGTTTAGTCTGGTGTGGTTTTAGAACAAACCATGTGGCCAGTCTAATGTCTTTTCTGGCCCTGAGAAACCAGTAACAAATGCATAAATAGCAGCAAGAAAAAAACACATCAGTATAAAAATGAAGGCTGCAGTCCCATGTCCATTGACCTAGGAGGGATCCCCACTGAGTTGAGTGGGATTGACTTCTGAGTACACCTGAATTGCACTGAGGATTACTCAACATTTAGAAAGATTTCTTACCTGCTGGCTAGCTAGGGAACACAGTTAAGCTATAGAACCCAATGTTCCTTAATTCAACTTAATAGGTTGCATGGCACACCCTGTAATGTTTAGAGATTCTCATGCTATAGTTCATCTTGAACATCTTTTACTGCCTCCAATTTGACTCACTTAAATAATTAAATAAAGTATACGTGAATTTGCCTACTTTAAAGTTTGTGTAAGTGTTGGAACTTTTCACATATGTGGTGAGCTATCCCCATTCATTTGTTTATTTTTCTTGGATGCAGAAAGTTCGTAATAAAGTTTTAGTGCTTCCTTCTCATTTCCTCCCCACAAATTTTAAATTTACATTTGTCTTGGGCACATACATGTATTAAAGAGTTTAGGAAGAATAATTGGAAGGCTGAACTTTAAGTTGTTTTCAGTGACTTCATTATCATCGGGATTGGTCATTACTAAATTTGCTTTTTGTTTTGGTTCCAGATTCAGAGGACTGTTAATGAGGAAGAAACGAATTCACTGGAGATCCCTTGAAAAAAATGAATAAATTTATATCTGGTTTGTTTAGAAAACCAATGCAGAAAGGAGGACAACACCAATAAACTAGTTTTTATTTAGGATGTTATTACATTTCTTTTAAATTGAAATGGCAAATAATATGCAAATGCATCAGAAATGATCTTCAGCACAGTCTGGAATCATTTCCAAAACACTACTTTGCACTGCAATGTATTTATTTTAATCCCTTTCGGTGGAATCTCATCAGAATCTCATCTCATAACCCTCCATGCTTGGAAGATTACAGGCATTCCAGGTCAGCTGAGAAGAGGATGGAGGCTATGATAACTTCTGCATCTCTCCTGTCCTACAAGGCACTTACATGGGTTATTTCAGGTGTCTAAGGGAGGAGTTTTGGATTGAGGCTGCCACAATCCCCTTGGGATCCAAGTGTCTTCTGTTTATCAGACTATTTCTAGTACTCAGCCTTAGGGACAAGCCAAACTGAGAGGGCGTCTGCAAATGCTTGGGGAAGCCCAGCTGTGCAACTGGCAACCTTCTTAGAATTACACAATCATAGAATAGTAGAGTTGAAAAGGGCCTAGAAGATCATTGAATCTAACTCCCTGATTGCAAGACTTCAGTTAAAGCATCCTTGGCAGATGGATGTCCACCTGCCTCTCGAAGGCCACCAGTATGGGGGAGCCCATGACCTCCCTAGGCAATTGGTTCCACTGCTGTACTGCTCTAACACTCAGGATATCTAGCCAGGCTCGGGCTTCCTGCAACTTATGTCCATTTTTCTGTGTCCTGCACTCTGGGATGACTGAGATCCTGGTGGTACTGAGCGTGGCAGCCTTGCTTGTGCTTGAAAAGTACTATCCTATCTACCTCCTATCTAACCCCTGTTCTGGTCTTCTCAAGGCAAAACATGCCAAGTTCCTCCCATTCAACCTCATAGGGCTTTGTTTCCAGTCCTCTAATCATCTTTGCTGCTCTCCTCTGAGTCTTTTTGAGTCTGTCTGCATCTTTCTTAAACCTGTAGCACAGAGCTGGACACAGTCCTCAAGACGGGGCCCTGCTATTGTTGGATAGATGGAGCCAGTACCTTGTGTGATTCAGAAACTACACTTCTATCGATGCAGCCCAACACAGCACTGGCATTTTTTGCTGCCACAAACAGAGGCTGCCAGCTAAGTGCATGGAGGAGGTGTCACATGCACAGGTATCAGGTGGGCACAGCTTCTGGTGGGAGCCCACACAAATGTTCTGTGTACTTGGTGCCAAGGTGGACACCCAGCCATGAGCAAGCAGGCTGGAGTCCAGGTAGCTGAGCTAAGGGCATCTGGCAATTCCCATTCCTTAAGCAGATCCCTCACACGTCTCTGCTTCGGATTGGGGGAGAAGAAGGCTGAGGTGCCACCAGAGCAGATCATGTCTTAACACACTAGACAGTTTCTCTGAGACGTCCTTGTGAGCTCGGGGTAGCAGCTGCATGGTTCCTTCTGTACTGGGTGTGAAGGAAAGCAGGTGAGAAGAACCTCCGGGTATGGATCCCCAAATATCAGGTCCGAACAATTTCACAACCTCATAGAAAGGAAGCTAACACACCACCTCTGTAAGTCTGCTATGTTATCTCTCTACTCTTTTTTCCCTTGACCACAGCCCAAAGCCTGGATTAGCCTTGCTTTTGAAGGTTCTACTTACTCTCCTAAACATCTCCACCTGTGTTCATCATAATTCTTTTTGCTTGCTTATGCTGTCCCCACCACCAAAGCTTTTGCACAGTCCACAAACCTGCTTCTTGTCCTCCCAGATCATCACTAAATCAAACTGACTGCTTTCTTTCCCCCCGCCCCTTCTCTCCATAATTAGCCACATACCCACAGGTGCACAGATCTTTACTTCTGCATGGTATTTTTGACTGCATTGGACTTCCTCTTGAAGAATGTTTATTTACTGTTCTAGGTTGAGCTCAGCCTGCTGGGGAAACCAGAACCAGAACTTGGTTGAACTCATTTCTCTTTGCAGTCAGAACACACTAGAAGGACCTACTGCTAGGCCAACAGGAAGCTAGTGGATTCTGAAGCAAATGGAAGTGCTCATTTCTGGAAAGGAGAAGGTCAGTAGAGCTTGTAGAAGGGAGTGCAGCTGAAATGTCCAGTTCTGGAACCATGCCCAAAGTTGCGTTGGAACTTGCTAGCTTCCTGTTGTCCTGACATGTCATTAGTGCAACAGGATCATACCGTACAACGTACATATTATGTTTCATGTGGCTGCTGTATGTAACACTGAACGTTAAACGCTTGCTTTCTTTAACTTCATCACTTTGTCTTCTGGGTATATGAAACTAATTGCCCAGGTATGCAGTGTATAAATTTATGTTAATCCTTCAAGGAAGACTTTCAAGAACTTATCTGTGGTCTCGGGTTTCCTGACTGTTTCAGATGTTCCATGTTCTTCAGTGCCCAGAGTTCAACAAGCTCTCTCATATGTGTGTTCATTTTGCAGGCATGTAATGTGAACATATATAAATAGGCACACTGCACAGCCATTCTGTCCCCTTCATAGAAACATAGAAACAGAGCGAGTCAGAAGGGGTCTCCCGGGCCATCTAGTCTGACCTCTGGCACCAGCTGGCTCTGCTCACGACAGGCCCACCATGTGCATCTCCAGCCTATCTTTGAACACCCTTCCTATCTTCCGTTCCTTTCATACCTCTGGCTGCCTAGCTTCCATACTGGGAACTTCTGCATTTTGGACTTTGCAAATGGATGAGATGCATCCTCACCTATGATATTGTATCTCCATGATCAGGTGACAGATAACACGTGTGGTTAGCTCTTGCAATGCCCTACAACTTCACTTTCAAACATCAATGCCCAAGGTATAAATTTCTACAATGAGTACATTAAAATCAGAGCCCTACTGAGAGCTATTTGCATGCTGTCGAAGAGAATCTAAATGTAGATTTGAAGTGGTTGCTAATACTGGTTCAGCAAAGTGAGGACCTTAACAATAAGGTAAGTGCTTTTGTTACTAAGAACAAACGTTTTAACAAAGTGATTCAGACATCCATTCAATTGAATGCTGGAATAAACACCAGATTTTATATGCTAATTGGCTAAGCTAAAAGTGCATATTCTATTACTGGCTGGCAGCCAGGGTTTCTGATAATAAATTCATGCATAGTACATAATCAAGCTTTCTAACATAATTGTACAGAGAAATAATTTATAGGGGCATCTTTCAGTGGTACAAGTAACAGAACCATCAATACTAAAATGGTATGCCTAATAGTTTGCCAATAAGCCAGCAGCCTAAAAAGATGCCCATAAAAATTATTATTATTATCATTTATTATTATTATTATTACTTAGTTTCATTAGACATTCTACATTCTGTATATCATGGGACTTTCAGCTACTCGTAGCAGAGGCTGAAGTCTGATGGTCCTTACAAAATAAAGTACTTGCTGCACAAAAATACTAACAGGGAGCTTTTCTATCTTGCACGCAACAGGTAATAACAAAGAACAATGTGAAATGTAACACTCTTTATGCAAACCTTTACCCGGGTTAGTTAAACTACTGCTGCCTGGCCTACTGCTGGTATAACTCCCTTTTCTTGCAAAACTTAGGATGGCAAAGATTAAGGGCTCTCTTGTTTTGGGACACATGGAGCACTTGCACATGTTCTTGTTTGGAACACAAGGGACATTTCCAGATTGTCACTTCACATTTATCAACAAGGCCACTTTGCAATTCTTTCCTCATGACTGGGGCACAGTGACCAGTAACGTCCTTCAACTTTTCTCCTCTCAGCCTCAAACTCTGGCTAACCTAATCTTCTGCCTTCTGGTTAGTCCTCTCCTTAACACTCAACCACCAATTTTGGTTGAAATCATTACTGGCCACAAGGAGTTACTGAGTTTTGTACAAACTGTGTCATGAACACATCTCTCTCATTTCCCATCCCAGCAGATCAAGACAAAAGGTTTCTAAAGTAAACTCCTTTATTGAGTTAGATCAACCAACCAGGGCTAAGTTTGCAGTACAGAGTGGGTAATATAAACATCCTTAAAAAGTAGCATCTATCAAGGTAACAGTCCCTCTAATTTGTGGAGCTAGCACTTTCCCATGCTAGAAGTTGATTCCAAACAGAGTCCCCTTCCTCCTTTCCCTTCCAAAAGGAATGGCTCTACCCTCTGGGAGGGTCAGACTGCTTGTGTGCCTGATAGCAGGAACACTTCATTGTTCCAATCTTTTATCTTGATGGCAAACTGCTGTGCTGACAAGCCCACAGCTCTCTCTGACCCTCCCTGTTCTTCAGGTTCTTTCTCCTACCATCCTTGACCCAAAAGTGGTCTGCTTTTCACCAGCTGCTTGGCTTATCTCATAGCTTTTTGACCTTAGCATTTCAGTAATGCATCCCAACCCCTCCTTTTCTTCTTCTAGCTCACTGTCAGAGTCTCCTAGCTTGAAATTCTGTAGTCGGAAAGCAGTGGGCCTAATTCCTACCTACTGTTCATACACCAATGCTCAGAGAGGGGCTATTCTAGAGCCTGTCGTGTCTGAGACAGTGGCGGACTGAAGCTTTTGCAAAGCACATCTGCTACTCAGAAGGCGCTCATTGGTGAATGCAGTGCAGCATCCGATAACATGATTTGTAGCATCACACAGGAATGGAATTGTGGGAAAAACAGGGGGAGTTGGAAAGGTCACGTGTGTTCTGCCTTTTCTGTTTTTAGCAGAAGCGTGCAGCATAAGGTTCGTGGGGGAAACGGAGGGCAGCCTGCCATTCCAGTTGCGTTTTTCTCTTTCTGGACTGTGTCTGCTGACTGCATTAGCACTTTTACTTGTGCACAGCAATGGAGGTTCCAAAAACTATACTGTGTGGTTCTTTACGACTGTATTTCTCCGTATGTTCACAAGAGAAAGAATAAATAAATCACAGAGGGAGGGAATGGTATGGGGAGGGTTGACAGGGATGCCATGAATGGTCAGGCAATATTTATGGATCCTGGGCACATCTGGCAATTTGTGAACTTCCTGGGCCAACCACAAAGCAGCTGCCATGGAAGGCATGGTAGAACAAGTTCTCTGTCCAAAACACTGGATACAAGGCAGAGGTGGGCAGTCTGAACCCCAACACACCAAACAACTCATGTGAGCACCTCACCAAACACACCCCAGTTTGGCGCATGAATGGGAACCTACTTCAGAGCAGCTGCTAACTTTCTTATTTTCTGGTTTTTGAAAGACCTTGAAGATTGCCAAGAAAAGCACCTGGAAATGTATTGGAGGCCACAGGTAGCCCAAACCCAGGAATGTTTCAGTACTTGGGAAATCCTTTGACTTCAGCCTTCATGCTCACCACATGAGATCAATGGGCTCTGATTCTGATTCTTTACCCCATGCATTTGCTTCCGAGGAATGATAGCAACTCTGTGTGCATGCAGCACACACAGTCAGAGATACTTTCGGAGCATGTCATGAGGTGGTGATTAACCCCCTCCCACACACACACACACACACACACACCCCATCGGTCCTCACCTCCACCCCATTCAGCAACTGCGATTCAGACTGTAAAAAACACCCAAATGAATCATATTCATGTCACTTGCAAAACAAGTACTTTCTCCCTAAGATCAGCTCCTTGACCTCAGTAGAAACAACCCCTGTAGCTGGACTCTCCAGTGTGCTGAGATATCCATCAGCCCAGCCCAGCCCAGCCACTTACCATTCCCCAGCAATTCATACCAAGTTGCTCAGAGGAAAGGCTATTGGCTCAGCCTCTGTCAGAGATTGAGACTCAGGCTGTTTCTGTCCTCAATGAAAGAAGGGGACATCCTGCTGCTGTTTTTTATTGGTTCACACATGGGTGCATTTCACCTGCTCTCTCTCCATTTGATTGTCCAAGGCTGCAGGAACAGATTCTGCTGCATTGGGTTCTAATGTGTCAAAATTCTGCCTGGGGTGCTTCATATGCAATGCCACTTTTCTCCATATTTACATCAACCACTAGTTGCTTCATCATTATTACATGAACATGCATGTTTGAACTAGATCTGGCAGCATGATGGTCCTTGTCTTCTCAGAAATAGTGCCACTGGACTCAGTTAATTTGATATAAAACTACAGGGTTAGTCTATTTTCCAGTTTACACATTTAAACTTGGCAGAGTAGGGGACATATTGAATGCAAGTAGCCAGTTTTATGTTCCCCAGTAGCTGTTTAATAACTACTACCTGGATTAGTTGACTGCATCCATAGATGCCAAATAAATTTTCATTTTTATGACTCCTGTTGTAAAACTTGGTGGCTTGATATTTTGTAAATATTTCTGCCATTTGCACTATAAAAGTCAGCATTAAATTTAATTGCAATCAATAGTGAGGCAAAACTGCATGTTTTGTCTGCGGATGGGGCAAAGTTAATATATTTGTAGTGACAGGACTAATAGTGACATCAGTGAAGGCAATGTGCTGGTTCTTTAGAAGTTGCCATAAAGTGTCACCTTGCCATATAGCATGGGTAAGTAACCTGGGAATTTCGCATGCATGACACAACTACTCCCATAATTGCTTATAATTAATATTAGAGAAATCAGGAAATTTGCTTGAGAAGTTAACATTTCCGGAAGGTTCAGCTAAAAGCAGAGAATGTCCTCCCCGTCCCCCCAAAAAAATCTGTGGGAGAGTCAGCAAAAGGCCAAAGTGTTGGACAGGGTGCTAGTTTGCAGAAATAAGCAGGGCATGACCCTTCTGATTGAGTAGAGCTTTGCTGGGAGATTTTAACATATGAACTTGACAGTTAGGACCCCAACAATGCATAGCAAGACCTTAAAAGTTCAGTTGTGCTTGTCTTCAGGCAAATGAGCAGAGAACACAAGATTACTTAATCTTAAAGTTAGGTCTGAGTAAGCCAGGGTATGACTGCTATGTAAAAGCTCTACAGAGGTCCACCTGGCACTGTCATTATATACTTTTCGGCACCAGGTCAAGACCTTTTTATTCAACCAATATTTTAATGTTAATAGATTTTAATTATTATTGTAATTATTTTTATCTGTCTAACTTATTTTAATAATAAATTTTATTTGCCGGCTGATTTCAGGGATATCTAATGTCTTATTGTTTAGGATATGTACGCTGTATTTATAGATTTTATTGTAAGCTGTCCAGAGACAAAAGTGATGGATGGCCTAGAAATATTCTAAATAAATAAATCTATTTTATTTATCTAAATGATTTTCTAGAGATAGGTACTTCCTACTTTCAACTCAAGCAGGAGAACACCAAAAGGAGTGAAGGGTTCCAGTACTGATATTTTAAGTCCGTAGCAGCCTGCAGAACAGTCAACACAAAATAGAGTTTACACTTCAAGTAAAAGGAAAGGCAAAGCAAAAACAAGAGAAAACTAAATTCCAAGTGGAGGTGCATTCTCTTAAAAAAAAGATTGGGTGCTTTCACTTCTGCAAGGACATAGCTCAGCTGATTGCAGTCAGACCAATGGGAACTCCATTTGTCTGTTCCAAATGCTAGACCTGATTTTTCATTGGAGCTGAATGAGTGCCACAGAAGTTTAAAGTTCTGTTCACAGTAAATAATGTGTCTCAATAAATTGAGCTGATCAGGGCAATGGGTGCAGCTATAACAAGATGATGCTGAAGGAAAATACTTTTTATCATTACTTAAATATGCAACTTCTCAGAAAGGAAACAAATCTGAGCTGCACGGCGCTGGAGAACACTGCTCCCATTAAAAGAGGCTTGAAATGTGTGAGTTAAATGGTGCTGACTGAGGAAGCATCTCTTCATATGTAACTGAGAAATTGTCCTGTGGCAGAAGGCCTGGAACAAACAGAAGTGCAAGATGACGCAGAGTTTTGGTTCTGGCAGAAGTTCAGCACCAAGCATCTGCCACTGTAGTTTTCCAAAATTGGAAGTGGCGTGTGTAACCTTCAAATCTTCACATTCATTTTGTTGTTGTTGGCCCATTCTATTAGAAGCTCTGCATGGGGTAGGTGGCTGAGAGCACTGCCACTTGTTATAATAGGTGTTTGGGGAAATTAGCATAAACCCTTTTTTAATGGAGATTTAAATACCCTTCCTAGCTCAGTCTTTGCTACACTCAACATTTTACAGGAAGCGACAGCTCCTGAGTCAGGTGTGACTTGCAACATGGGAAGGGTTAGGTTCTTGCCTACCTTGGAGCCACCTTCCCCATCTTGTTCCACAGGTGTTGTGCTGCAGCTGCCTGTATCTCAGACAACAACTCCAATTATTCCCCAGCCAGGATGAATATGGGCCATGATGGCTTCGGAAGACAAGAAGTGTCGTCCAATGCATTTTAGCAAAGTAGGAAAGTCCTCCTTAGAGTGCTCTTGAAGTACTTGTTTTGTACTCCTTTCCCAAAGTTGTGTAGTGGCTTCCTTGAAAACTTCTGGCTATGCTTCCTCCCACGCTTTCTGTAAGCTGGAGCTGGAGAAGAGGAATTTGCAAGTCCCCTATGTGTACAATAGGACCTTTCACCAAAGGTTCCAACTGTGTCCCTGAGAGGCTATGGAAGATTATCCTTTTTAATAACTGTGGGGACTTCACTTGTTGAGTGAATTGAAGTTCTTCCAGCAATGGGGCTAAGATGAATGGAGGAGAGAGCACTCATTTAAGGCTTTTGCAGGATGTCAGGAGGTACATATGGAGATGTGCTCCCTCTTTTTCAGATATTTATGTCATCAGGACCCAAAGGATATTTTTTAGCAATCACAGCTTTCTGTTGACACTTTTGCCCTGCCATTCATACAACTCCAACCATGTTGTCCCTCTACCTCTCTGCGTCCTGCAGGTGTAATGTAAACGCTTGCACAGCATTCTGGGCCCTTGAGACAGAATCACTGGGTCAGCTGAAGTCCACTGTGTTAGTGTGATATTTTGTGTCTTGAACACATGGATGTTTGGCAGAAATCTTTTTTCACTGGAACAAGCAGAAGCTAGTATTGGGCTGTTGAGCAATAGAGTTCTAAGAAACTGGTTGAAATTTTCATTTTTGCAGTTAAAACTTGATATGAGTAATATTTCTAGCCATTATCTTGTGCTATTAAATTGATAAATTAAAGGATTACTTTTGTTAGTGCTGCAAATCTCTTTAAAATTACTACTACAGTTATTTTTTTCTATTAGTCTGGAGAGGTTTAAGGGATAATGCAACAGTTTTGTTGTGTTTTCCCTTTGTATGAAAATTGTAGGTAAGCATTTTAAGCTTTACTCTTTGCTTAAGGAAAAGGAGGAATCTGTTGCATGTTTCCCATATAAAGGGATGCTCAGCCAAGCCCATCTCCTTTTGCTTTTCCCATTTTTAACGCTGCATAATCAGCTGCAAGGGTCTATATTGTTCAGTTCTCATTAAATGACCAAAATAAGCTAGTTTTTTGTTTTATGTGTTTCACAATTTCTTGAACCTCATGCATTCTTTTTAACAGTTCTTTACTGTTTATGGTCCCAGTCCATGGAATCCATAGCATCCTGAAATAAATCCACATTTCAAATACTTCTGTCTTGGTATGCTAGGTTGCACATTTCAGTAATATGCACATATTTTGTGCACAGCATTTCCCGCCTCCTTGCCCAAAAAGCTGTTGCCAAGTTCAGAAAAGAATAGGTATGGGGACATATTCCTCTCTTGGCTTTGCACTGGTTCTGGAGGTGACCATTTCTAATTTGGCATGAAAGGTATAATGAGTTTCTTATCTGTTCCAAGGAATGTTCCCAAACAGTCCTGAGGAGGGATAGATTCTGACCTCTTCACAGATTCTGGTCTGGGGGGCAGTTTGTACAATTGTAAAAAATAAGGGACTGCCAAGCTCTTACAAACTTCCCCTAGAATGCAAAGCTTCAGAAGTAGTGCTTATAAGAAAGGATGTCTCAGAAACCGTGTTCTTTATTATGAATTTACACCCCTATGTGGCTGCAGCTATACAGGATTAACTGGACCTGAATTGGCCCAAGACATTATTGAGATGCATTGTCGAAGGCTTGAAAACATCATGGAAAGTCAGATTTTTCTGTGTATCTTTTGATGAGGAAGACAAACTTCCCCAATGCTGTTTTCACACATCTTTCTCCACCGGGACACAAATAGATGGAGAGAATGTTTTGCTCTCCCTCTGTTTTTTCCTCACAAATGCCTCCATCTTTTTGCTGCTTGAGAGCATTCCTATTATATCCTCTTTTGTCATGCAATCAAGCCCTCAGTCCCTTTCACTACTGCTCAGTTGGTTTGAGAAGGAGGGCACCAGAGGTATGGAAGGGTCAGTGCTATGCCAAAGCTTTCAAAATGGGTCTCCAGAATGAAGTACTCAGTCTGGATGACTGCACTTCCAAAATGCACAAGAAACCAATAAAGTGGAATTGTATTTTTAAAAAAGCGTGTGTGTGTGTGTGTGTGTGTGTGTGTGTATGCAAGAGACAGAGAGAGAGAGAGAATAAGTATTGCTTAAAACCAAATGTACTGAGAGAAGATTAGTGCCGAAAAAGCAATTCACCATGTGATTCTGTGGCTGTTAGACAATATCTAGAGGATCATTGGATTCCCATGTCTTAAAGAAAAATTAATTAAAATGTAGAAGCTCCAACCTTGGAGATCCCCACTCAGATTCCATCCTATCCCACCACCTCCAACTGCATCTATGGCTGTATCTCTGTTGAATGCATAACCTACTATGAGTCCTGGACTGGGGAACAAGGGGACCAGGGTCTAGTCTGTACTCGCCAAGAAGCAAACTGGGTGACTTTGGGCCATCCACAGACTCTCAACCCAACCTACCTCACAGGGTTGTTGTTGTGACAGTAAAATGGAGCTATGCAAGCTGCCTTGGGGGTCTTTACAAAAGGGGAAAAGGTGAGATATAAATGCAATGTGATGATGATGATGAAATGTTTTCATAAATAAATAAATAAATAAATAAATAAATAAATAAATGACTTGCAAGAGGTGTGAAAGAACAACCTGAAAAGACTGCGGAGAGACTTCTGCAGGGGTGAGAAGGTTACTAGATGGGGCATCTTGTGACATTTCCTAGCTGCACTCCAGCTTCCTTCCTTCCTCATCGAAAGTGTCACAGTGGGGCAGCTGAAATCGCAGGGCAAGAGGCACAGGGAGAAGAAGATTGCCTCCAAGTTTCTCCTTCTCTGCCTGGGACACCACCATAATCTTCCACGTTCACATCCTTTCAGGTATCCCCATTGGATTGTGCTCCACATGCAGTGCTGGCTTGACTTCGACTTTTGCTTCTTTGCTTTGCCTGCTTTTAGCTGTAAGACGAAGATAACTATTAAGATTAAGGATGCAGAATGTTTAAAGCTTGCAGTTGTCTTTTGCTTCATGTGAAGGCAGATAAAAGCTACTGTGCAAGATAAGTAATCATGGATCAGTGTAATCTGACTTTTAGTTTTAAGATTTATGAGCAAGTGTGTCAAACTAGAGACTCATTGTTATCTTAGCCGTTATTATGCCTAATGGTCCAAAATGAGTTTTGCAAAGTTCATCAGAAATAATAGAGTGTGAATAAGATAGAGGTTTGAGATACAATTCTATGCACACCTACCTGGGAGTAGGCATAGATCGATCAATCAATCAATCTTATATTAAACTTTTTTGAGAGTATCAACAAGACTGTTTCCTGGAGTAATCCTAGTAGAAATTGTTTACCTGGACTTTCAAAAGACTTCTTTACAAAGTTGCTCACCAAAGATTCCTGAGTAAACTTGGCAGTGGAGAAGAAAAAGGATTCTTCTTTTGAATCCATGATTGGTTAAAATCATGGAACAAATTTGTAAATTTTCCCAAAGTAAGGGAGGAAATGTGGGCTCTCCCACCCAACCACTTTCATAATTTTGAACAATCCTATGAAGCACACAATAGTATTCTTGGAACCTTTAATTTGTTAAATGGAAAAAAGTCTTAAAATTTTTAAATGTTGACTATTGAGCAATATAGAAATGTAATTAATAATAATAGCTATCAGAAGAGAAAATGAACACACAGAATCTTGTACATACTAAGAAAATGAAATATATTGTTGGATATTATACAGAATTCCATGCATACTTTTATGCAAGATATGTGTATGTATACTTTTCCAAGTATTTTATACACTGAGAGGTCCAGAAACAAGAAAGAAATCTACTCAACAAAAGGAAAGTTCTATTGAAGACTGATTTATTTTCAGAAAAAAGCACAATGCATTTAGAGAACAAAAAGAGAGAACTTCCTCCGTCTGTAATAATAACCTAGAAAGGGGTAATTATTAACCTCTGTAATAATAACCCTCCAAAAGGAGCTGAAACCTTGAAACACATCATTTTTTTAAAGTAATGGAAAACTTGTCTTTACTGTACCCATTGCACAAGTCCAAAAGCAGCTTCAGGTTCCTTTTTGAACATTCTATCCTCCATCCCAGCTGACAGAAAACATTTTTTGCAAGTGATTTTGCCTATATAATGTGCTTTGTATGCATGTTTCCCTAATAAGTGCATTTTATGCTTTTTTCTCTTAGTATGCATTTTTGTGGCAATATTTGATTTTTTCACAGTGCATCACAAAATTCAGGAAACTGCAGATATTGTTGTTTCAGTGCATTCTGGTTAACAGTGAATTCGTTAAGTGCATGTTAAGTTGCAAACCCAATTAATTTCTCATCCATCGTTGGTGACAACTAGCTTTGCTAACATTTTTAACAGAACCTTATTTGGCTTTCAAAAATGAGTCCTCTTTATAATGTGTTTTTGTCTTTTTCTCTATCTGCCTCCTATTCTCCTTTTGTGATCACCCTTTTCTTTCCAGTCTATCTCTTTTGCTAACTATCTTACAAAAATCAGTGTTGTTGCAGAGACTTTTATGATAGCATCATAAAAGTATTATTCTAATCAGGGAGAGCAGAGTTTTCCTGTGCAATCAAGGATCTATTTATTTTAAATAAAAAGAGGTCAAGTGTATTCTGTAGTGACGTCCAGCCATTGGGTTATATCCAATGTTAGTCTTACTTAAGTCCCATTCATTTCAATGGGCTAGTATATAGGATTAACACTGGATATAATCTGTAGATGGTTTTGCACATTCAGGTATGCATTTGATTCCTATGCACATTGATAAATATGCAATGTGTCTGATTTCAGAGTGAACTGACACCACTGAAAAGCCACTAGGCAGAGGTGATGAGCAGGGAAACGAATCGTATCCAAGGTCTACTGGTGGCTACACATTGGAACATCCATCCATTTGTGGGCAGTATATGAAAATTACTGTTCCTCTGCTCTAAATCTCGTAGGATCTCTCCAGCAACCCATTCACACGTGCAGGCGATCACTTGACCTGGCTGTCATGGAGTGAAGAGTGGACATGTGTGACCCAATTCCATATTGACACCTAACAGGCATAGTTGTAATCCTACAGGTTTCATTTCTTTCTCCTTGAACCTGGCCTTGGGAAAAAAGGCTGTAAGTGTGGTGTGATGTTTTATTGCAGTATGAAGCATGAAATTGGCTCTTTTAATGGGAACAGCCGCTTGCTGTGCTGACCGAAAAGTTAGGAATGTTAAATAATTGAAATGTTCCGATATCTATAGATGCACAATGCAGTAGGAGGCTGAAAAATACCAATAGTTCACATTTCCTAATTAAGACGAAATAGTTGAATTTGTCCTCAGGCTGCAATGCTCAAAGGAACTTGGGTATTTCTTCCTCACCAGAGCACTGTGTAGAGATTCCGGCTGCTCAAAATACCTTTGATCGTGGGGCCAGCAATTATTTCCCACTGCTAAAGACAGATGATGTCATTGACCCAGTGAAGACCGCATTCCCAGCGTCAGCTAATGATAATGCTATAATGGTGTGAGTCATATTTTTTCCACTGACATACAGATGTTAACTCCCTGCCATTTAGCTAATTAAGAAGGTAACCCATCAAACTTCCATGTCTCAGTGCTGAATTGCAAAATCATTTGGATGGGCTCCTTTACTGGGGCACGGTGAAAATCAGGAGTGCAAACTAGAAAGATAAGAGGGTTTTGCCACAATGGCAACTACCAGGAACAAGACACACATGTTCAGGAGTGCAAGGTGCTGCAAAAACAAGACAACTACAAGGACCATCTCTGCACCAGCTCCTCCTTTCCTGGCCGCCCCGCTGCAATATGTAGGGAAACCAAATGCATGAGAACATATTTGGTATGAGCTCACCACCTAATTGTGATTTATTTTGTGCCCGAGCAAGTTGGCAGCAAAGAAGGCAGGCTGGGAACATGGAGACTTGCAACATGTTGCCATTGTCTCCTATCAATTTATCTGAGAGAGAGAGAGAGAGAGAGAGAGAGAGGGATCGAAGGAGGGAGAGGCAGGCAGTGGGGAAAATGTGGATACTTGGGTTTTAGCCACAATCACACATATCCAGGAATGCATAGTCCTACATCAAGGTTTTTAATAATCAGCCTGAATTATCTAATTATTTTGCATGTGGAGAGATAACTTGCATCACTTTATTCTAGTTAGTTCTAGATTTGGGAAAGGCAAAGTTGCAAAGTTCATGTTAAAATGCAAACCCAATTAATATCTCATGTATTCTTAGAAATAACTGGTTGTGCCAACATTCTTAAGGACCTTCATTTGGCTTTCAGAAATGACTCGTCCTTGTTATGTGCTTTAATCCTTTTTTCTACCCACCTCTTCTTCTCCTTTGGTGACCTCACCTTTCTTTCTTCTTTGCTAATTATCTTAAGAAAAAGCAGCTGTGCTGTGCAGATTTCTGTGATCACCTCGTAGAACTAAGATTTTAAGAGAAGAAAGCAGAGAAAAGTCCTTCACTTCGGGCAATCAAAGCTCTATTTAATTTGAATAAAGAGAGACCAGGTTTATTCTGTAGTGGTGTCCACCCACAGGGTTATACCAAATGTTGGTCTTACTTAAGCCCCATTTATTTCAACAAGTCTACACTGTTGTTATTGTTGTTAGTCACAGTCGTGTCCGACCCATTGCAACCTCATGGACAATATTCCTCCAGGCCCTCCTGTCCTCCACCATCCCCCTGAGTCCAATTAAGCTCACACCAACTGCTTCAGTGACTCCATCTAGCCACCTCATTCTCTGCTGTCCCCTTCTTCTTTTGCCATCTGTTGTTCCCAGCATCAGGCTCTTCTCCAGGGAGTCCTTCCTTCTCATTAGGTGGCCAAAGTATTTGAGTTTCATCTTCAGATTCTGGCCTTCTAAAGAGCAGTCAGGGTTGATCTCCTCTAGGACTGACTGGTTTGATCACCTTGCAGTCCAAGGGACTCACAGGAGTCTCCTCCAGCACCACAATTCAAAGGCCTCAGTCCTTCGGCACTCAGCCTTCCTTACCATCTGCATATCTGAGGTTGTTGATATTTCTCCCAGAGATCTTAATTCCAGCTGGTGATTCATCTAGGCCTGCCTTTCTCTTGATGTGCTCTGCGTATAAGTTAAATAGGCAGGGCGACAGTATACAGCCTTGCCGAACTCCTTTCTCAATTTTGAACCAATCAGTGGTTCTGTGTCCAGTTCTCACTGTTGCTTCTTGACCCGCATATAGGTTTCTCAAAAGACAAATAAGATGGTCTGGTACTCCCATCTCTTTAAGAACTTGCCACAACAAATTGTGGCAAGTTCTTAA